>NC_091980.1:108125935-108461352 GCF_044704955.1 Pristiophorus japonicus
GGAGAAGGCTAGCAGGTTCACTGGCACTATTCCATCCCAGCCTGGTGCAACTTGCATACGCCATCACCCCCATCCCTCTGCAGTCAAGAAAGCTCGTGAGAGAGGTAAGAAAACAAAGAAAGTACCTTGGGTCAATTTGAGAAAAATTCTGTGAAATTCCTCTCTGACCCACAAAGGATACAGAGACAGTCCTGAAACCTCCAGGAATTAAAAAATAATCGCTTGGACACTGCTGTAAGCAACCCAGGAGAAAAATCATAGGGGCATTAAAAAGGATGTGTTTTTTTTTCATTTACTTTGAACGCTTTCATTTATTCGTTAAAAAAAATATTGGAGATGGTGAAAAAGGTTGACTGGGTGGGGCGTTTACAGGTGGACGGCCACGTGATGAAACCGCCATTCAAACAGTGTGGATGACCCTACCCCAATAACTCACCTATCTTTCTGTATGTAGCAATGTATCACTTGCAGGCTCTTGTCCATCTGAGTTTTGAATGCTTACAGTAAATCCACATACATTGGACATGCTATTCCAGAGGATGACAAGTCTCTGTGAAAATAATTGCTTTGCTTACCAGAGTCTAACCTAGCTCTGAGCTTTTGTAAGTTATACTGATGTCCTCTAGACCTCCCTAACCTATCGAGCTCAAATAGCCTATTCTCGTGGGCAGAATCTAATGCTTTCACTATTTTCAAGACCTCAATCATATCTCTTCACAGTCTATGCGTTTCCAAAGTAAAAAGCTCCAGCTCGGTCCTGATTTTTCGATTCTACCTTTTCATTTTTTTTCTCAGTGATTTCTGTTTCTTTTCTTTTAGCTATTCCTCTCATTTGCCAAGGCTCTGGATTATCTAGAATTTCAGGAATTTCTTATCCACATCCATTTTCTGACAGAGGGTCACATGAAAAGCAGGAATCCTTATTGAAAATGGCCACTGGGAATAGAAATGAGAGGATTATAGATACCCCGAAGTGATTGAAACACGGCATTATAGAGTTGAAATTATTCCCCAGTCCCTGTTCTGCTTCAATAAATTATTACACCAGAATGGTGGTGAGGCGATTTTATTTCATTTTTGTTGCTACGACAGATGTCATAACAGACATTGATGGCAAGACTGCTCTACATAGCTGATGCTGATCGAGGATTAATGATTATGAAATGATCACTGCAAGGTATTGAGTAATAATTTAGAGCGAGTTTTGAGAAATTAACAGTCAATGTGTGCAGTTTGATATATGCTTAATGCATTCCTATCATATTCTTCTGCTTGCAATTTTAAGTAGGTTAATATACTCATAAATATTATAGATGGAGAAATGTCATACGAGCTTGTTACGTGTTGAGTTGCTAATCTAGCCAACAGTAACTTCCAGCTTCAAATGAAATGTTAGTGTTACAGCACAGAAACAGAAAATGTGGCCTGTCAGGTCTGACCCTTTGAACATGAAATTCCTCAATGTCAGTTATGCTGTTATCACACTGTGGTTGTTGGAAAGTTTTGTTATCCAAGTTCCCTGGGGTAAGTTATTTTAAATATTCTTGGCACAATTCTGGTGCAACTTGAGTATAGAAACTGCCTAAGTTGCTGACCTCTTGCAGGAGACTTCTGTACAACAACTACATAATTCTTCAAAAGCACTCGACCAAGTCCCCACAAGACATTGTCCGATAGCAAGATAATCCGCCAATAAGTAATTTAATTGCCAATTTCTACCAAGTTACTTGACGGCATCTCTCACGCAAAGCAGCAGTGCAGATTGGCAGATTGGCACCACTGCCCACTGTCAGCTGTTCCCACTGGCCAGGACAATAAGCAGAAGCACAATTGGCTTCTCCAACGAAGACTTCCAAGCTCTCCTCCAAGGGATACAAGACAGGAGCCTCACACTCTTGATTTTTTTTATCAAGCCGGCCATCAATATTAGTTGTGCCGCCTGCAGGGAGACATGGCACTGACTGCCAAGCCCCTCATCCACTTTGGCCAAATGTTTTAATATGCCTCATTCTAAAGCATCTATCTAATTTACTTTTAAAATAACATATGAACTCTGATTCAACAATGTTGTGTGGCAGTGTTCCACTTTCTGTATAATGATATTTCTTTTAACTTTCCCTTTAATTTTTGTGGTTGTCTTAAATATACACTCTGCTGTTGCCATCTCAACAACAAATGTTGGAAACATTTACTGTTTACCCTATTAGAATCTTGAAGAAGTATGTCACGTCACCCCTTAACCTTTTCAGTTCCAGTTAAACAAGTCCTAACTTCTCAAGTTTGTCATAATAACTGCAACACCTCATCCCTGGTAAGATGCTATTGAAATTTGCTTTTTGTTGTTTTTATGTCTTTCCTATTCTGAGGTGCCCAAAACCGAACAGAAGACTCCAACTGTGGCAATACTAAAGTCTTGTAGAAGTTCAAATTACCTCCTTTATTGTGTTCTTTGTCTCCATATACAGAGACAAATATAGAGATTCTGTTTGCCTTTTTATGGCTTTATCTACTTGCACTGTCATTATAATGAGATGCGTATCTGTACAAGGTCCTTCTGCTCCTCTACTCCATTCAAAATGTTTCTGTGAATTAACTTAAATTGTTGCAGTAATTACCATACAAAAAGGGCTTTTCACTGAATGGTTAAAAAAAGCCTCAACCTTTTACTGTGCAATAATCATCAATGCTAACCTTACTTAGTACTCGCTATGAATAATGCTTGCACAGTCCTTAAACTGATTTAAAGTGCGTGTATTTCATTAAATTTTATGTGAAAAGTACCATTATCGAATGTTTTATCCAAACAAGAACGGTAATAGTTTTTGAAATATGATCAGTCATAAATGTTTCATAATTCAATTTACAATGTTCACAATTTTCAAATATAAGACATATATTTTGATTTTTAAACAAAGTAAAAATGTTATATCATTTGTATAACTATTATTAAAAATAATCATAAATGCCAATGAGTGGTTATTATTTAAATTTTGTGAGGTCTCTGATGGTTTAATGTTTCCCATTGCTATTCTCCACAAGCAGTTTTCAATATCACTACATAAAAATAGTTAATTTGTTGGCAAGTATACCGGCAAAATAGATTCTTTTACATGACTTATCCCTCCCCTATTCATGTATCCCATACCTTTTGGAAATTCTGTTAATTTCATTTTGTGCAGATTTCACAGTCCACACAGCATCCAGTTTACATGTTATCATCCAGTTTACAATGTTATCATTCAGTTTAAATGAATTGGCATGACATTTTAATAAATGCTTTTGCATGTGAGGTAGTCTGTGAAATAAGTTAAAGCATGAATTACGCAAATTAAAAAACTATACAGAATAAAGCTACAAATAACCTAATTATTTGACAATAAAGTTGAATTATATCACTTATGTAATTCCAATCACTTCGTAAATATTTATGAATAACGGACAATAACCACTTTAGAATTGGAGAGTAATCTTGACAGCTAAGAGGCTAAATTGTTACTAATAAATATTAAGCAGAAAATTCATGTGCACCTTACTGTAAACTTTTAAATTAAACCAATAAAGTTAAGGAATTTTTGGCAGTTTGTAATGTGCAGTGTTGTGAATGAGAAGTCATTTTAGCCTTTGGGTGGTTAAGTACAGTTCATATGTGTTTTACTGACGGAGCAAGTAGATTTCAGAGTGAACACCATCATATTTAAATCTGAACTGCTGCAAATTGGACTAACTTGGTTAAATCCAGGAAAGCAGCCCTTTTGGTAACCAGCACAAAATGTATTTGAGAAAGGAAGCCCAGGCAGGTTTTGGGTGAGTGGGTAGTGGGTGCTGCTCCAGTAATGAGGCCCAGGCTATTTTAACTCTTCGGTTTCAGTCAGCAGAAAGCGGTGGCAAATCACTTAGCCCAGAGGCCAAGGTCGGTGGCGGGAAGGGCCTTCGAAGCCATATTATTGGGGTCTCATGTTCAAGAAGGGTGAGGGTGTGGGTGGGGAGTCCACAACAGGGGAGGCCTAAACATTCCTTGTGGGTCCTGAAGGAACACTCCTGCTCCTCTAGGTTACACAAGGAAAGTTTTTTAAAAAAAGGTACTTGTTTGACAAACCCACTTCCGCTGTTGGAAGCAAAGTCTGCGGTGGTGATTTCCTTCCCCCTCTCCTGAGACAGGCCCCCAGGCATAAGCAGAAATCCTGCTCGGAATCTGCTAAAATTATTACATTCAGGCTAATCCTGGAAAATCTGATTTGATCAGTAGCTGGCAAGTTGGCCGATTGTAAAACCTTCATCCACCTTTATGTAAGGTTGCTGCCAAAGTGAAAAATTGACAAGTTGATTACAGTCATGGAATGCATTTCAACTGTGCTATCAGTCTGTCCAACATCAAGATGTGTCAGAATGGATGTGTCAGAAATTCCACCAATGCAACATTGGGAAACTCAAAGCTGTTGTTTTGGCTCCTATTACTAAACACTATCCCTTCAAAATCGACTCAGCTTTCCTCTCCTGCCACTTGCTCAGGCCGAACTAGCCTGTGCAAAATCTTGGTATAGTTTTAGACCTATTCATGAGCTTTAAATACTATATTCTATCGATCACCAGGGCCATTTACTATCACCTCCACAAAGTCACCCACCTCTACCCCTATCTCCCCTCCACTACTGTTCCCTTATCCATGCTTTTGAGCTGGGATAATAATGTGCCTGGTAAATCCATAAAGCAAGTAATAATTTTTAACCTCTTTACCTGAATTCCACATCAGAGAACTGGCTGGAGATTCACCACTCTTGTCTATAGGCTATTAGATGCCTAAAGTCTTTGTTTGCTTTTGAACTGTGTTACATTGCCCAGGCTAAAGTATATTAGCAATTGCACAAATGAACCCAACCACCTAGGGGCACCATTTACTATTGAGTGAAGGAGTCAACCTCTTCTTACCAAAGTCAACAAAGTTAAAGTCAAATACTGAAATTCATGAACCAATGTTTCTTTAATGGTACACAACAAGCACACTGCTGTGGGTCTTCAAGGAGCACGACTTATACCTCAAATTCAGCGAGGTGCAATGTATTCGGTACCTGCACTTCATCAAGGACCCCTGCCCATTTTCGTGTGCAATCAAATATCTCGCCCTTTATCTCTTCAGAAGGGAAAAATTTAAAAGAGCACAAATGTATATGCCAACTTGCTTCTCTATTTAAACAACTATCATATACACAGCTCCCCACCTTCTTGTCTCCTTATGAGTTATGAGAGTAGCTAAAATCTGCCTGCCTTTTTATGAAGATTTTAATTTGTTTGCTTTAACTCCACGCAAAGAATAGTTGTCAAATGTGGCTTATTTATATTCATTTTCAGGATATCAAGGATGATTTGATTTTCATACTGCCAGCATCAAAACAGGCTGTCACATCCATGACTGAACCAATTAAAAAATCCATGATTGAATCAATTACAAAGTCCAGCGTAGAACTGCAGACCAGTAAACCGTGTGCAATGATTACCCTTCAGTTGGCATAAGCAGGCCCTACTTGAGCAGTGAGGGAATGGGGGAATGGCTTCCAGTCAAGGGTAATGGCTTGGATCTCAAAGAAAATGGTAATTTTTTTGTTGAAAAGATAACATGGACTTGCAAAGAGACAAATGAAGGACACAGTGGAGTCTTGGGAAGGCCTGGACAACAGCCCCTCCCCCAACTGTGGGAAAGCAGCAGATTTTCTGGCTGTGGGGGAAAGATGGACACAAGATGAACCCGTACTGGTGTGGGCCCCGACCATTACCTTCCTGGTGGCACCACAAACTCCAAGGGAGGGTACCAGGAACTGTCATCTGTTATAACTGACAGTATCATGGGCTACTAGTTTTAGGGCCTATACATCTGAAAATCTTTTTTCCGACTTCCTCTCAAGTCTGATACTAGGGAGACAACAATGACAGAATTCACAATATATGTAACAGTTAAGGCTTTGGCTGTACAACTGTCTTTTTAAACACTCATGTACTATTCCTCATTTAAAGGGACAACTACTAGACACAAACAAGACTAAGGTGCGTCTTATTCTTACAACAGCGAGCTGGGTTCACAATGTGTCTGAATTGGAATCTCTTGGTTAAAC
Organism: Pristiophorus japonicus; assembly: GCF_044704955.1. Lineage (NCBI taxonomy): Eukaryota > Metazoa > Chordata > Chondrichthyes > Pristiophoridae > Pristiophorus > Pristiophorus japonicus. The sequence continues at coordinate 108,132,040 of NC_091980.1, forward strand.
GCAGGACTTAAATGCCATTTGGCATGGTATGACAGACACCCCTAATCTTTGTTTTGAATTTTGATATTTGCACTCTGCATCTACAGCCATCTAGACTCATCCATCTCTAGAGAGATTGTTGCTAATTGGCCCATTTTCCCCGAACCCGGGAATCAATCTATCAGCCTTCCCTTGGTTCACACAGATTCATCTCCTTTACAGGTTGCTACAGCGAGGCTGGATTCCATGCCCCTGAACTTACTTGCTGTTTGTGGCATATTATGGCAATGGAATGGCACATCAGCATTTTTAGGCCTGCAAATTGGGGTATCCATTTTCTACTGGATTTCCAGTGCTGAATCGATGCTCTCCAATTTCTAATATTTGTTTGGGCCTCCCATGATTTATCTCTCTGTAGAGTCACCAAAGGACTCATAAACATTCATTTAAATGAGGGTCAGTGGTGTAAGCACACTAAATCCTAGAAGCTATGCAATGTGCACCAGGGGTAAGTTAGAACGAGATAAATAAGGCATCCCTGCAGTTTAGATCAGCGAATATGAGGAACTTTTGAGCCTGCGGCTGATGAAAACTTTGATTACACATGAATGGATCTGGGATTAAATGCAAATTCTTTATTTTAACTGTTCGTCTAGATAGAAGTTCTACATGCAAATAATTGTTCTAAGTGGAAATGGCAATGAAGAAGGAGGGATTTTGGTTTCAGTCTTATGGCCAGCTGCTCTGTATCTGCCCCAACCTTGATGTGTTTTCTTTAGTTAGAGTTCATTATGTATGTGCGATGGGCTCCTGCCCGCCAGTGCAAGAGTAGAGAATTCTGGCGGAGCTGCAGACAGCTGTAATATTTCTCAAATATCCTCATTACCTCGCTTTTTTGTTCCACGAACAGCAAGATAGTGACTACATTTGGGTTAAGAATATTCTTCTGTGAATCTTTTCAAAAAAAAATTACTTACACTTGCAACCTCCTTGTTATAGGCATTTCTACCTGTGCAAGATAATTGGCACTCATACCCATATAGCAATGTCTAGTAACTGACAGTCATATCCATATATAACAATGTAAGATAATTGACAGTGATCTTTATTGTTACCATAGTACTTTTCTTCAAATGAGACATCTTCTATATATCTTTCAATGTGAAGAGACCACATTCCACACCTGCTCGATCTTCTCTATTCACCCGTCCATAATAATTTGCATGACCCCATTTGTGAAGCTTGTTTTTCTATTACTCCCTCCATCAGCACAGATGAGTGTACTCTGCAGCTGCACTGATGCATTGACATTTTGATTGCACTATTAAGGGAGTACTGGATGAATCAGCAATTTATCCTGATTGTTCAGTTGCATCTTAGTTGGACCGCCTCCGAGCTGTAATAACATGGCCTGAGTAAATCTGCGCAACCCTGCGAGTGTCCTAAATAAGAAAAAAAAATGGACTCTCATTAATACATCAATGATGTACTATAAGCAAATTAAACCCCCACTAAATTAATAACCTGACTCCGAGAGGCCACAAGAACGGCTGGCATAGGAAATCAAAAAACTCACAGTGGTGCAGTTATGGAATGCTGTTGTGAATTGGGGTTAAGGTACATTGTTGATGGAGCTTCACTCAGCATCTGGTCATTTTATATCTGACCTATCATGAGCATCTTCCAGACATAGCTGCATAGTAAAGACACCCATCTGGACACAAACTGACAGTGCAGCTGTCCTGGGATTTTCAATTGCTGATGAAGTAGCTTCCTCAAGTGAAAGAACTGGGTTGAGGCCCCTAACAATCTGATTACACCGTTCTAGAGACACATTTGACCACAGTGCCGTCGGAGCAGTCGAAAACTCTGAACAGTGATGGAACAGGCAGGAAACAAGATCTTGGAGAAAATGGAATGGGAAGCTGAGAAACGTGAATTTTATTTTACTCTGTATGTGAAGTTGAAGAACAATTATTTTGCTAAGCTATCATTTTTTTATGATGACAAATTGGTAGTAAAATTTTTTTTCATATATATAGACAAATATACTCCAAATCAGTTGGAGATGGAGAGTAAAACTTCTTTAGTTCAAAAATTATGAGAATGAGATACATGGGAGGGAAAAATAGCAAAAAAAAGGGTTTGGCAACCATTGTTTCCTACACATATATATCAACTAATATACAACCATTACAGATCTTAATCAGATCTAATTAATGTTTCCAAACAAACAAAGGTGATTCTAAACCATTGGAAAAATGCACAGGGAGATAGAACAGGTGGGCATGACATTGGATGATGAAATTAGTAATGAGATAAGTGCATTTAAAATTAAAAAGGATATATATTAAATAAACTACTCAAACTCAAAGAGGATAATACACTTGGTCCAGGTGGATTGCATCCGCACATTTAAAAAAAAAAATCCAGGGAAGAGGTAGCAGAGGCATTACAACACATATTTAATAGTTCTTTATACAAAGGTGCAGTGCCAGAGGACTGGCAGATAGCTCACATAAAACCTATATTTAAGAAGGGGGATAGAACATGTCCAGGGAATTATAGGCCAGTCAGCTTAACATGGGTTGTAGGAAAAGTAATGGAATCCAACTACAGGAGAAAATAGAAGAACATCTAGAAACCAAAAATATAATAATGAATACTCAGCATGGATTTCAAAAGGGAATGTCTTGCTTGACCAACCTCATTGAATTTTTTGAAGAGATGCTGAAGATGTAATTTATCTAGATTTTCAAAAGGTCTTCGATAAGGTACCCCATAATAGATTGATGAACAAGATCAGAGAAGTCAGAGTCAGGGGACAAGTAGCAGAATGGATAGCTAGCTGGCTTCAAGACAGAAAGCAGAGAGTAGGAGTAAAGGGTAGCTATTCACAGTGGCAAAAGGTGGGTAGTGGTGTTCCACAAGGATCACTGCTGGGACCACTGCTGTTCACAATTTACATTAACGATTTTGGAATCAAAAACACAATTTTTAAATTTGCGGATGACATCAAATTGGAGGGGGATAGTCAATACTGAGGAGGAATGCAACGCATTACAGGAGGACATTAATAAACTTTCAGAATGGGCATATAATTGGCAAATGAAATTCAGCACAGATAAATGTGAGGTACTACATTTTGGTAGGAAGAATAGAGAGGTCACTTATTACTTGGAGGGTGCGAGTCTTGGTGGGGTAGAAGAACGAAAGGATCTCGGAGTACAAATACACAAATCACTAAAAGTTGTGGCACAGGTTAGCAAGGCCATAAAAAAATGCAAACCAAGCACAGGTTTATTTCTAGAGGTATAGGGGCCTAAATTCATCACCTCACCGCCCACTGCCGCCGACATTCCTCGTCAAGATCTGCCTAGTGCCACTTTCGTGGTGGCCTGGAGTGGGCGGGAGGAGAGAGCCATCGGGAACCACCCGCTGACGTCAGCGGACGGCCGAGTGGCGCAACTGACCTCCCGCCCATCGAGCTCCCAGATTCCTGTGGGCGGGACTCGGCGGCAGAATGGGGAGGACCACTGGCTGGAGGCTGGTCTGTCCCCGATGGTAAGTCTGAAGAACCTGAAAAAAAGGTAAGTGAACATTTTTTTTTTAAGTTTTCAACAGCGACTTACCTGCATGGAGTCCACTGAAGGTCTTCCGATAGTTTTTAGTTTTTATTGGTGATTTTTTTTTCAGGCCTCCGTGGGCCCGGCTCCATCCTCGGTGGCACTTGGTCGGCAAGCACCTCTGCTGCCGAGAATGAGACCTCCCGCCCACTGCCACCCAGATTGGTGGCGTACGTCATTCATTTGCCGCCCGCCGACCTTCGATGGACCTCGGCCATGAATATCCCGCCCAAAGTACCATCCAGTCCCTCGGTGGCCATCGGTGGCACTTTGAGCAGCACTTGGGCGGGTGGAGGCCTTGATAAAAATCGGCCCCATAGAATTGAAAAATAGAGAAGTTATGCTAAACCTGTATCGAAACTTGGTTAGACTACACTTAGTGTACTGCATACAATTCTGGTCGCCATATTATAAAAAGGATATAGAGGCACTGGAGAGGGTGCAGAGAAGATTTACAAGGATGATACCAGAAATGCAAGGGTATACATATCAGGAAAGGCTGGGTCTTTTTTTCTCTTGAAAAAAGAAGCTGAGGGGTGACCTAATATAGGTCTTTAAAACTATGAAAGGTTTTGATAGAGTGGATACAGAGAGAATGTTTCCACTTGTGGGGAAGAGCATAACAAGAGGCCATCAATATAAAATAGTCACCAAGAAATCCAATAGAGAATTCAGAAGAAACTTCTTTACCCAAAGAGTGGTGAGAATAAGGAACTCGCTAACGCAGGGAGTGGTTGAGGTGAATAGTTATAGATGCATTTAAGGGGAGGCTAGACAAGCATATGAGGGAGAAGGGAATAGAGGGTTATGCTGACAGATTTAGATGAGGAAAGATGGGAAGAGGCTCGAGTGGACCATAAATGCCGGCATGGACTGACTGGGCCAAATGGCCTGTTTCTGTGCCGTATATCCTATGTAATCCTATGTATGTAATCCTATGTGTATTGCACGTTTTGAAAGGAGCTAAGAAGCAGGAGATTCATATAAGCTAGTATGAATAGCTGATGCTAATCTCTTGCGCATTTCATTGTGCGTGTGTTGGGTAAGTAATTAAATATCTTCAGGATCTGACCAAACCAGCACTGACTCAAGTCGTCCTCTCTATAAATCTGGCAGGATTTCTACAAATCAACTTGAATGCAATGTGGTTGTGGTGTATCAAGTTCTTATGGTGCATTCATTTCACTCTAAATAAAGGTCAGCTTTGTTCAGAAGACTAATAAAATATAATTCAACATTGCAGCAAAAGCTGTACAACACGATCTGATGAATACTGTTTGTAATCTCTTCATTGATTCTTTATTTCCCCCTTCCCACTTTTGACATTTATGTAAATGGTATTTATTCTAATTTTGTTTATCTGGAAAATCAGATTAAAATTATTCATTGGGAGCGGTGTTTGTGCATTATGTTACATATTGTTATATTAAGTACATTTGCGACCACAGCCACTGGGCACCTGATAATAAGGCATTCTATTGAACTAGCATTTTAAATTTTCCAGCAGCTTTTCAAATAGTTTTGGAGGCCATATTTTGTTTGTGCTCACTGACCATCAAGTTTTTATTTGATTTAAAACTAAGCATGACTGAATAAAATCTAAATATGAATGGAATGCAAAATTCCGTTGAGGTGCAATTTGCATACCAGATTTCTTCAGGTTACCAAGTATCATTGTAGAAATGGTATTAATTTGTCGGGCTCCTTGAGCCTGCTTTATTTTAGCACTTGTTTTTTGTGGTATAATCAATGATTTAGAATTGAATTTAGGGGGTATGATTACGAAGTTTGCAGATGATACCAAAATTGGCCGTGTGCTTGATAATAAAGAAGAAAGTTGTAGACTGCAGGAAGATATCAATGAAATGGTCAGATGGGCAGAACAATGGCAAACTGAATTCAATCTGGAGAAGTATGAGGTATTGCATTTGGAAAGGGCTAATAAGGCAAGGGGATACACAATAAATGGTAGGACACTGAGAAGTGTAGAGGAACAGAGGGATCTTGGAGTGCATGTCCACAGATCCCGGACGTTGGCAGGACAGGTAGATAAGCTGAAGAAGGCATATGGGATACTTGCCTTTATTAGCCGAGGCATAGAATACTAGTTAGGCCACAGCTGGAGTACTGCATGCAGTTCTGGTCACCACATTACAGGAAAGATGTGATTGCACTAGAGAGGGTATGGAGGAGTTTTATGAGGATGTTACCTGGACTGGAGAATATTAGCTTTGAGGAAAGATTGGATAGACTGGGGTTGTTTTCTTTGGAACAGAGGAAGCTGAGGGGAGAACAAATTGAGGTGCAGAAAATTATGAGGGACCAAGATGGAGTGGATAGGAAGGACCTATTTCCCTTAGCAGAGGGGTCAATAACCAGTGGGGCATAGATTTAAAGTAGTTGAAAGGAGGTTTAGAGTGGTTTTAAAGATAATTTTTTTTACCCAGAGGGTGGTGGGGATTTAAAACTCTTAACCTGAAAAGTGGTAGAAACTCTCATGGCATTTAAAAAGTACTTGCATATACACTTGAAGTGTCGTAACCTATAAGGCTACGGACCAAGAACTGGAAAGTAGGATTAGGTTGGATAGCTCTTTGTTGGCCGGCATGGACACAATGGGCCGAATGACCTTCCTCTGTGCTGTAAATTTCTCTGATTCTATAATTGTCCAGTCACAATTAAAGGAGAACATAAATTGAGGTAGGAATAATTGGGCTGCTCTTCCCCTCCCAAAAATGACGAAGGATATTTTAAAGGAGGTACTTAAGCTGATGCAGTTTCGAAAGAGCCTTAAGAGATCTTCTATGTGGATCTCCCAACTGTAAAACACTTTTTAATTAATTTATCTGGTGGGTCCTTCAGTCTGGCTGTAATTAGGGTGAGCATAGATTAACATTATTTAATTTCCCGACTCCAGACCCAGTTTTTACACCTAAGTTAAAGTCATGGCCATGATTGCGTTTGAATTCCAGCCAGCCTAAATGGAGTCTTTTGAGCTTTCTTTATTTCGGTCACTGTACCTGTTAGATAATCAATGAATATTTCTCTCCAAGCTGAAAATATAACTCCATTATTTAAAAAGGTGAGAGAGAAAAATTTGAGCTGATTAGAGAGAGCTAACATGGATTTTTAATGGGTAGGTTATGTCTAACAAACCTAATTGAATTTTTTGAGGAAGTAATTCAAGTTGTAGACAGGGGAATGTCAATGGATGTAGTTAAATGACTTCCAGAAAGCACTCAAGAAGGTTCCACATAAGAGACTGTTAGCTAAAATTAAAGTTCATGGAATTCAAGGAAAATTATTGACCTGGTTAGGAGCAGGAGTAGGCCATTCGGCCCCTCGAGCCTGCTCCACCTTTAATGAAATCATGGCTGATCTTCTACCTCAACTCCACTTTTATGTTTCAGTGAGATCACCTGCCATTCTTCTAAACTCTAGAGAATATAGGCCTAGTCTACTTAATCTCTCCTCATAGGATAAGCCCTCAATCCCAGAAATCAGTCTGGTGAAACTTCATTGCACTCACTCAATGGCAAGTATATCCTTCCTTAGGTAAGGAGATCAAAACTGTACACAATACTCCAGGTGCAGGAGATTGATTAGATGGCAGAAGACAGAGAGTAGGGATAATGTGGATATACTCAAGTTGGAAGGAAGTGACTAATGCCCCATAAGGGTCTGTGCTGGGACCTCAACTATTCACTCAATTATCAATGACTTAGATAACACAATAAAGAGCCAGATAGAGTTAATGTTTCAGGTCAATTACCTTTTGTCAGAACTGGAAAACTTAGAGATATAGCAGGTTTTAAGCAAGTGCAGTGGCAGGGAAAGGGGGAGAGGATGAATGAACAAAAGGGAAGATGTGTGATTGAGTGGAAGTACAGGAGAGATTAAATGACAAAAGGTCTGATTGTACAAAGCAAAAGGAGATGTCAATGGTCCTATTGCTTTGTACAGTCATATCTTTGTCATTTAATCTCTCCTGTCTATCACATACCTGCCCTTTTGTTCTTTCCTCCCCGCTCCCTTTCCCTGCCACTGCACTTGCTTAAAGCCTGTATCTCTAACTTTTTCCAGTTCTGTTGAAAGGTCATCAGCCTGAAACCTTAACTGTTTCACGCTGCCTGACCTGTGGAGTATTTCCAGCATTTTCTGTTTTTATTTCAGATTTCCAGCATCTGTAGTATTTTGCTTTTGTATTTGTTGTAGAGAGCAATATATCCAAGACTGTCCATAAGAGAGATTGGTGGTGTAGTTGGTAGTGTAGATGGGAGGATAAAATTATAAAGATAGCTTAATTGAGTAGGCAAAACTGTGGCAGATAGATTTCAACACAACTTAAGTGTGAGGTCATCTAGTTTGGACCAAAAAAGGATAGATCCAAGTATTATTTAAATCATGAAAAGCTAGGAACAGTGGAGTTCAAAGAGATTTAGGGGTCCATGCACACAGTTCACTGAAATGGTAGAAGTAACCAAAAAGGCTAATGGTCTTTATAACTTGAGGGTTTGAATATAAAGGGAAAGAAGTTTAGCTACAGCTATACGAAGCCTTGGTTAGACCATATCTGGAATACTGTGCACAGTCTGGGCACCGCACCTTAGAACGTATATATTAGCCTTGGAAGGAGTGCAGTTATGATTCAACAGAACATTGCCATGGCTCCAAGGATTAGATTAAAGAGGAGAGATTACAGAAACTATGCTTGTATTCCCTGTAATATAAAAGGTTAAGGGCTAGATTTGACACTTTTTGTGCAGATCGCCCAAAAATGGGCAGTATTTCCGGAGTGGGCGGTAAAAATGGGTTTTCAAATCGTCGGCTTGTCGCCCATTCTCAAATTCCCTAGTCTCCATTTTTGAAATTGGACATTATCGCGAGAGATATGAAATGGGCGTTATCGTTAAATCTGTCTGACCTGCTGCCGCAAAGTGTCGCCGTCCTTAGCAACGGCATGGCAACACTCGATTCCCGCGATTCAGGAGGTCAATTGTCATCATGACATGCGCAGAAGAGGAGACAGAAAGAGAGGGAGCTCAGAGGGACTGAAAGCGTGTGTGGGTGTGGTGCGTGCTTGTTTGGCTGTTGTGGGAGGCACGAGGGAGATCCACCAGCAGCAAAAATCCTACTAAGCACCAAGAACATAGTTGGCACCAAGTTTTTGTCCAACAAATAACATATAACATGGAAAAAATGGAGGAGGCCCTGGAGCTGATAGCCAGGAAAACTGGTGGCAGAGGGCTCCCAGTGTCCCCGGAGTGCGGCACTGCACCCCAAGGTGTCGCACCCCTGCTGGCCAATCTCCTGGGCATTAGTTTTGGCAAATGTGATCTTTACGACAAAATAAAGTGGGCAGTCGGTATTATTGAATCTCGGCGTTAATTACATGCGGAAACTAACGCTGGCCGATATTATGGCCGTTGGTTTCACCCATTCTGATGATTCCGCCCCAAAAAAGTGGGCGGGCAGTATTATTTTTTCCTGATGTTACCCACATGGGGAAAGTAACGTTCGGCGATAAGTGTCCGAAAAATGTGTGTCAGTTTCCATTTTGTTGCTACATGGGCGATATCTAGGCGTTATACGTCATTTCAGCGTTAAAATGGACGTTAACTGGGCATTATGCATGCAAAAAAAAGTGGAAAATCTAGCCTTAAGGTTTTAGGATTTTTAAAGGAATTGATAGGGTAGATAGGGAGAAATCTTTTCCACTGGTGGGAGAGTCTAGGACAAGGAGCTATAACCTTAATCAGAGCCAGGCCATTCAGGAGAGAAGTTAGAAAACATGTCTTCCTGCAAAGGGTGATAGAAGTGTGGAACTCGCTCCCACAAAAAGCAGTAAATGCTTGCTCAATTAATAATTTTTAATTTGAGATTTTTCTAGACAAGGGTATAAAATGATATGGGTCCAAGGCAGGTGAATGGAGTTAAGATACAGATCAGCCATGATCTCATTGAATGGCAGAACAGGCTCGAAAGGCTGAATGGCCTACTCCTGTTCCTATATTAGCTCTTTCACAGAGCCGGCACAGGTATGATGGGCCAAAATGTTTCCTTTTTTCTGCAAAATTTAGGGGGTATAGATTTTGACTTTTGGGCGACCAACCAGTCGTTTATACCCGTGGCAAAGGGCTGGCTGTGATTTTAAGGCCTTATTTACATCGGGTCAACAAACTGCTGGTTGCATTCCCTTAATGTTCCAACATGTACATGTACACGAGCCATGGAATTATGATGTTCAGTATCAGTGATTGTCTATATGTGTGCATGGATATGATGCAGTTGGTAATGATACTCCCAGTTCTGAAGAGATCGGAGGCATCCACGGGTGTCACTAGTGGAACCAGGGTGACCAAGCAACGGTTTATTTGAGTTGTCTAAGGAGTTGGCCTTTTACATATAAGGTCACAAACCAATTGCTGTAGTCCACGTGGTCACCTAAAGCATAGGGGAGCTTAATATTTGCTGGAATGGATTTTGATGTAAAAAAAATGGCAGAGCAAGCTGGGTGGCCTGGATGCATTTTTCTCATTCTTATGGCATAAAACTCACTCGCCTGCAAATGACCTTGAGTACCTTATGGTATGAGCACTTAATGTATCAAATTCCTCTCTCTACTAATTTAATGGCAGTGTTAACCCATTTAAAATAAACAGGTTAACACTTTCTTTAAAATAGCAGAGGGAGAAATTGGATACAAGAATGAAGCTGTCGTACAGTAATGCCTACAGCAGTTTCCAGTAACTATGACAAGCACATGACATGAGCGGTACTTTCTGTTTTTTTATGACTTCCATAATGAGAAGTTAATTTGTTCACCACTAAACGTTATGTGACTTCTTGATGTCAAGATACAATTTTTGATTTCAAAATGCACATTAGGAGTTGACATCCAAGGTGATCACTGTTACTCTAGTCTGCTTCCGATTCAGTTATTTGTTTTAACAATTTAAAAAATGAAATGTGCAATAATTTAGAATTAAACAAAGTAAGTAGTATGGAAAAGTGGGGAGTTGATGCCAAATAGTCTGAATGATCAGATTACTTGAATTAAGAAACCTTTTAATCAAGATGTAGACCGGGCTCTGATTTTCCTTTAGTCATATAGCATTGATACTATTACATTGATCAATATTAAATTCCATGTTTGACGCACAGAAAAGGGTATTTGTTGAAGAATTACAGCTCCAATGGCATTGCTTAGTTTCTCTGCTCAATGATGTGTAGCCCCAGAAAACAACAAAAGGACACAAATAGAGATACTAGCAGGGGTGCTTTAATCTATTTAATTATTTAACATCTGTACCAGCCCCCTACAGTGATGGCCTTTATAGTTACTCTTTTCTTCCCTCAATCGGCATTGTAACCAAAATGCAAGTACAATAATCCACAACCCATGCAATGATGATGGTTTCTCTACAGGTTGATTACTTCTGCTCCCTGCCAGCAGAATTGGCTTAACTGCAGGTAGTGCTGTTCTCCTTCCTGTCATCACTTTTATGTAAATCCTCCACAGTGGCAGTGGTTACTTCCTGGGATTGTTGTTTCTGTGAATTTACTACCAGGAGAAAAATATGTATTGGCAGTAAATCTACTTGTGGTCCTATCATTTCCAGTCAGTTTTAGTGCTGGCGGTAATAATTACTGACGGAGCCATTACGCCTGATTAATCAAATAATTTAGTGGAGAAACAGGAGGGAAAGTTTCCAGTTCCAATCTACCTCAAATTTCAGTATCTGGACTGTAAAGGGGAGGGGGCTGAAACAGAAAATCTTTCTCCGAATTAATGGCTGTGATCAGGCATTACCATCAAGGAAATGAATGAAAATGGGGAGAGGAAGACTTCAGCTAGCACCCCGCCCCTAAAAATGTCCAATTAAGTTTTGCTTCATGAAATGGCAACTTCATGCCCATTGACCATCCTGCCGAATGTAAATGCTAGTGAGTATGTGGGACTTCGTTCACTGCTGCACTTTGTTTCAGGACCAGCATTTTCCCAAACCCAGGAAAGAACACCACTATAAAGGAGGGGTTGTCACTTTCAGTACAGTGTTCCAGAGCTGGAAGGAGATTGTGGAACCCAAAATTGTAGGATTTTGAAGAGCTGCAAGTATATTACGTATTTATAGGTATTTGATCTTGAAAAGGGGAAATAAAACTTTATTGAAAATAAAACCAGGTGATTCTAGTTTTTCTTATATTCGTTGCTGGGATATGGGAGTCGCTGGCAAGGCCAGCATTTATTGCCCATCCCTAATTGCCCTTGAGAAGGTGGTGGTGAGCCGCCTTCTTGAACCATTGCCTTGAGGTGAAGGTACTCCCACAGTGCTGTGAGGGAGAGAGTTACAGGATTTTGACCCAGTGACAATGAAGGAGGGTCAATATATTTCCAAGTCAGGATGCTGTGTGACTTGGAGGGCAACTTGCAGGTGATGGCATTCCTATGCACCTGCTGCCCTTGTCCTTCCAGGTGGTAGAGATTGCAGGTTTGGGAGGTGCTTTCGATGCATCTTGTAACTGGTACATACTGCAGCCACAGTGCCCCGGTGGTGGAGGGAGTGAATGTTGAAGGTGGTAAATGGGGTGCAAATCAAGCAGACTGCTTTGTCTTGGATGGTGTCGAGCTTCTTGAGTATTCGAGTTGCACTCATCCAGGCAAGTGGAGAGTATTCCATCATACTCCTGACTTGTGCCTTGTAGATGGTGGAAAGGCTTTGGAGAGTCAGGAGGTGAGACAGTCGCTGCAAAATACCCAGCCTCTGACCTTCTTTTGTAGCCACATTACTTATGTGGCTGATCCAGTTAAATTTCAGGATGTTGATGGTGGAGTGTTCGGTGATGGTTATGCAATTCAATATCAAGGGGTGGTGTTTAGACTCTCGCTTGTTGGAGACAGTCATTGCCTGGCACTTTTGTGGCGCGAATGTTATTTTCCACTTATCAACCCAAGCCTGAATGTGGTCCAGGTCTTGCTGCATGCGGGCATTCATTATCTGAGGAGTTATGAATGGAACTGAACACTGCCGTCATCAGTGAATATCCCCACTTCTGCCATTATGATGGAGGGAAGGTCATTGATGAAGCAGCTGAAGATGGTTGGGCTTAGGATACTGCCCTGAGTAACTCTTGCAGCGATGTCCTGGGGCTGGGATGATTGACCTCCAACAACCACAAACATCTTTGTTTGTGCTAGGTAACACTCCAGCCAGTGGAGAGTTTTCCCCCTGATTCTCATTGAGTTCAATTTTATTAGGGCTCCTTGATGCCACACTCAGTCAAATGCTGCCTTGATGTCAAGAGCAGACACTCTCACCTCAGGAATTCAGCTCTTTTGTCCATATTTGGACCAATACTGTAATGAGGTCAGGAACCGAGTGGTCCTGGCTGAACCCGAACTGAGCATCGGTGAGTAAGTTAATGGTGAGTAAGTGCCGCTTGATAGGACTGTGAACCACACCTTCCATCACTTTACTGATGATTGAGAGTAGACTGATGGGAATTGGCCGGATTGGATTTGTCCTGCTTTTTGTGGACATACCTGGCCACTTTGTTGGGTCGATGCCAGTGTTGGAGCTGTACTGGAACAGCTTGGCTAGAGGGACGGCTAGTTCTGGAGTACAAGTCTTCATAGGACAAAAATTAAAAATATTGGAGACATTCAAGAACTATGGAATTTCCACTTGCAATTCCCTTCTTATGCTACAAGAAAGGGGATAATAAGTTTTCAGCAGATGAGTTTTGAGGTCAGTTCAAAACAAAAAAGTGACTCGTGTTATTTTAAGTCCGAGCCTCAATATACTGCCACCAACTGATATCCCATCTATTCCAGGTGGGAAGTCGGTGGGATGCAGCACAAGTTTGCGCAGCCCGGAGGCCACCCACTGAGTAAGTATGTGTGCGGGGTGGCCAGGCTGTCCCGTGGGGGGTCCCCGCAATCGAGATTGGCAGGGGGCGGGGCAGTGGGTGAGATCATGGCAGGGAAGACCAAACATTTCCTTGTGGAGACTGACAAGGACATAAAAAAAAACATTCAAACCTACCATTATGAGCCTCTCCTGGCCCCGCACTGGGTTGGCCTGCTGGGAAACTGTCTATCGTTTTATGCTCAGGCCTCCGAGTAAATACTGCAGTTGGGTCCCGATGATGACTTCGTGACCCGCCATGCTTTTGCTAAGAAGGATCCTGCCAGCTTGGTGCAGTGGTCCTTGCCACCTGCTCAGTGAAACGGGTGAAAACTCTGGCGGGCCAGATCCTAACAGCTCCAGGGGCAAAATTGATTTGGTGGATTTTAGCTGCCTAACTACCTTGTTTCACTAGCTGAGTAGAGTTAAGATCACCCCTAGTGTCTGTGAAGGATGCGTTTTCCACCTGATGTAATGTCTGAGTTATGCCAGCTGTCGGCTCTTGAGTTACAGCCATTTCGACTATGGGTACAGCCCCGTCAATGGCCATAAAAATTACAACTGCTTTAAATTTTTATGCCACAGGATCTTTCCAGGCTGCTTTGGGGAAACATAAACTACATAGGCAGTCTGCAATCCACCACTGCATAAAGCAGGTAACAGATGTCCTTTTGAAGCTCCGTTCAGCTGGGCCTCACAATTCATTTGACTCCCTATGGACCCAGTGAAGCAGAGAGTGTAAATGGTCAAGTTCCCCAGGTTCAGGGCACTATAGATCGGACCCATGTGGCACTAAAGGCACCATATGAGCTTCCATTAAACTAAATCAATAGAAAAGGCTTTCACTCGCTCACTCAGTGTGTGATGCCAGCCACATTATTCTTAATGTGACTGCATGCTATCCAGGAAGCTGTCCACAATATTTTTGTGCTGAAGCAGTAGTTTATCACTTCAGGAATATTCAGCCAGAGGCATGTGTCTGGATGGTTATCTGGTGATTAGGGATACCCTCTACCCTTGATTTATGACCCCATTCTGTCATCTAAGAACAGCAGAGAATAGGCACAATGAAGGAATTGATGCTGCAAGAATCCTAGTTGCTATTTGTGAAGGATTGATTCTTTCCTCTGCAGAGAAGGAAGAGAAGGTGCAAGAAGGACAGGAGCAGGACGTGTTGCAAATGTGCAGGAAGAGGTGCCACTGACTGCCATTTCCACCTTCCATAATGCCTGCACCACTACCTTGTTAGGCTTCCAGTGCTCCGTGCCTCAGAACTAATCACTGCTTAACCTTATTTCTGCAAGAAGAACCTCCACAGCAAATTTTGGGGTTCTTGCCACTGCTGATACACCAGAAATACATCAGACATCGTTGCAATTTGATGAGAGCTGCCAGGATTTCCAAAGTTGCCTGCTCCTTTGAACAGCTACAGCAATTTATACACTGCAGATACATTGCATTTCCCTCCCTCTCAGAGGTGGGCAGCCATTTAGGAGCAGGAATGCTGCTCTCAGCCTGCCCTGAATAGCAAATTAACTTCAGCCCAGGAAAGTGGCTCGGGTTACCACAGGGTCACACCAACTGCTGGAATTCCAGCACCACTGCACATCCAGCGGGGAAAACCACCATTGGAGAAATATTCAGGCCTAAAAGATTTCTCATATTGTCTATTAATTTATGTTAAGGTTTCCATCCAAATATAAAACTAAAATGCTCAAGCCGGATATGCCTGGTGGTAGAGAGCTCAATTTGTAAATGCATAATTGTGATCATAGTAATAACCATCATAGAAACATAGATATAGAAACATAGAAAATAGGTGCAGGAGCAGGCCATTCAGCCCTTCTAGCCTGCACCGCCATTCAATGAGTTCATGGCTGAACATGAAACTTCAGTACCCCCTTCCTGCTTTCTCGCCAAAACCCTTGATCCCCCGAGTAGTAAGGACTTCATCTAACTCCCTTTTGAATATATTTAGTGAATTGGCCTCAACTACTTTCTGTGGTAGAGAATTCCACAGGTTCACCACTCTCTGGGTGAAGAAGTTTCTCCTCATCTCGGTCCTAAATGGCTTACCCCTTATCCTCAGACTGTGACCCCTGGTTCTGGACTTCCCCAACATTGGGAACATTCTTCCTGCATCTAACCTGTCTAAACCCGTCAGAATTTTAAACGTTTCTATGAGGTCCCCTCTCATTCTTCTGAACTCCAGTGAATACAAGCCCAGTTGATCCAATCTTTCTTGATAGGTCAGTCCCGCCATCCCGGGAATCAGTCTGGTGAACCTTCGCTGCACTCCCTCAATAGCAAGAATGTCCTTCCTCAAGTTAGGAGACCAAAACTGTACACAATACTCCAGGTGTGGCCTCACCAAGGCCCTGTACAACTGTAGCAACACCTCCCTGCCCCTGCATTCAAATCCCCTCGCTATGAAGGCCAACATGCCATTTGCTTTCTTAACCGCCTGCTGTACCTGCATGCTAACCTTCAATGACTGATGTACCATGACACCCAGGTCTCGTTGCACCTTCCCTTTTCCTAATCTGTCACCATTCAGGTAATAGTCTGTCTCTCTGTTTTTACCACCAAAGTGGATAACCTCACATTTATCCACATTATACTTCATCTGCCATGCATTTGCCCACTCACCTAACCTATCCAAGTCACTCTGCAGCCTAATAGCATCCTCCTCGCAGCTCACACTGCCACCCAACTTAGTATCATCCGCAAATTTGGAGATACTGCATTTAATCCCCTCGTCTAAATCATTAATGTACAATGTAAACAGCTGGGGCCCCAGCACAGAACCTTGCGGCACTCCACTAGTCACTGCCTGCCATTCTGAAAAGTACCCGTTTACTCCTACTCTTTGCTTCCTGTCTGACAACCAGTTCTCAATCCACGTCAGCACACTACCCCCAATCCCATGTGCTTTAACTTTGCACATTAATCTCTTGTGTGGGACCTTGTCGAAAGCCTTCTGAAAGTCCAAATATACCACATCAACTGGTTCTCCTTTGTCCACTTTACTGGAAACATCCTCAAAAAATTCCAGAAGATTTGTCAAGCATGATTTCCCTTTCACAAATCCATGCTGACTTGGACCTATCATGTCACCATTTTCCAGATGCACTGCTATGACATCCTTAATAATTGATTCCATCATTTTACCCACTACTGAGGTCAGGCTGACCGGTCTATAATTCCCTGTTTTCTCTCTCCCTCCTTTTTTAAAAAGTGGAGTTACATTGGCTACCCTCCATTCCATAGGAACTGATCCAGAGTCAATGGAATGTTGGAAAATGACTGTCAATGCATCCGCTATTTCCAAGGCCACCTCCTTAAGTACTCTAGGATGCAGTCCATCAGGCCCTGGGGATTTATCGGCCTTCAATCCCATCAATTTCCCCAACACAATTTCCCGACTAATAAAGATTTCCCTCAGTTCCCCCTCCTTACTAGACCCTCTGACCCCTTTTATATCCGGAAGGTTGTTTGTATCCTCCTTAGTGAATACCAAACCAAAGTACTTGTTCAATTGGTCTGCCATTTCTTTGTTCCCCATTATGACTTCCCCTGATTCTGACTGCAGGGGACCTACGTTTGTCTTCACCAACCTTTTTCTCTTTACATACCTATAGAAACTTTTGCAATCCGCCTTAATGTTCCCTGCAAGCTTCTTCTCGTACTCCATTTTCCCTGCCCTAATCAAACCCTTTTTCAACTGACCTAGCCTCGGCAGCTTTTTGGGGGAGAGTTCCAGATTTCCACGACCCTTTTGTATGAAGAAGTGCTTTCAAAACATCACCCATGAACAGTCTAGCTCTAATTTTAAGGTTCTGTGCACTACCTCACCAGAGAAAATAGTTTCTCTATATCTACCCTGTCAACCCCTTTGATCATCTTAAACACCTCAATTAGATTACCCCTTAATCTTCACTATTCAAGGAAATACAAGACTAGTCCATGCAACCTGTCCTCATAATTTAACCGTTTTAGGCCCATGAAAGATTTAAAGGCATAATCTGATGCCTCATTTCAGGAATCATGTTTATTATTACCAAGGGTAATTCCAAGGTCAGTTTATGAAACAAAGCAATGTTAAAGCTAAAGTTGTAGTTTGTGATATTTTCCAATACTTTGCTTTTGTTCACACCTAGATTGCAATTTCCGTATGATGTAATTGAATGGCAGAACAGGCTTGAGGGGCTGAATGGCCTGCTCTTGTTCCTATGCTCCTATTGCTGACATGGTGCTGCATGCTTAACTTATAAGATGATGATGAGTATGATCACAATTATGCATTTACAAATTGAGCTCTCTACCACCAGGCATATTCGGCTTGAGCATTTTAAGTTTTATATTTGGATGGAAACCTTATGAATTGAAACTTGTGTCTTTATTCACTGCCATGTATCGATTAATGTAGCCCATGTTTAAATTGTTGGAAAATATGTGAAATATCCACCATGTTACCCTGTTACCTCAGAAGGGAGATAAATACCATACCACTGGACCGCTGTGTACAAGCTAAACCTACTGTTTTTTTATACCAAAAAATAATATACAGGATCAGAAAGGTAGGAAAGAAACCATTCAATTTAAACCTTTTTCACACCAGAAAATTAACTTTATCTTAATCAATTTGCAGACGAAATCCACTTGGTCTTTTCTGTGGACTATCTGCTGCCTTCCATTTTAAAAATGAGTGAAGATGAAGTCATCTCTATTTTGGCCATAGATATTTTAAAAAATATATAAATTCCTGTGATTATCACCGATGGTTAAATTATTCTACATGTGTTTTCTATTGGTCAATTTACTTTTTTTCGCTAAATGTTGTCTGAGAACTGTGCTTTGTCTTCCCAGTTACCTGTTGTCACTGAAAGAATGAAAATGCATGTTCCATAACCCCAGCATAAGTTCCAGGATGCACCTACCTGGAACATCTGCAGCCAACCCTTGTCAGGTGGAACATTAAGAGCGCATCTCAGACATCCACGACATCAGGGGGGGCAGGATAAGTGATGCTGTCCCAGGGCCACCCAATTTAAAGGTATTTTTTTTCCATGGGCCATCAGCCCCTTTTACCAGGTCCGATGAAGCCTCAAAGATTGTGGCCATGTTTTGGAGTTCCAGTCCAAGATGCAGGCCTTGAGCCCATGGAAGGCTCTACCTGTACTTACCAAGAGGCCGGTACACCTCCTTTTATCCCATGTACCCGCCACCTAGTAAATTCTAGGCTGGGGCTGAGAAAAATCCTAGCCTGGGTGTCCCCTCCTCGGGCCATAACCTCTCTGACACAAGAATCCATATTTGTAGTGGAGAGTGTGAGGGCAAAAATCCTGCCCTAGATAGGTCCCCCGGGAAACTTGAGACTGAGACCTGGCATATCCGAGTCCCAGTCTTACTGGCCTTCCACTGCACACCCGCCCAACTTATGGCAGCAGTGTGCTGGATGACCTACAGAAATTTTGGGCCCAAATGTCAGTGTGGATTATTGTGATTTAGCAGTTGAACGAATCAGAGCTCAAGTTCTCTGCAGTGTTCAGTTTTGAGGTTTGCAGTCAGATCCTAATTCTGGCTGTACTAGTCAATATGTGCCTGCTGGCGTACTAAAATAGCTTTAGACCCCTATGTATATCATCGGACTCCAATTTGCATTGAGTAATGAAGCTCCCATCTGTTTCAGACAGGATGCTTAATTCCTGGTCTGCTCCAAAATCACAGCAGGCTGGATGTCAGTAGGAATGGGATGATAAGTACTGCTTAGTGATATGATCTTCCTAGTCCTACACCTGCCAAAAATGGGGTGATGAGATCAAAATCATTCCTGATACTTGATTTGCTGTAAGTTTCATAACACCTTTGATCTGTTGAAATTTTTTATAAAGGAAAGCAAAATTTAAATTTGCAATTTCATACTATAATGGTGAAACTTCATATTACTGTCGCCACCTCTTACGCTGTCCATGCTTATCACAGACAGCCACCTTTATCAGACAAATGGTGTTCACCATTTGTCATTGCCATAGGAGTCAATTTTAAAGGCGCCGCTTAAAATGTAATAAGCGCACAATTCAGTATTTACCGATTTAAAAGCTCCGCAAATTTCAGGCAATGTCAAGTCTTCAATCAGCTGTTCACATTGTTAACAACAACGGGATTCAGTCAAAAAGTGATGACTTCAGGCAGCTTAATTCAAATCGTTTCGCTGTTAGCATGAACATGCCCACTTTATGTGGTGAGGACTGCATTCCAATGAAAGTTTATGCATTTCGTGAGAATTTTTTACAAATTACTAATGTCATAATTTGAACTCACGCCTTCTGAATTGCTAGTCCAGTACCATAACCACAAGGCTAATATACCCATTGCATAAATGTTGGGCAGTACACCAGGAGAATTCTCAAGCTCTATTTTCGAATAATGTCATGGGATCATTTACATCCACTTGAGCAGCCAGACAAGACCTTGGTTTAACATCTCAACTGAAAGACAGTGCAACACTTGTTTAGTACTGTACAGCAGGAACAGCCTAGAGTGTGGGTTCAAGTCTCTCGAGTGGGGTGTGAAAATCTACTGGAGAAGAGATGAGAGTGCTGTAATTGAGCCAAGGTTGGCAAGTAGAAGGTTTTTAGATTAGAAAAAAGCAGTATGAAACCAAAGATAATTTTTACACTTTGGCAGGAGCTTGAACATTCTGAGTTTTTAATTGCTGAATTGAAGCCCCTTGAAATAGAAAGCATTGTGAAGGGTGACATGTGAAAGTGTTCCTTTAAGCAGGTGAAGAGAGTACCCAGGTGTGCAAGGAAGAAATGGAAGAAGTGTGCAGTGTGTTTAATTGAACATCCTGCTGAGGATTTGGAACTTTTTGCTTCACTATTCTGCAGTCAGGGGTGAGGGAGTTGGCACACAATGGCAATGTCACTTCCATAACAACATAAGAAATAGGAGCAGGAGTAGGCCACCTGGCCCCTCGAGCCTGCTCCGCCATTTAATAAGAACATGGCTGAACTGATCATGGACTCAGTTCCACTTCTCTGCCCGCTCCCTATAACTCTTTATTCCCTTATCGCTCAAAAATTTGTCTATCTCCGCCTTAGATATATTCAATGACCCAATCTCCATAGCTCTCTGGGGCAGAGAATTCCATAGATTTACAACCTTCTGAGAGAAGAAATTTCTCCTCATCTCAGTTTTAAATGTGCGGCCCCTTATTCTGAGACTGTGTCCCCTAGTTTTAGTTTCCCCAATGAATGGAAATATCCTCTCTGCATCCACCTTGTCTAGCCCGCTCATTATCTTATATGTTTCGATATGAACCTCTCCTTCTTCTGAACTCCAATGAGTATAGAGCCAACTACTCAACCTATCTTCATAAGTCAACCCCCTCATCTCTGGAATCAACCTATTGAACCTTCTCTGAACAGCTTCCAATACAAGTATATCCTTCCTTAGATACGGAGACCAAAACTATACTCCCAAGTGTGGCCTCGCCAATACCCTGTACAGTTGTAGCAAGACTTCTCTGCATATATACTCCATCCCCCTTGCAATAAAGGCCAACATTCCATTTGCCTTCCTGATTACTTGCTGCACCTGCATACTAATTTTTTGTGTTTCATGCGCAAGGAGGGACTGGAGTGCATCATCACGCCCGGCAACCAAATTTTAATTTGATTTTACGTTTTAAAGTTTAATTTGTTTTCATTGCCGGTGCTTTTAGTGTCCCCCTCCCCTTTTATAGGGGGCACTGGAAAAAAGGAAAATTTGATTTTAGTGCCCAAAACAAAAAAACCAAAAAAAAAGGGCCTTGTAAATGTCTGCTGTGTCACCCAGGCGGGTGGCACCGTTTTAATGTTTTATGTTTTCGCAGGTAAACTCAAAAGAGTTTCATGCGCAAGGACACCCAGGTCCCTCTGTACTGCAGCACTTTGCAATTTTTCTCCATTTAAATTATAATTTGCTTTACTATTTTTTCTGCCCTAGCGGATAACCTCACATTTTCCCACATTATACTCCATCTGCCACTTAGCCTGTTTATATCCCTTTGCAGATTTTTTGTGTCCTCACAATTTGCTTTCCCACCCATCTTTGTATCATCAGCAAACTTGGCAACGTTACACTCAGTCCCTACATCCAAGTCATTAATATAGATTATAAATAGTTGAGGCCCCAGCACCGATTCCTGCGGCATCCCACTAGTTATTGTTCGCCAACCAGAAAATGACCCTTATCCCAACTCTCTGTTTTCTGTTCTTTAGCCAATCCTCTATCCATGCTAATATATTACCCCCAACCCCATGAACTTTAATCTTGTGCAGTCACCTTTTATGTGGCACCTTATCGAATGCTTTCTGGAAATCCAAATACACCACATCCGCTGGATCCCCCTTATCCACCCTGCTCGTTACATCCTCAAAGAACTCCAGCAAATTTGTCAAATATGATTTCCCTTTCATAAAACCATGCTGACTCTGCTTAATTGAATTATACTTTTCCAAATGTCCTGCTACAGCTTCCTTAATAATGGATTGCAGCATTTTCCCAATGACAGGTGTTAGGCTAACTGGTCTATAGTTTCCTGCTTTTTGTCTGCCTCCATTTTTAAATAGGGACATTACTTTTACGAATTTCAAATCCGCTGGGACCACCCCAGAATCCCTCTTGGTAGTGTGAGTGATATTTCTAGCTAGCATGGGGGCAAGAGTCTGTTTGTCCTGCCTTCAGTGCCTTCCAGAAGGGCTGGGAGGTCTGAATGAGTTAAGTTATGAGTTCTCGGGTACAGTAGCATAGTGGTTACGTTACTGGACTAGTAATCCAGAGGCCTGGACTAATGATCCAGAGGACATGAATTCAAATCCCACACTGGGAATTTAAATTCAATTAAATAAATCTGGAATAGAAAGATATTAACAATAATGGTGACCACTAAACTACCGGATTGTTATAAAAACACATCAATCCACTAATGTCCTTTAGGGAAAGAAAACTGCCATTCTAGTCTGGTCTATATGTGACTCCGGACCCATAGCAATGTGGTAGACTCTTAACTGCCCTCTGCAATGGTGGCTCACTGCCACCTTCTCAAGGGCAATTGGGGATGGGCAATAAATGCAGCCTTGCCAGCGCCTCCCACATCCCATGACTGAATTTTTAAAAAGCTTGGTGCCTTGCCCTGCTGCCCTCTGGTCCAGATGGTCCAGATGGGCATTGACTGTTCATAATTCTATAGAAGTATAATAAAATTATTGCAAAGACATGCAGTGCAGTGTGTAATGAAAGAGCAAATCACTGTTCCTCTCTTAGCTTCTTGTGCCCCAGTCTGCTGTTGAAGTGCAGGCTGAACTATGTTCTTAAAGGCTGTACAGGAATTGCTGGTAATTCAGCTGCCTAAAGCAGTCTTACACAGGTTTTTCACTACAGCCCACCTCACGCACTGTGTTGGGTGGGCAGTGTAATCCCCAGCCCACCTCACTCACTGTGTTGGGTGGGTAGTGTAATCTCCAGCCTGCAATCACGCACTGTGTTGGGTGGGCTGTGTAATCTCCAGCCTGCAATCACTCACTGTGTTGGGTGGGCTGTGTAATCTCCAGCCTGCACTCACTCACTGTGTTGGGTGGGTAGTGTAATCTCCAGCCTGCACTCACTCTGTGTTGGGTGGGTAGTGTAATCTCCAGCCTGCACTCACTCTGTGTTGGGTGGGTAATTTAATCTCCAGCCTGCACTCACTCTGTGTTGGGTGGGTAGTGTAATCTCCAGCCTGCACTCACTCTGTGTTGGGTGGGTAATTTAATCTCCAGCCCACACTCACTCTCTGTGTTGGGTGGGTAGTGTAATCTCCAACCTGCTCTCACTCACTGTGTTGGGTGGGTAATTTAATCTCCAGCCCACACTCACTCTCTGTGTTGGGTGGGTAGTGTAATCTCCAGCTATTACAGGGAAAGGGCGGGGGAGTAGGACTAGCTGAAGTGCTCTTGCAGAGAGCCGGCACGGGCTAAACGGGCCGAATGACCTCCTTCCGTGCTGTAACCATTCTATGATTCTATGATAATGGGAATGTAAATGAGCAGACCCAGGAAAGCCATGTGTAATTCCCTCGACTGTTAACCGGCAGGAATATTTTGAAAGGGGCAACAGCAGTGAAAATCACTGAGGAAATCCTCGGTCCAACTATAATACAGTTTGTACAATGAATACAATTTTGTAAGCTGTTGTTCATCAGTTCACTGTAAACCACTGTGATTGTCTCATGTGAAATTTATTTTTAATCACTATGAGTATCTTTGATTAAGTAGCAAAAGTTTCAATTATTGTTTCTTGTAATGTAATATAAACATTCTACTCAGGAAACATTAAAAAATATTATGTTCAGTGAAACACACCTAATTTATTTTCCATGCTGTTGCATGCCAAATATAATCACACTGGCTTCTTGATGTGACGGAAAGTGATATATATCTCCCATCAGTCTCAGAACATTTATTTTTCATTAACAGTTAAATGCATACATGAAACATATTTGAAAGGGTTCAGTGAGTTCCTTTTCTGGACTTGTATCTTACATTGATGAATTGATGCAATCAATGTGTCACAAATTGATGGTAGAAACCTGTAGACTGATGTTATGGTATGTTGCAATAATCCAACAGAGCAATACAAAACCTACCAGTATGCAATGCAACTAAGTATATTTCTGTACATTTTGCTCAACTGTATAAAAGCTAACAAAAATATAGCAGTGAATTAGTTTGTTTTTACTTGGTCATTTTTAACTTCAGTTGTTCTCCCATCGCTTCCCATGTGTGGAGAATCAAGGGGCTAATGAGATTGAGGAACTTAAAGTAATTAACATCAGTCAAGGAAAAATACTTGGAAAGTCTAAAAGTCGTGCACGCCAACCCCTTTGCGCCCCTCGGGAAATTGCCCCGCGGTACGTGAGGTCGCCGTGAGGCATTGCCACTGACAGCTTCCCAGTGCAAGAAGTTATGTCAACCTGGTCGCCCTTAAATGGGAGGTGGTAGCCATCTTTTTTCAATCGGCCCGACGATGACGGCCGCTGGTGTGGCCGGGCCGCTAACATGCACCCCCTCTTGGGTGCCAGGCCGCTGGCCCAGCCTACACCCTCCATGGTGGCCCAGTGGGAACCTTAATGAGGCTGCAGTGTTCGCAGCGGCCATCCCCTTTAAAAGAAGCGCGTACGAACGCCAGGGGAATGCTCTGTTAGCACAGGCAACATTATTTTTAAATTAGAGAGCTCAATCCGTGATGGGGCTAGTTCTTACTGAGCCGGCGTGAAAAATATCACTTTTAGCGAAATGACCACCCCAAACCCAGCACGGGGCAATTTCAGCACCAATATTTTTAAATGCTGAGAAACTATTTAATGTTGGTGTTCAGAGAGATTTAAGTGCCCTCATACAGGAAACCAAGAGAGTTAGCATATAGGTACAGCAAGCAATTAAGAAGGCAAATGCATGTTGGCCTTTATTGGAGTGGGTTGGAGTACAAGAGTAAGGAAGTCTTGCTACAATTGTACAGGGCTTTGGTGAGACCACACCTGGAGTATTATGTACAGTTTTGGTCTCCTTTTCTGAGGAAGGATATACTTGCCTTAGAGGTGGTGCAATGAAGGTTTATGAGATTGATTCCTGGGATGAGAGGATTTTCATATGAGGAAACATTGAGTAGATTGGGCCTATACTCTCTGGAGTTTAGAAGAATGAGAGGTGATCTCATTAAAACATATAAAATTCTGAGGAGGATTGACAGGGCAGATGCTGAGAGATTGTTTCCCCTGACTAGAGAGTCTAATACTAGGGGGCATTGTCTCAGGATAAGGGGTCGGCTATTTAAGACTGAAATGCGGAGGAACCTCTTCACTCAGAAGGTTGTGAATCTTTGGAATTCTCTACCGCAAAGGGCTGTGGATACTGAATTGTTGAGTACATTCAAAGCTGAGATAGATAGTGTTATGTAATGATGTGTGTATCGTCCCAGTACCTTAAATGTAATTTAAGTACTATGCCACACCACAGAGGGCGTTGCGGTGGGAAACCCTGGTAGTACCTGTAACAAGGATTATATAAGGCTGACCACCACACCTGGGAGGCACTCTGGAGCTGAACAATAAAGGACGAAGGTCACAGCAGTTAGACTTACACCAGACCGTGTGGAGTCAGTGATTTGTGTGCTACATACACCACAGATAGATTTGTGGACTCTAAGTGAATCATGGGATGTGGGAATCGGGTGGGAAAGTAGAGTTGAGGTTGAAAATCTTATTGAATGGCAGAGCAGGTTTGAGGGGCCATATGGTCTACTACTGCTCCTAATTCTTATGTTCTTGCGTACTCTGAGCTCATCAGGCCCATGAGACTCACCCCCTACTTTCTCAACCCCATTTCCAATAAACTTCTGGACAAAAATTCCCATCCTAACCCTCATGCTAGCTGCCATTGTAAATTGTTTCCTCTCTTTAGGAACCATCCCGGCCCCTTTAAAACTGCCATCATGACCCCTCTCCATAAAAAAAACACCCTCCCTCCTCTTTCCCCCCTTCTCCAACTTTCTTTTTCTCCCCAGTGTCCTTGAACGTGTTGTCATTTCCCAGATCTGTGTCCATCTGCTGCACTTCCCCTGTTTGAAGCCCTCCAATCAGGTTTCCACCTACAGAACCAAAATTACCCTAACTAAAGTTATGAACAACATTCTCTGTAACTGTGATGATGGTGCATTATTTCTCCTTGTCTTCCTTAACTTCACTGCAGCATTGAGAAAGTTTACCACACAATTATCTTGCAATGCCTCTCCTCCATTAGTCCAACTTAGTTCGCTTAGTTCCAGGCTTACCTATCCAATTGAAGCCAGAGCACCTCTACACATAACTTCTCTTCCTTGCACTTTCACCTTGAGAATCTTCCAAGGACCCATCTTTGGCCTTCTCCTCTACCTCACCTACATGCTCCCTCTTGACAATATCAACAACCAGTTCTTCCTGTTCACCATCTTTCTGGAGCCCTCCCTGCCTCTGTGCTGTAAGACTACTTGTCCAACATGCATCTTGAATCAGCAGCAATTTCATCCAGCTAAAATTTGTACGGTCTGAAGCAATCATCTTGGACTTCAGCCACACATGCCATTCATTCGCTACTGACGCCCTGCCAGGCCATTCTGTCGGAAAAGGTCTGTGGCCTCAAGCTCAGCTTTTTACCCTACATCCTCTCCACCACAGAGCCAGTATGTCCACCTCCGTCAGATTGACCACGTCTGCTGCTACCCTCAGCTCAAATACACTGAAATCCTGATCCGCTCTCCAGGCTCAATTGCCAAGCTAATTATGGCTTGTATTGAGAGAATTTTATTGATTGTCATTAATTAATTCCTACAATATGTTGTTGTAACCCTGAGAATAAACATATTTCTCATACTTTAAATTATAAATTTCAAATGCAAAGTTTCTTCAAAAATATAAAAATTGCACCTTAAAGTTCCTTCATTTGTTAGTATTTCTGACTGGATAGTACAGATTTAATATGGATTTGCATTTTTAAGAGTGACTGGTCACTTATGGATTGGAACTGGATTTTCTGGAGCTGAATAGAACTGTTTTCAGCTTTCCAGTTCTGTCAAAGTTTTAAGAAATATCTATAGTGCATTCTGGTACAATTTTATTTGGAGTTTTCAAGCCAAATATTGGTTAAATGTTTCCTGGAAGTAAATAAATTGACTTTTTTCACGACAGTTTCCCTCTTTGAAACAATTGAATTGAGTGGCAATAAAGAATTATTCCAGCAGTTTTTCAGTAACGCGAGATGAGGATTCAATTAAACCATTTTACCTTGAAATTAGCTCTTTTAATATAGCATATTCATATGAAATGCCTTTGCTAGTTTAATGGAGGTGTTCATCCATTAAAAATCAGTCTTCATACACTAACATTCAAGAGTATAATTTTAAGGGATCTTTATTACAAGGAATTACACTGACTGGTTCTTTTGGTTTATCCAGAACTAAATCAAATAAGTTACAGCTTTGTGTACTATAAATGTAACAAAATAATTGCATGATGTACATTAATCAAATTGATCACATTCTAGTCATATGTTGTGTGACTTATATTACAATAGCTAAGTCTATAAATCACTATTATATTTTAATCATCAACACCATTGCATGATGAAAATGGCTGCTCTGTCTTGATCACTGTCATTTTTGCCTAACCCTACTTTTGCAGATTATGATATTAATTAACAGATACAGATAATAAGTTCTCGATTTAAAACGATGTGGTTGACTTCTATTGCTGATTTTTAAATGGCCATAGTGAGAAAAGAGAAACAACAAATCATCTCCTTAAAAAAAACCTAGTGTCTGTTAAAATGATCATAAAGCTGTCAAATTGTCATAAATCACTGGTCCTCTGATGATCTTTAGCAAAGGAACCCTGTCATCCTTACCCGGTCTGGCCTATATATGACTCCAGTCCCACAGCAACGTGGTTGACTCTTAACTTCCTTGTGAAGTGGCCTAGAAAGCAATCCCACCATTGCCTTCTCTGGGCAAATAGGGATGAGGAATAAATGCTGGTAACATCCACATTTCAAGAACGATTTTTTTTTTTAAACAGAAAAAATTACAATTCTTAACACTATGCATTTTTCTTCAGATGCAGAATACAGTGAGACACAGTCTGAAACCATTCCAGTGGCTTCTTCAGAATCCTTGCCTCATTTTCTGGTTGAACCAGAGGATGTGTACATTGTAAAAAACAAACCTGTCACCTTGGTCTGCAAAGCAACACCAGCCACACAGATATATTTCAAATGCAATGGTGAATGGGTGCATCAGATGAATCATGTAACGGAAGAGACCATAGATAAAGTCACAGGTAGGTCTGCACTTATTTCATCAATTGTGAAAGTGAAATTAGAATTAGAGGTGTGCTAGATGAATAATTGTTTAATTAATATTGTTTTACCTGGAATACAAAGACCTCAGTTTTAATTAACCATGGACTGGTGGAAGCGGGGCCCGGTGGGTGGGTGGGGGAGGGGTGGGTGGGTGGGGGTTGGATTGAAGAGTTAAAATACGGAAGTGACTTACCCTCCCACCCTGGGATCCCGCTGCTGCCGAAAGGCGGTGGGGTCCTGTTTTAAATATTCAGATTGGGACCCGACTGCAATTTTATCTTGATGTCTGAGTGGGCAAGCAGTGTTGTCTTCACCACCAGGCCAAATCTGCCAGGAATTGCATCGCAGGCCAGTAGAGGCTCAATGAGGTAGGTTTTAACAAAACATTTTATTTAGGTTTCCTTATAAGGCAGGAGGTGCAGGAGTGCTCCTTCACACTCCACAGGAAACCTTAGGCCTCCCCTTTCCCCTCAACAAGTTCCTTCTCTGTACCTCCCCCAAAAGGCTAGTGTGAATGATGATTTGCTGCACTTCATCTTTCAATCACTCGTGTTGATGGTTTGTCTGTCAGTATTGATGATGACTGCCCATAATCCATCTCCAATTAGTACAGATTGTGGGTTCTTGTATGAATGTAATCCTGAATTTTCACAAGAAATGTTTTCCTACACACAGCACATCGGATTGACTTGAGAGCTGATCTTTCCTTGATTTCCTTTGGGCTCACTTCTCTTTGTCTAGCTGGCTACAACTTGTTTTCAAGCTACACGTGTCATTGTAAATCATCTTGAGTCATTTTTCGCTGTCATGAGCTTCATGCTGTCATTTGTCAGTTGAGATGCCTTTTTTTTTAGCTTGGTCTTTAAGCAATCCTTATATCTTTTGAACTGACCACCATCAGCGGATAGTCAAGGGACTATAGGGGTGAGGAACTTAACACAATCACAATCACTAAGGAGGTGGTACTCAGTAAGATAATGGGACGAAAGGCAGGTAAATCCCCTGCACCTGATGGCTTGCATCCTATGGTCTTAAGAGAAGTAGCAGCAGGGATTGTGGATGCATTGGTTGTAATTTACCAAAATTCCCTGGATTCTCGGGAGGTCCCAGCAGATTGGAAAACTGCAAATGTAATGCCCTTATTTAAAAAAGGAAGCAGACAAAAAGCAGGAAATTATAGACCAGTTAGACTAACATCTGTGGTTGGGAAGATGTTGGAGTCCATTATTAAAGAAGCATTTGGAAAAGCAAATTTCGATCAGGCAGAGTCAGCATGGATTTATGAAGGGGAAGTCATGTTTGACAGATTTGCTAGAATTCTTTGAGGATGTGACAAACAGTGTGGATAAAGGGGAACCAGTGGATGTGGTGTATTTGGATTTCCAGAAGGCATTTGACAAGGTGCCACATTAAAGGTTACTGCACCGATAAAAGTTCACGGGGTTGGGGATAATATATTAGCATGAATAGAGGATTGGCTAACGAACAGAAAACAGAGAGTCGGGATAAATGGTTCATTCTTGGGTTGGCAATCAGTAACCAGTGGTGTGCCACGGAATCAGTGCTTGGACCCCAACTATTTACAATCTATATTAACGACTTGGAGGAAGGGACGGAGTGTAACGTAGCCAAGTTTGCTGATGATACAAAGATGAGAGGAAAAACAATGTGTGAGGAGGACACAAAAAATCTGCAAAAGGACATAGACAGGCTAAGCGAGGGGACAACAATTTGGCAGATGGAAAGTGTGAGGTCATGCATTTTGGCAGAAAATAATCAAAGAGAGAAATTATTATTTAAATGGAGAAAGATTGCAAAGTGCTGCAGTACAGCGTGACCTGGGGGTACTTGTGCATGAAACACAAAAGGATAGTATGCAGGTACAGCAAGTGATCAGGAAGGCCAATGGAATCTTGGCCTTTATTGCAAAGGGGATGGAGTATAAAAGCAGGGAAGTCTTGTTACATTTGTACAGGGTATTGGTGAGGCCACACCTGGGATACTGTGTGCAGTTTTGCTTTCCATATTTACGAAAGTATATACTTGCTTTGGAAGCAGTTCAGAGAATATTCACAAGGTTGATTCCGGAGATGAGGGGGTTGACTTATGAGGAAAGGCTGAGTAGGTTGGGCCTCTACTCACTGGAATTCAGAAGAATGAGAGGTGATCTTATCAAAATGTATAAGATTATGAGGGGGCTTGACAAGGTGGATGCAGAGAGGATGTTTCCACTGATAGGGGAGACAAGAACTAGAGGGCATAATCTTAGACTAAGGGGTCGCCCATTTAAAACTGAGATGAGGAGAAATTTCTTCTCTCAGATGGTTGTGGATCTGTGGAATTCGCTGCCTCAGAGAGCTGTGGAAGCCGGGACATTGAATACATTTAAGACAGAAATAGACAGTTTCTTAAACGATGAGGGAATAAGGGGTTATGGAGAGCGGGCAGGGAAATGGACCTGAGACCATGATCGGATCAGCCATGATCGTATTAAATGGCGGAGCAGGCTCGAGGGGCTGTATGACCTACTCCTGCTCATATTTCTCATGTTCTTATGTTCTTATGTTCTTATGTTCTTATGTTCTTATGTTCACAGAGCTGATCCCAGAGAAGCAGTAAAATTGGTCAAGAGTGAACAAAGCAGCGCCACATACTGAATGTATTGTTGCTGTAGGTGAGATCCTCAAACACTTGAGACATTTTAATTTCATGCCCTTTCATCAGGCCATGCTACTTTGTTAACTTCTTGACTAATTCTTCTGTGTCTCTGGGATCAGCCCTGTGCTCTCCACGAAGGTGCCATTAAGCTGTACATAATAATGGCCCGAGGTTGGACTCAAAAGTGATATTCTTCAGCTACTTTGACAGTAAGGAGACATCCATCATACTTACTACCGTCATGGTGTCAGCAGCCTGAGGAGCCTCCATTAAAAAAATATACTTCAAGGTCCTCCTGACAGTCAGCAGCCAATCTCCTTTACTGGGTATTATACTCATCACCTCAGTTACCCTTCCCTCCAGGGTGACCTTGTACATATTTAAGCAGCACCAGGCAATGGTTGACTGTGAAATGTTTAGAAAACACATAAGCAGTGCCAGTGTAAGAAGCAAGTTGGTGCTACCCTAGTTTTAAATTATTGGTACCATCTTGCTCCCCAGTAACGGCCTTTCTGCTGCCCTCATTATCTGCCCTGTGTTTTCAGGCAGGTGAATCTATTATAATAAGTCACAGTTTCTCTATCAATATTTCATGTAACTGGAGCCAGTTTTCAGCTATTAAGAGAACTTGACAATGCAGGTCCCGGCACCAGAATGGATGCGGAGACTCAGAAGCAGAAGAAAAATGGTAACTTTAATAACTTTTCGGGGAAAAGATAAATAAAATGTAATATATACATCATCTAGAAAAAAGAACATCTTTAAAATTGGAAAGTGGGAATGAGAAGTACTGAATGGCTCAGTAAACTTGCATAAGATTAAAAACTAGAAGAGGTAAGATAAATTATTGAATTGTTTTGCATCCTCTCAATTACATAGAGAGAGAGTAAGATATCTCATTGTGCATTTTTTGAAAAGAATTATTGTGATTGCATTTAAAATATTTTCTTGTAATATGTAAATTTGTCTAGTAATGAATTTGGCATAATTACTTGGAATTAGCAGGACTGGAAACATTGAATTTCAACAGATAAATTCAAAGTTGGTATTAGATGTTCTGGATATTGAACTCATGGGGTACCATAAGGTGCAGTGATTCCATAGATGGTTACAGTACTTGCTGTCTGTTTTTTCCCTACTTATTAGTACATGAGTGTTCCCTTGAAAATATGAATCTACATTATAAGTGAATCAGTTCTGTACTTCAGAATAATGGTGAACTAATTTAGTCCCATTTTTCCACTTTCTTTCATTCTGTAATAGCAGAATCAATAGACTGTAAACCTGTTTCAAGGATGTTTACTGCTATTTTTTGCTAGTAGCTCCCACAGACCATCTGGTCACTTGTGATCGACAACTTGTTTCCTGGCTGCTGAAGAGCCCAAAATATGCCATGGAAAGTTATTTCATTCTCATATTTGACATCGCTGCTCATCACAATTGACAGATATTTCTTGGCACCCTAACTTCTGTCGCACAAAGGAAAGTTTAACCTTGGCTTTAATGGTGATTTTGATTATTCCTCTGCTATTATTACTTAATTGTCAATTTAATTATCTAGATGAGGCAACTCCCCTGTGCATCTGATTAATTCCCAAAGCAATCCTGTACATCTGTCTGTTTGTAAGAATGTTAACAGCTCACACATCTCCTAAATGAAGGCTCTTGACACCTCTTGACCAGAGGGCATCTTTTTTCCTCCTGTAAACTGTGCTACTGATGTACATTTTGTAGAATTTCCAAGTGTCATGTAATTCAGCATTAATATTAAAGTAATTAGCATCATAATTTGAATATGTTCTACCTAGTGTACTCAGCACATTGGAGAATATCGAAATATAGAAACATAAAAGTTTACAACACAGAAGGAGGCCATTTCGGTCCATTGTGTCCATGCCGGTCGACAAAGAGCCACACGGTCCTGGGACACTGCCAAACAAATATGAGGCAAAGTGTCACAACCTTCTCTACTTCCTTCAGCAGTTGCCATCTGCAGCAGAGTAAGCAGGTTGGGAGGAATGACATTAAACACTATGTAGACTTAAGAATTGGATATGTCTTCTTGCAAGAAAACCATTAAGCCAAATAGCCTTCCAGTTACATGTGGTAAATGGACTGGATAGATCCCCTCCCCACTATTCTTTTATCCATTTGATAATGTTTTTTTCAACCCTATTAAGAATTTGGGACATTTTAGACACAAATTGGCCTCAATTTTAACCCCCCCCCTCACCCAGCGGGAATGGTGTGAGGGAGGGGTTGAGATTAGGCTGAGTCTACTTATATGTAGGGAGACTGTCCATTATTTAAATGAGGCCTGGGAGTGAAAATGGCCCAGGCTGAGAATCCCCATGGTAGTTTTCCTCCCGCCTGCACCCCCACCCGTCCCAAACATGCCCCCCTCCCATTGAACTTTACATTATGGTTTGGTAGATTTGAGACCTGTTTGTGGCGTGTGAAATTATTTTTCCATCTCCCATATCTGTATGGTAAGCCATGGAAATGAACTCTTTGCTTTATTAATTGCTGTCCCTTCAAAAAAATATTTGAAATCTTCTTCCCGGATGAGGAAGGATTTCCCAATTGGAAACCCCAATTCCTATTTTTTGAAGAGGTGGATATGAAATAGGCCAGATTGGAGCTACTTAGAATAAGGTAACACAGAAGACATTTGGTTTTTACAAGTACCTAGCCAGGGTTTAAAGACCACAAGTAACTTACTTGGGCAGTCGGCAGCCTCAGAATGCCATGCCTTCACCTCGGAGCTGCAACAAGTATCCAACAGGATAATAGCATTGTCTGTACCAGTCAAGGTCTCCACAGCTTTGGCTTTCTTTGCAACTGGATTCTTCCAGGCAATACCTTTGTCACTTTAGTTAGGCAATAGTTTGCCACTGTATAAAGCTCACGGATGTTCTCTTCAGGTTGGCTATAAACTTAATTTCCTTCTCACTGGCACCAGCTAAACAAAAAATGAGAGCTATCCAATTCTACAGACCAGCAGAGTTCCCACAGATGAAAGGAGTAATTGATAGAGTGCATATGGCACTCAGAGCCCCTTATGAGAACAACCCACTCAATTTAGTGAACAGAGGTAGGCTTTTGTTTGATTGATGTGCAGCTAGTGTGAGAGGCTAGTCACTTTATTCTGCATGCTAATGTCCGCAACTCAGGGAGCTATCATGAAGCTTTCAATATGTGCATTCCACTATAGCAGCCTGATTCATGTATAAGAATTGTTGACTGGTGACCACGCTATCCCCTATAGTTGTAGTTTGTGGCTCCAGTAAGATTTCTGCAGGCAATAAAAATAATAAGCTTGTGGGATGACAGTGTCATGTATGTACATTCTGTTTGTAGCCACCAGATGGTATCATTGTTGCTAGCCACTGAGCAGCATGCACATGGTGCTGCTCAGGTATAAAAGACCAGCCATTTTGAGAGTCAGGCACTTTGGGCCTAAATAAAGCAGAGCCAAGGTTGTACCTTGCTTATTTAAACAGTACTCAGTTTGAACCTTTATTGCATACTTAACATTTGGCGACGAGAATGTAAGAATCTTTCTTTGCAAAATGAGCACGATTGGATTTTTAGAGCGATTCGTGGAGAGAGAAGATTGAGCAGACTTTGAAAGCCGTTAGAACCAGTACTTCGTGGCCAACAAAATGAAGGGGGTTGATGATGCAGATCGGTGCCGGGCCGTGTTCCTCACTGTGTGTGGTTCAAAGATCTACGGTCTGATAAAGGATCTACTCATGGCTGGAGATACAACAGAGAAAACATATGAGGAATTGTGTACACTGATATGGGATCATCATCTCGAGATACAGGTTTTATACACAAGTTCGATCGGAGGACCAGAGCGCGGCAGAATTCGTTGCCGACCTGAGACGTCTAGCGGTACCGTGCAAGTTCGGACGGTGTTGGCAGATATGCTGCGGGGCTTCTTTGTTATCGATATCAACCACAAGATAATCCTGCGCAAACTTCTGGCAGTGGAGGAGTTAGATTTAAAAAGGACCATCCAGATCGCTCAATCATGTATGACGATGGACAGGAGTCTAAAGCAAATATCAGTGAAGAACCAAACCTCGGCAAGTAAAGTAAATGCGATTGATTCAGCGTTCGGCAGAGCGGCACA
Organism: Pristiophorus japonicus; assembly: GCF_044704955.1. Lineage (NCBI taxonomy): Eukaryota > Metazoa > Chordata > Chondrichthyes > Pristiophoridae > Pristiophorus > Pristiophorus japonicus. The sequence continues at coordinate 108,167,267 of NC_091980.1, forward strand.
TGGCAGGGCCTAACCGGCTGCGTTAGCGAATGATTTGGTGTTTGGCAGAGCGGCACATGGCAGGGCCTATCTGGCTGCGTTCGCGAAACCTGTGGCTGCCCAAAGTCTGCCAGCGGGAATGTATCTGACTTCTCCGTGTTAGCGTTGTGGGGGAAATCATCGGCACCAGCAGTGCCGATTTAAGCAATATAGTTGCAAAGGCTGTCTGAGAGTGGGGCATCTCCAGCACAAGTGTCTGCAGATGAGCAAGCGAGCTGTGACACACCACATGGAGGATGAGAGTCAGACTTGCGTGGATCTGGATACGCAATCCGAGATGCCAGAGGAGGAAGTGTATTGATTGTCCTCCTTCACAACCAAGAGTAAACCAATTTTGATTAATGTGAAGTTTAATGGGATACTGGTATCGATGGAACTGGACACGGGGCGAGTCAATCGATCATGAATGAGAGGGCATTTAATAAGCTGTGGATTACTAAGACTGTGAGGCCCAGGCTGAGCCCTGTTAACGCCAAGCTGCGCACATATTCCAAAGAACTGATAAAGGTGATTGGCAGTGCACAAATTAATGTGTCATATAACGGTGCGGTTCACGAGTTACCGCAATGGCCCAACGCTGCTCGGCAGGAGCTGGTTGGAGAAAATCAGATGCGACTGGAATGACATAAAGGCGTTGTCATCGGAGGAAGATACATGTGCCCAAGTATTGAGCAAGTTCCCCTCGCTGTTCGAACCGGGTATCAGCAACTTCACGGGAGCCAAGGTGCAGATCCACATGGACTCAGATGCAAGACCCGTCCATCATAAAGCTCAGGCAGTGCCATACATGATGAGGGAGAAGGTCGAATTTGAACTGCACAGACTCCAGCGTGAAGGGGTCATATCACTGGTCAAATTTAATGAATGGGCCAGCCCCATTGTTCCTGTGCTGAAAAGTGATGGCACAGTCAGAATCTGTGGAGACTACAAGACTACGATTAACAGGGTTTCAAAACAAGATCAGTACCCATTATCGAAGGCTGATGACTTGTTTGTGACGCTAGCTGGAGGGAAGTCATTCACAAAACTGGACGTGATGTCGGCCTATATGACACAGGAGTTGGTCGAGACGTCGAAGAGACTTACGTGCATTAACACGCACAAAGGATTGTTTATTTACCACAGGTGCCCTTTTGGAACTCGCTCGGCTGCAGCAATATTCCAGAGGAATATGGAAAGTTTACTGAAGTCAATTCCTAGAACCGTCGTGTTCCAAAATGACATCCTGATCACCGATGTGACTCCAAGGAACATCTGAACAACCTAGAAGAGGTTCCACTGCGTTTGGATAGAGTGGGACTCAGACTAAAATGGTCGAAGTGCATCTTCCTGGTACTGGAGGTCGAATTCCTCAGGAGGAAAATTGCCACTAATGGCATCAGACCTACTGACGTGAAAACCAAGGCCATCAAGATTGTACCCAAGCCGCAGAATGTAATGGAACTGCATTCGTTCCTGTGTCCACTCAACTACTTTGATAGCTTCCTACCTAAATTGAGCACCTGACCTGAACCACTGCACATGCTATTGAGCAAAGGCGACAACTGGGTGTGGGGCGCATCGCAAGACAGAGCTTTCGAGAAAGCCACCAATCTGCTTTGCTCGAACAAGCTGTTGGTACATTATGACCCATGTAAACTATTGTGTTCCTAACACAGATGGGACTGCACACAGGGAGGTTAAAGTAACAGTGACCTCAGTCTTTATTAAGACACTCCAGAGTGAGGAACAGGCCTTAGGGGGCCGGCTTATATACAATGCTCCCAAGGGATGCTGGGATCCCTTGGAACTTCAAGGGATGCGCTCCCTGGTGGCGGAACATGGGAGTGCATGCTTTACAGATACACAACATAAACATTTAGTTTTGTCCTGTGACGCATCGTCATATGGAATTGCTTGCATACTCCAACAAGCCAATCAGTCGGGGAAACTTCAACCTGTCGTGTATGCATCCAAAAGTTTGTCTAAAGCAGAAAGAGCCTACAGCATAGTAGAAAAAGAAGCTTTAGCATGTATGTACAATGTTAAAAAGATGCATCAATACCTATTCGGTCCGAGGTTCGAATTAGAGACCGATCACAAGCCTCTCATTTTGTTGTTTTCCGAAAGCAAAGGTATCAATACCAACACTTCATCCCGCATCCAAAGGTGGGCGCTGACATTATCTGCCTATGATTATGTCATTCGCCACAGACCTGGCACAGAGAATTGTGCCGATGCTTTGAGTCAGTTGCTGTTGCCCACACCGGAGGTGGTTATGCCACAACCGGCGGATCTAATGTTAATCATGGATGCTTTTGAAAGTAAAGGAACCCCTGTCATGACTCAACAAGCTAAGACCTGGACCAACCAGGACCCGATTTTATCAGTGGTAAAGGGTTGCATCCTCAAAGGGGATTGGTCTGCCATATATAAGCAAATGTGTGAGGAGGCCAAACCGTACATTCGTCGCAAGGACAAACTGTCTATTCAAGCAGATTGCATATTGTGGCGCGATTGCGTTGTAATGCCCAAGAAAGGGAGAGAGAAGTTTGTGTGTGAGTTACACAGCACACATCCAGGTATAGTGATGATGAAGGCCATCCCAGGTCCCATGTCTGGTGGTCAGGAATTGCTTCTGAGCTGGAAGCATGCATGCATCAGTGCAACACTTGCATGCAGCTCAGCAAAGCACCAGTGGAATCGCCGCTGAGTCTGTGGTCGTGGCCATCCAAACCTTGGTCCAGGATCCATGTAGATTTTGCAGGTCCCTTCCTGGGCAAGATGTTTTTAGTGGTGGTGGACGCTTATTCGAAGTGGATAGAATGCATAATCATGTCATCCAGCATGTTTACGACAACCATAGAGAATCTCAATGTCATGTTCGCGACACATGGTCTGACTGACATAGTGGTGAGTGACAATGGGTCGTGTTTCACCAGTCAGGAGTTTCAAGAGTTCATGAAATTTAATGGCATAAAACATGTAAGCTCATCACCGTTCAAGCCTGCGTCCAATGGCCAAGCTGAACGTGCACTACAAATTATCAAGCAAAGCATGAGGAGAGTAACCCAAGGGTCACTGCAGACCCGCTTGTCCTGCATGCTGCTGATTTACAGGAAAAGACCCCACACACTCACAGGGGTCTCGCTTGCTGAACTCATAATGAAAAGAGGTCTTAAGACCAAGCTATCTCTGGTACACCCGGAGTTAAATAATCATGTTGAATACAAAAGACAAAGTCAACAAGGGTACTAAGATCGCGTAACGCGAGATTTCTGTTAATGATCCTGTATATGTGTTGAACTATGGTCAGCGTCCCAAATGTATCGCTGGTAGGGTCATGGTCAAGGAGGGCAACAGAGTATTCGTTATTAACCTCAAGAATGGGAAAACTTGCAGGAAACACATGGATCAGACAAAGCTGAGGCACACAGAAGAGCTAGAACAGTCGGACGAAGAAACCATCGATGACCAACCAACCTACCAACAGTCTTCAGAGGACTCAAGGGTGATCAGTGAACCTGGAATTTCCATCACGGACCTGTTCAATAAAAAAGGACTTGCAATTCCTGACATGGCCACTGCCACCCCCAACAAGTCAGTCACCCAGTCATCAGCCACAACAGACCTTGTGCACTCACCCAAGGCTGGAATCGAACCAAGACGGTCAACCCGGAGCACAAAGTACCAGGCCGCCTCAACCTGTGAAAGACTGTGATAAGATCGCAGAGCGGGGTATTGTCATGTATGTACATTCTGTTTGTAGCCACCAGATGGTGTCATTGTTGGAGGCCACTGAGCAGCACGCATATGGTGCTGATCAGGTATAAAAGGCCAGCCATTTTCAGAGTCAGGCACTTTGGGTCTAAATAAAGCAGAGCTAAAGTTGTACCTTGCTTAGTTAAATAGTACTCAGTTTGAACCTTTATTGCATACCTAACAGACAGGAAATGCTATAGAGCAGATTATAAGCATCTAGATGACTAATTTTAGGTGCCTGAATTAGAGCCTTGCAATACAGCCCAGTAAGGCTCTCCAGAATCATTTTACATGCCAAGATAAAGAAAGGTTTGTTGCTTTCAGAAGTTAAAATTGATGATGATGAAGAAGGAGTAGAAGGACCCCCTTTCCCACAGTATAAAGATAGTACACAGGAAGGAGAGGATGAGCAGCCACAGAAAGGAGGAAACAACTTACAGCCCAGTGCTTTTGATGAATAAAAGTTGACACACCAAATAAAATCACTTCACACCTGCCTGTTCTCCCTCCACTCTTACAAAGTCCGTCACTGTCAAAGACTTCTGTCTATTCACTTCACAAGATGAAAATCTAAATTTAATATTCAAAAAGTTGCAAGCATGCAAGAATTTAATTCCAAAGTCTATCTGCACAAGCCATGTTTACTTGCCAGAAAAGCATTCACCAAAAAGTCCAACTAATCCATATTCTCTACCTTGAGCTACTTCTTGCCTCCATCCATCATTTGTGCCAGCTAACTTATTTCCTCTTGCTCTTAATCTACCGCTTTTATGAGGGGCTCCCTGAGTGAGCTGAGCTTGTGCATTGAGTGACTGGGAAGAGACTGCTGGAATTTAAGGTTAGAGGTGACTCTTGTCTTAGCGAAGCATCTGTCCCAAAGGAGACCAGCTTCCAGCAGCTTTTATCTTGCAAAGTCAATGCGTACTGGGCGCATGTCTTAAGCCCCTTCATATGTAAGGATTGGAACAGCCTTAAGGAAGCAGGTTCATTCTCTCTGGAGAAACAGCATCTGTGATCACTCCTTGCAGCCCACTTGTGCTCGGCACTGACTCTAAGGTACTAGTGCTCCCCTGAGGTCTGTGCATCCAGGATAAGGACTCACTTATGTTTTTACATGAAGATATGATTTTAACTGGGCAACTTTATTTATTTGGACAATAATGAAATTAAAGGCATATGTTTTATTCCTCCAAGAACTGTGTGGGTGCAATGTAAACGCGAGAGCTAATTCAAAGCATTGAAATCTACGCCTTTAAATGTATAATTATTGTTAGCTGACATTTATGTGTGGAATCTGTCATGTATGTAGACCATGTATACGAACTGTATAGTCACATAAGGTGTGTCACCAGAGGGCACTGCAGTGGGAGACCTGAGGGTCACCTGCATAGGTGTGCAGGGCCCAGTATCAAAGGCTGCCCACCATGCTTGTGCCTCAGTCTGGAGTTACAGTAAATGATACTAAGGTCACAGCAGCTCAAGTACAATACTAGACCTCGTGGAGTCATTCATAACAGTATTAATGATTTAACAACTGACGACGAGATTATGAACTTTCACGCAAAAATGACTAACATTGGTGCATTAGAAAAGTTCACAGAGGGTGAAGATTGGGAAGCCTTTATGGAATGGCTTGACCAATATTTCATAGCAAATGACCTGGTAGGCGATGATCCGGCCACGCTGGCAGATAAGCGCAGAGCTATCCTGTTGACCAGTTGTGGGCCCGCAGAGACGGCCTCGTCAGGGACTTGCTTGCATCAGAGAAAACAACGACCAAGTCATACGAGGAGCTGAAAGTGCTAATTTGGGACCAACTCAAACTGAAGGAGAGCATCCTCACGGCCAGGCATCGATTTTATACACACCGCCATCCCGAGGGCCAGGAAATCGCGAAGTACGCTGCCGACCGCAGGAGGCTGACAGGACCGTGTGAATTCGGCGCATCCCTTGCCGATGCGTTGCGGGAGAGAGGGGGAGGGAGAGAGGGAGGGAGGGAGAGAGAGGGAGGGAGAGAGGGGGGCGTCGGGTCGGGGAACAGGAGCGCGGGAGAGGGAGGGAGGGAGAGGGGGGGGGCGTCGGGTCGGGGAACAGGAGCGCGGGTCGGGGTAGTCGGGGGGGGGGGAGCGGGTCTCGGGTCGGGTCGGAGGTGGGAGCGGGGGTCGGGTCTCGGGTCGGGGCGGGGGGGGGAGCGGGTGTCGGGTCGGGGCGGGGGGGGGCGCGGGTGTCGGGTCGGGGCGGGGGGGGGAGCGGGTGTCGGGTCGGGGCGGGGGGGGAGCGGGTGTCGGGTCGGGGCAGGGGGGGGGCGCGGGTGTCGGGTCGGGGCGGGGGGGGGGAGCGGGTGTCGGGTCGGAGCGGGTATCGGGTCTCGGGTCGGGGCGGGGGGGGGAAGCAGGTGTCGGGTCGAGTCGGGGCAGGGAGGGGGAGCGGGTCTCGGGTCAGAGCGGGTGTCGGGTCTCGGGTTGGGGCGGGGGGGGCGGAAGCGGGTCTCGGGTCGGGTCTGGTCGACGGGGGGCGGAGGGAGGGAGGGAGGGAGCGAGAGGGAGGGAGGGAGAGGGAGGGAGAGGGAGGGAGGGAGAGAGGGGGGCGTCGGGTCGGGGAACAGGAGCGCGGGAGAGGGAGGGAGGGAGAGAGAGGGAGGGAGAGAGGGGGGGGCGTCGGGTCGGGGAACAGGAGCGCGGGTCGGGTCAGTCGGGGGGGGGAGCGGGTCTCGGGTCTCGGGTCGGGTCGTAGGGGGGAGCGGGGGTCGGGTCTCAGGTCGGGGTGGGGGGGGAGCGGGTGTCGGGTGTCGGGTCGGGGCGGGGGGGGGAGCGGGTGTCGGGTCGGAGCGGGTGTCGGGTCTCGGGTCGGGGCGGGGGGGTGGGGGAAGCGGGTGTCGGGTCGGGGCGGGGGGGAAGCGGGTGTCGTGTCGGGTCTGGTCAGGCGGGGAGCAGGAGCTGGCCGTGGGAGGAGCCCCAGTGAGGCCATTGGGCCAGGGCTAGGGGCTGCCTGCTTCGGGCCCCTCCCACACAGTTGGGCGCCTGGAGCTACTGCACTTGCGTGCCGACTGTAGCGCGCATGTGCAGAGGTCCCGGCACTGTTTTCAGCGCAGGGACCTGGCTCCGTCCCCCCCAGAGCTCGTGCTGGCTGCGCCGAGGGCCACAGGACCTGTAAGTAGGTGCAGAATACCGAGGATTTTTTTAGGCGCTGTTTTAGGCGTGAAAAACGGGCGCCCAGCTCGGAGGGGCGCCCGTTTTTTTTCTTGTGGAAACTTGGGCCCATTGTGTGCAAAGGCTGCAGCACAAAGGGCCACCTCCAGCGAATGTGCAAAAGAGCTGTGACTCACCACGTGGAAGAGGAGTCAGCAGATGGCTGTGAATCCAGTGTGGATTACGAGGTGATGGCTAGAGAGGCAGCTCAGTCCCAGGACGAAGTGTATGGAATATATACCTACATCACAGATTGTCCTCCAGTGATAATGGAAGTCAAGATAAATGGCGTTCGAGTCTTCATGGAAGTGGACACGGGGGCAAGTCAGTCAGTAATGAGCCAGGAAGCCTTTGAGAGGCTATGGAACGATCAAGCTGAATGACGCAAGCTGGTTCCGGTTCAGACAAAGCTGCGCACCTACGCCAAGGAACTGATATCAGTTGTTGGTAGTGCGGATGTAAGTGTATCCCATGATGGCGTGGTGCACAATTTACCATTGTGGATTGTTTCAGGTGATGGACCAACGCAATGGGGAAGATTCATTGGAACTGGGAAGACTTCATGTCTCCAGCGATCAGCGACCCCCGTCCTCACAGGCAGAGCAAGACCCCACCTTCGGTTGGACCAGGCACCGGAGAGCAGATCCACGCAGCCCCCGAGGCACAGACCGCTCATCACGACGGCGTGGTGATGATCCGGACGAAACGACCCGAACGCACCTTCCCGGTTTCAGTGGCAGGACTCCTGGGAGGAAGATTGGATCCAAGGGCGCCTTCCCAGCTTCAGTGGCAGAATCCCTGGGAAAGAAGAGCGCGGCAGTCGACCTCATGGACAGGGAAAAGATAGCATCCAAACCACGAGGTGCAGCGCTAATGGAGCAACGATACGTGGTTCCACGCAAGGAAGATGATTGGGATAAAAGTAGTAAGGCCATTTTAAAGGAGGCCAGCAACCCGCCATTTTTGAATGAACTGCTTGGTTACCAATTTCAAAATTTCAATGTAAAAGTCCAGCTTTAACAAGCAAAATGTTGTTGAGCGATATCGGGTGCAAATTGCAATCGGCCAATGTAGCGGGCGAACACCTAACATTCGTATACAGGTCCAGTATACTCCATTCTGTAGCTTGTGTCCCCACAGCTGACAGAAGTAGACAAGCCATGGAGTAAGTGATCCCCGGAGAGCAGAGGCACCGGTAGTGATACCCTGCCTCAGATCGGTTTAACATTGCAGGCACCCGATGGCATGAATCGCCACGGGCCAGAAACCGTAAACTACACCTAATCTCGCAGTCGGCTACCATCGGCCACTTCCCGGGTAGAAAACGCGCAGCCACCACGGCAATGCCCAAGAGTGAAGGGTCGCCCGCAACAGCTCCTCCGAACGGGACCTGGACCAGCCAGGATCCCAAACTAGAGGGTGCTCACAGCGGTGCCATCAAGAAAAGCAAGTCAGCAGTCCCCTGCGAACTGCTAGACAAGACGAGGCAGCCCCACCGTCGCTTAGACGAAACACTCACTCGCTCAGACCGCTTTCCAGGGAGCAGCAGCGACACTGTGCAAACGAAAAGGACAGGGAGGTCACAGACACATCAGCTGTCTTTGGGCCTGCCCAACACTAGGAGTAATGGCAAGTGCTCTGAGCTCTGGCAACGCAAGCAAAATGAGCTCACCTCACCCACAGACCCACTAGCATTCTGCTCCACCACCAAATGACCCGGATCTTATCCGGCCGTGCTGGAACAAGACTGTCCTTGTGTACTTGTACTGATATACCTGTACTGATCATGGAAATGTACCACACAAAAAGAAACAGAACTGTAATCCACCCAACAAATATACCAAGATGTAAATGTAAAACACATGTGATGAACTTGAATGCAACTTGCATGTAACGGGCCATTATCATGATCTCTGTGTCGGGGGGAGAATGGAGTAGTCATGGACTCAGAAACCAATGGGACCTCCACTGGCAACAAATCTCACTACCAAACCACCCAAACTAGAAGCGACCCTCTGACGGTCAACCAGGAAAAGCAAAGCGCAGGTCACCGTCAATGTACGAGCCAATTTGCATTAAAGACTTGGAGGGAAGTGATGTCATGTATATAGACCATGTATACTAACTGTATAGTCACATAAGGTGTGCCACCAGAGGGCACTGTGGTGGGAGACCTGAGGGTCACCTGCATAGGTGTGCAGGGCCCAGTATAAAAGGCTGCCCACCACGCACTCTGGAGTTACAATAAATGGGACTAAGGTCACAACAACTCAAGTACAATACTCGACCTCGTGAAGTCATTCATAATAGTATGAAAGACACAACAGAATCAATCTTCTTATTTAATATGTATAAAATTGGTTTCCATTGTTCACAACAAACCTCTGGTGCCGAAAAATCTAAAGCTTTTTCAGCTGCAGAGTATGGTGTGTGTTTATTAGAGGTTTTGTTAGGATCTTCAATCAATCAGCATTCTCCTTTAATGATCTAAGAACTATTGATGCAGATTGAAAGGTAAAGAACTGCATTAAATCATAAGTTTGATTTTCAATCTAACCTGTGTCCAGTATGTTTGTTAAGTCAGTACATGAGTGAGGTGTGGAGAAAGATTGCACAGGAACGGTTGCACCTAGGGAGAAAAGAATAGAAGGTTTCTTGATACAATCACAGAGCGGTATTGATAATGTTTACAGAGCATGAGGACAAGGGACTGTAGTGGCATACATTAAAGGAATAGAGATGAAAGAAAGTATAGAGGACAATGATTTGTTAATGTCATGTATTTAATATTTCACATTTGCTTAAAATGTATCCAGTTGTCAGCAGAATGTAATTGTTCTGCCAAGAGTCCCAGCAGTTTATTTTGATATAAATTGCATCAATGTCAATTTATTACAACTATTTTTAATAGTACATACATCCTAATGCGTTATGATGCACAAATGTGTACTGTGGTTGACTGAGCTTTTTTGAGATTCTCATTAATATGGATCAAGATGGAGAATGTTTTTCAAATGGTTTGTTCACATTGTCTTGAAGGTCTTGTTATGTTGCTGACAGTGTTGTGTAAGATTAGTGCAGTTAATATTAAAATATCATAGGACTAATTAATCAAGAACTGTCTCATTATTTGTAACACCAGGTTTCAGAAGTAATTTATGTTCAGCAGCTTTTCACTGGATCTGTTTAATTGTATTTGTGCTTGCATCCACACAGGTGCTTTTTCAGTTATTTGTAATGGAGAGGGCAGAATGGTTCTATTGCATTTGCTTCTCAAGCACCAGCCCAGGTACACCCGCTCAGGACAAGGATATTACTGAGACAATAGGGATAGCACTCGGTGAATTAGCAGATAGCAGGAAAAGTTGGGAAAATAATGAGGAAATAGCCATCTCCCCCAGGGGGGGGACAGAGACTGTCCTTATGCAATTCATTAGTCCAACTAAGCCAGCACTAGTTGACCAAGAGGTGGCACAGATGTTGCCGATACTTGTAGCAGGTTTGTGTCTGAGCCTAAAATATCTAGATAGTGTCCACAATGTTAAATTTGAATTAAATCTTATCTTTATCAGTCCTGCATTAATATCAGTTGTATTTTCCATAAACTCATAATGGGCTAGATTTTTGGTTTTCGGCAAAAACAGTAGTTTTACACCAAAATTACCATTTTCGCTGTGCTACGGTTTTTAGACCGAAATTTCGCCCTTTACGGCGCATTGGTAAAGCAGGCGCTGCACAATGATTCAAGGTGCAAACCGTGAGTTTCAGCAACTTTAGTCAGGGACCGGGAGCGCTGCGGGAGAGGCCTTGGGAGGATAGGGGAAAAAAATAAAAAATTAAATTCAATCAAACACTCAAAGAAAATTCACAAATTAGTCACAAAACACTTAGGGCGAGAAACTCTACTTTTTTTTGCATGCTTAACGTCCATTTTACCGTAGAAATGGCGTATAACACCCATATATCGTCCATTTTGGCACAAAATGGAAACTGGCGGGCAGTTTTCGGAAACTTACCGCCGAGCGTTACTTTCCCCATGTGATTAACGGTGAGAAAAAATATTACCGCCCGCCCACTGTTTTGGGGCGGAATCAGCAGTATGGACGAAATCAACACCCACAATATCGCCCAGCATTACTTTCCGCACGGAATTCAAGCCGAGATTCAATATTAACGCCCGCGCACTGTTTTTTGGCGTAAAGAGCATATTTACCCAAACTAGTGGTCATGGAGATCACCCATTGTCAATTTCACCACCTCTCACACATATCGCCCACAATATCACTCGCCCAAAAACCGCCCACAAAAAGTGGAACTAACCGGAACGAATCACAGCGTTATGAACACCATGTTCTAGATCACATGTCGCTTCCTTTAAAAGGCTGCTGTGCTTCAACTTCGGCAGAGTTCGGATGTACTCTGCAGGTCATTGGAGTTGATGTGAACATCTGTAAAAACATCTTGACCACACTGTGACCGATTAGAATTGAAGAGGTGTCTTCATCGGGACATTCCTTGTTTGTGAGCAATCGGTGGAAAGCAGAGAGCTCCTGCAATGGAGCCTGTCCTTTCTCACCCTCTCTTGATAATGCAGCAGACTCAACATCGCCGAAAGAACGCTCCACTGCATTATGTGCCCAATGTAAGAAGTGACAGACAGATGAGGAGAACCAGATGTTACAACGCTAGTATAAGGAGAAGCATTTTTACCTCGACTTGCCCGACACCACCTGCCTTCTGAGACCGCGCTTCCACAAACTGAGGTATGCCAGTTGATAAGGACAGATCTGCAGCCTGCCAGCACCATCAGTACTGCATTGTCTGTTGAGTTCAAAATCACCGCGGCACTGTCATTCTATGCCTCGGGTTCTTTTCAGGCCTCAGCTACCGACATTTGCAGACTTTTGCAGCATGCCACACATTGCTGCATTAGACAGATCACTGAAGCCCTGTATGCACGCAGGAGGGACTTGATCAGCTTCCCTATGACCAGGGAGGCACAGAGTGAGAGGGCTCTAGGATTCTCCAAAATTGTAAACTTCCCTAAGGTACAGGGAGCAATAGACTGTACGCACATCGCGATGTGAGCACGTTTTCAGGATGCTGAGGTTTTCAGGAACCGCAAGAGATTCCACTCCCTGAATGTCCAACTGGTTGTCGACCACCAGCAAATTATACTGGCAGTGAATATTCAATTTCTGGGCAGCTTCAATGATGCTCACATCCTGTGTGAGAGCACTGTATCTGACTTGTTCAACAATGAGGCACAAGGTCAATGCTGGATGCTTGGTGACAAAGGATTTGGCCTCACCACCTGGCTGATAACCCCCCTGTATGACACCCACATCAAGGCCGAGAGGCAATACAACAAGAGCTACAGAGCAACTCGCGACATCGTGGCGAAAACCATTGGAGTGCTAAAGCAGCGCTTTAGATGCCTGGACCACTCAGGAGAGGCGAGCTCCAATATCACCCTGAGGAGGTAGCTCAATTCGTGGTGGAGTGCTCCATGCTACACAACTTGGCTATCAGGAGGGGACAAGAATTGCCTGATGAGCCTGACAGTCCACCTCACCAGAGAGAGGAAGAGGGGGATGAGGAGACGGACGCTGACATCGGCCCAGACAATCAGGCTGATGCTGAAGCCATGGCCCCGCCCCCTGTAGACCGCATGAAAGGGCCCATGGTGGCATGATATCTGCAAGAGCCATACGTCAGGAGCTCATCAATGATCACTTTGCCTGAAAGAACGTTGGTGTTATTTACAAGGCTGACACACTGCTGGGTGTGCAGGTGATACATCAATAGTGGGCATCACCTTGGTGACAGTTAAAGTTTAAGTTGATTGAAGTTAAGTGTCATTATACCCTTTGATGTTAAAGAATCACCAGCATGTAATGGAGCAGCCAACTGAGCTAATGTGCTACAAGGTTTTGTTAAATAAAAAACATTTAAACCGAACATTAGTCTGAAATCATCAGTATTTCTGTACAAACCAAACCTTCTCGCCCTCCCCCCCCCCACCCCGTGCTTCTCATCCCCACCTCTACCCCTTCCCCTTCCCCTCCTGACTCCAAGCTGCCTGGCCGAGGAGCTCCTCAGGTGATGCTTCATTGGTGGTGGGGGGGAGAGAGGCGTTGACGGCAAGCGTTGCTTGGACGGATGCGGGAGAGGACAGTCCCAAGGTGGGAATGTGCTCCGAGCCAGAAGCAAGATGTTGCTGCTGGCTCTCATGTATGGTTGGCAATGGGGGGTGCGGCACCAACGTTCTTTCAGGCAAAGTGATCATTGATGAGCTCCTGACGTATGGCTCTTGCAGATATCATGCCACCATGGGCCCTTTCATGCGGTCTACAGGGGGCGGGGCCATGGCTTCAGCATCAGCCTGATTGTCTGGGAGCCCTCTGCCACCAGTGTTCCTGGCTACCAGCTCCAGGGCCTCCACCATCCCTTCCATGTTATATCTTATATGTTGGACAAAACTCGGTGCCAACTATGTTCTTGGTGCTTAGTAGGCTTTTCGCTGCTGGTGAATTTCTGTTGTGCCTCCCACAACAGCCAGACATGCACATACCACAGCCACACACACCTTCAGTCCCTCTAAGCTCCCTCTCTCTCTGTCTCCTCTTCTGCACATATCATGATGACTCTTGACCTCCTGAATCACGGGAATAAAGCGTTGCCATGTCGTTGCTAAGGATGGCCTCACTTTACGGCAGAAGGTCAAAAAAATGTAACGCTACCGCCCATTTGATATTGTTCGCGGTAACGCCCATTTTCAAAAATGGAAACCGGGTGTTTTGAGAATGGGAGAGAATGTGGAGATCAGAAAACCCTTTTTTAACATCCATGCTGGAAATAATGCCCATTTTTGGGTGATAAGCACAAAAGTGGAGGTTCTAGCCTTTAGCTGCTAAATCGCTGAAAAATAATTTTAAAATAAAAAATGTAAATACCTTTTTTGCAGGTTTTCATACTCACCGCTGCTGTCAGGGATGCACCGACAGGTTTGACCTGTCGGTTTTCTGGGCGTGGCGATTGGGTCAGGAGAGTACCAAAGGTACGACGCAAACGCAATCTGCTTCGTTGCACGTCGGCACACCTCTCCCCGGCGGTACTTAGAAGTGCCACCACAAAGAGGTAGCCGAGGATCCCGCTGACTGGGTTTTCATCGCGGAGGGTCAAATCGCGGCGAAAACCCGGTCGCAAACACTGGCGAAAATCCAGCCCTTAGTGTTTCTGAAATTTTGTAAGTAGTTTTAAAAACATAGGAAACATAAGACATAAGAAATAGGAGCAGGAGTAAACCATTTGGCCCCTCGAGCCTGCTCCGCCTTTCAATAAGATCATGGCTGATCTGATCTTGGCCTCAACTCCACTTCCCTGCCCGCTCCCCATAACCCTCGACGCCCTTATCATTCAAAAATCTGTCGATGTCCACCTTAAATATATTCAATGGTCCAACCTCCACAGCTCTCTGGGGTAGAGAATTTCAAAGATTAATGAGCCTCGAAGAGAAGAAATTCCTCCTCATTTCCGCTTTAAATGGGCGACACATTATTTTGAAATTATGCCCCTTAGTTCCAGATTCTCCCATGAGGGGAAACATCCTCTCTGCATCTACCCTGTCAAGCCCCTTCAGAATGTTACATGTTTCAATAAAATCCCCTCTCATTCTTCTAAACTGCAATGAATATAGACCCAACCCGCTCAACCCTTCTTTATAAGACAACTCCTTTATGTCAGGAATCAACCTCGTGAACCTTCTCTGAACTGCCTCCAATGCAAGTATATCCCTCCTTAAATAAGGAGATCAAAACTCTATGCAGAACTCCAGGTGTGGTCTCACCAACAGTCGGAGCAGGATTTCCCTACTTTTATACCCCATCCCCGTGCAATAAAGGCCAACATTCCATTTGCCTTCCTAATTACTTGCTGTACCTGCATGCTAACTTTTTGTGTTTCATGTACAAGGTCTCCCAGGTCCCTCTGTAGCTCAGCATATTATAATCTCTCCCTATTTCAATAATAACTTTCTGTTTTATTTTTCCTACCGAAGTGGATAACCTCACATTTCCCACATTATATTCCACCTGCCAGACTTTTGCCTACTCACTTAGCCTATCTATATCCCTTTTCTTTATGTCCTCCACACAATTTGCTTACCCACCTATCTTTGTATCATAGAAACATAGAAACATAGAAAATAGGTGCAGGACTAGGCCATTCGGCCCTTCTAGCCTGCACCGCCATTCAATGAGTTCATGGCTGAACATGCAACTTCAGTACCCCATTCCTGCTTTCTCGCCATACCCCTTGATCCCCCTAGTAGTAAGGACTTCATCGAACTCCTTTTTGAATATATTTAGTGAATTGGCCTCAACAACTTTCTGTGGTAGAGAATTCCACAGGTTCACCACTCTCTGGGTGAAGAAGTTTCTCCTCATCTCGGTCCTAAATGGCTTACCCCTTATCCTTAGACTGTGACCCCTGGTTCTGGACTTCCCCAACATTGGGAACATTCTTCCTGCATCTAACCTGTCTCAACCCATCAGAATTTTAAACGTTTCTATGAGGTCCCCTCTCATTCTTCTGAACTCCAGTGAATACAAGCCCAGTTGATCCAGTCTTTCTTGATTTGCCATCCCGGGAATCATTCTGGTGAACCTTCGCTGCACTCCCTCAATAGCAAGAATGTCCTTCCTCAAGTTAGGAGACCAAAACCTGTACACAATACTCCAGGTGTGGCCTCACCAAGGCCCTGTACAACTGTAGCAACACCTCCCTGCCCCTGTACTCAAATCCCCTCGCTGGAGTGCATAAGGGATGGTTTTCTAGACCAATATGTTGAGGAACCAACTAGGGGGGAGGCCATCTTAGACTGGGTGTTGTGTAATGAGAGAGGATTAATTAGCAATCTCATTGTGCGAGGCCCCTTGGGGAAGAGTGACCATAATATGGTGGAATTCTGCATTAGGATGGAGAATGAAACAGTAAATTCAGAGACCATGGTCCAGAACTTAAAGAAGGGTAACTTTGAAGGTATGAGGCGAGAATTGGCTAGGATAGATTGGCGAATGATACTTAGGGGGTTGACTGTGGATGGGCAATGGCAGACATTTAGAGACCGCATGGATGAAGTACAACAATTGTACATTCCTGTCTGGCGTAAAAATAAAAAGGGGAAGGTGGCTCAACCGTGGCTATCTAGGGAAATCAGGGATAGTATTAAAGCCAAGGAAGTGGCATACAAATTGGCCAGAAATAGCAGCGAACCTGGGGACTGGGAGAAATTTAGAACTCAGCAGAGGAGGACAAAGGGTTTGATTAGGACAGGGAAAATGGAGTACGAGAAGAAGCTTGCAGGGAACATTAAGGCGGATTGCAAAAGTTTCTATAGGTATGTAAAGAGAAAAAGGTTGGTGAAGACAAACGTAGGTCCCCTGCAGTCAGAATCAGGGGAAGTCATAACGGGGAACAAAGAAATGGCGGATCAATTGAACAAGTACTTTGGTTCGGTATTCACTAAGGAGGATACAAACAACCTTCCGGATATAAAAGGGGTCAGAGGGTCTAGTAAGGAAGAGGAACTGAGGGAAATCTTTATTAGTCGGGAAATTGTGTTGGGGAAATTGATGGGATTGAAGGCAGATAAATCCCCAGGGCCTGATGGCCTGCATCCTAGAGTACTTAAGGAGGTGGCCTTGGAAATAGCGGATGCATTGACAGTCATTTTCCAACATTCCATTGACTCTGGATCAGTTCCTATGGAGTGGAGGGTAGCCAATGTAACCCCACTTTTTAAAAAAGGAGGGAGAGAGAAAACAGGGAATTATAGACCGGTCAGCCTGACCTCAGTAGTGGGTAAAATGATGGAATCAATTATTAAGGATGTCATAGCAGTGCATCTGGAAAATGGTGACATGATAGGTCCAAGTCAGCATGGATTTGTGAAAGGGAAATCATGCTTGACAAATCTTCTGGAATTTTTTGAGGATGTTTCCAGTAAAGTGGACAAAGGAGAACCAGTTGATGTGGTATATTTGGACTTTCAGAAGGCTTTCGACAAGGTCCCACACAAGAGATTAATGTGCAAAGTTAAAGCACATGGGATTGGGGGTAGTGTGCTGACGTGGATTGAGAACTGGTTGTCAGACAGGAAGCAAAGAGTAGGAGTAAACGGGTACTTTTCAGAATGGCAGGCAGTGACTAGTGGAGTGCCGCAAGGTTCTGTGCTGGGGCCCCAGCTGTTTACATTGTACATTAATGATTTAGACGAGGGGATTAAATGCAGTATCTCCAAATTTGCGGATGATACTAAGTTGGGTGGCAGTGTGAGCTGCGAGGAGGATGCTATTAGGCTGCAGAGTGACTTGGATAGGTTAGGTGAGTGGGCAAATGCATGGCAGATGAAGTATAATGTGGATAAATGTGAGGTTATCCACTTTGGTGGTAAAAACAGAGAGACAGACTATTATCTGAATGGTGACAGATTAGGAAAAGGGAAGGTGCAACGAGACCTGGGTGTCATGGTACATCAGTCATTGAAGGTTGGCATGCAGGTACAGCAGGCGGTTAAGAAAGCAAATGGCATGTTGGCCTTCATAGCGAGGGGATTTGAATACAGGGGCAGGGAGGTGTTGCTACAGTTGTACAGGGCCTTGGTGAGGCCACACCTGGAGTATTGTGTACAGTTTTGGTCTCCTAACTTGAGGAAGGACATTCTTGCTATTGAGGGAGTGCAGCGAAGGTTCACCAGACTGATTCCCGGGATGGCGGGACTGACCTATCAAGAAAGATTGGATCAATTGGGCTTGTATTCACTGGAGTTCAGAAGAATGAGAGGGGACCTCATAGAAACGTTTAAAATTCTGACGGGTTTAGACAGGTTAGATGCAGAAAGAATGTTCCCAATGTTGGGGAAGTCCAGAACCAGGGGTCACAGTCTGAGGATAAGGGGTAAGCCATTTAGGACCGAGATGAGGAGAAACTTCTTCACCCAGAGAGTGGTGAACCTGTGGAATTCTCTACCACAGAAAGTAGTTGAGGCCAATTCACTAAATATATTCAAAAGGGAGTTAGATGAAGTCCTTACTACTCGGGGGATCAAGGGTTATGGCGAGAAAGCAGGAAGGGGGTACTGAAGTTTCATGTTCAGCCATGAACTCATTGAATGGCGGTGCAGGCTAGAAGGGCTGAATGGCCTGCTCCTGCACCTATTTTCTATGTTTCTATGTTTCTATGCTATGAAGGCCAACATGCCATTTGCTTTCTTAACCGCCTGCTGTATCTGCATGCCAACCTTCAATGACTGATGTACCATGACACCCAGGTCTCGTTGCACCTCCCCTTTTCCTAATCTGTCACCATTCAGATAATAGTCTGTCTCTCTGTTTTTACCACCAAAGTGGATAACCTCACATTTATCCACATTATACTTCATCTGCCATGCATTTGCCCACTCACCTAACCTATCCAAGTCACTCTGCAGCCTCATAGCATCCTCCTCGCGGCTCACCCTGCCACCCAACTTAGTGTCATCCGCAAATTTGGAGATACTACATTTAATCCCCTCGTCTAAATCATTAATGTACAATGTAAACAGCTGGGGCCCCAGCACAGAACCTTGCGGTACCCCATTAGTCACTGCCTGCCATTCTGAAAAGTACCCATTTACTCCTACTCTTTGCTTCCTGTCTGACAACCAGTTCTCAATCCACGTCAGCACACTACCCCCAATCCCATGTGCTTTAACTTTGCACATTAATCTCTTGTGTGGGACCTTGTCGAAAGCCTTCTGAAAGTCCAAATATACCACATCAACTGGTTCTCCCTTGTCCACTCTACTGGAAACATCCTCAAAAAATTCCAGAAGATTTGTCAAGCATGATTTCCCTTTCACAAATCCATGCTGACTTGGACCTATCATGTCACCTCTTTCCAAATGCGCTGCTATGACATCCTTAATAATTGATTCCATTATTTTACCCACTACTGAGGTCAGGCTGATCGGTCTATAATTCCCTGTTTTCTCTCTTCCCTCCTTTTTTAAAAAGTGGGGTTACATTGGCTACCCTCTACTCGATCGGAACTGATCCAGAGTCAATGGAATTGTTGGAAAATGACTGTCAATGCATCCGCTATTTCCAAGGCCAACTCCTTAAGTACTCTGGGATACAGTCCATCAGGCCCTGGGGATTTATCGGCCTTCAATCCCATCAATTTCCCCAACACAATTTCCCGACTAATAAGGATTTCCCTCAGTCCCTCCTCTTTACTAGACCCTCTGACCCCTTTTATATCTGGAAGGTTGTTTGTGTCCTCCTTAGTGAATACCGAACCAAAGTACTTGTTCAATTGGTCTGCCATTTCTTTGTTCCCCGGTATGACTTCCCCTGATTCTGACTGCAGGGGACCTACGTTTGTCTTTACGAACCTTCATCAGCAAATTTGGCTACATTACACTCGGTCCTCTCATCCAAGTCATTAATATAGATTGTAAATAGTTGTGGCCCCAGCACTGATCCCTGTGCCCAACCCCCCCACGTTACAGTTTGCCAACCTGAAAGTGACCCATTTATCCCGACTCTCTGTTTTCTGTTAGTTAGCCAATCCTCTAGCCATGCTAATATATTACCCCCAACCCCATGAGCTCTTATCTTGTGCAGTAACCTTTTATGTGGCACCTTATCGAATGCCTTCTCGAAATCCAAACACACAACATCTACTGGTTCCTCTTTATCCACCCTGCTCATTACATCCTCAACGAACTCCAGCAAACTTGTCAAACATGATTTCCCTTTCATAAAACTATGCTGACTCTGCTTGACTGTATTATGCTTTTCCAAATGCCCTGTTACCACTTCCTTAATAATAGACTCCAGCCTTTTCCCAATGACAGATGTTCGGCTAACTGGTTTATAGTTGCCTGCATTCTGTCTCCCTCCTTTCTTAAATAGGGACATTACATTTGCAGTTTTCCAATTTGCTGGGACCTCTCCTGAATCCAGAGAATTTTGGTAGATCACAACCACTCCATCTACTATCCCTGCAGTGACTCCTTTTATGACCCTAGAATGCAGGCCATCCAGGAGACTTGTCCACCTTTCATCCCATTAGTTTACCTAATACATTTTCTCCAGTGATAGTGATTGTTTTAAGCTCCCCTTCCCAATAGCCCCTTGATTATCAATTATTGGGATGCTTTTAGTGTCTTCCAACTTGAAGACCGATACAAAATATTTGTTCAAAGTGTCTGAAATTCATATTTATAATTATATTTATATTTCTAAACATCAAAATTATTATGTACACATTCATTACATGAATTTAAGAAAAAATTATTTTTTGAAATTTGGAAACCGAAAAGGAACGACAAGTACAATGTCCAAATCCGGAATTCCGAAATCTGGAATTGTCCGAAAACCGGACATTTTTGAGGCGGCTAAGATGGCGACATCGGGCAGCGAGAGATGAGGAAACTGGTAAAAAGCACAGCACCATGGGCCGCGGGAATCCGCGGGCGGTACGGAGCAGCGAGGAGCGGAGGAATGGCGTGAATCGGTGAGCAGCGAGGAGCGGATGTTCGGCAAGGGGCGGCGGGAATCCATGAGGAGCGGCAGGAATCAGCGAGGAGCGGAGGAGTGGCGGGAATTGGTGAGCGGAGGATCGGCGGGAATCGGTGATCGGCGAGGTCCGAAATCCAGCAAAACCCGAAATCCGGCATGGATTCGGTCCCGAGGATTCCGGCTTTCAAATGTTGTACCTGTTCTGAAAAGGAAATTTGAGATAAAGGGCAACAAATCTAATCTGTTAAACCTAAGTAAAAAAACTTACACACACTGAAATGTATTCAACCAGCATTGTAACCCATGTATAATCTGACCTAAGTTGTACACTGTGAGAACAATGACAACTAGGTGGTGAACTTGTGGGAGACACTCCTAACCTGGACCTTCAGCTATAAAAGGCGACACTCCACCCACTTTCATCACTTGAGTGCTAAAAAATAAAGGACAGGTCACAGGCATGGGCCTCGTGTACATTTATACTGTATAGTAAGGACGTATCAATGGCGACGAGAAACTGGGATTTAAACCACGCGAGCATGGCCACTAGCAGAACAGACGAGAGGTACTGTGTTCAGGAATGGTTGGGACAGAGATTCAACATTGCTAAAGCTGCACACAGCTCTCCAGGCAGACAAGGGCAATCGGGCATGCCCCAACATGTAGTCAAACCCAGAGGGGGAGTTCAACGGAGACAATGGCAAGCTGAACGGCAATTCACGCCATTGCAAGGGACAATGCGGCCAGTAATGGGGCCATCAACACCTGTTAATGGCGCACTCAAGGACAGTCACAGGGGCAGTCAGGGCCGATTGACTGGCAAGGGACCTTTTGTTTCCAACAACAGCTCATGTTGGAGGCATGGAGGCACACACTCAGCCGGAGTTTGCAGAGATGAGCAAAATACCTGCAGAAATTGCAGAAATGAACGCTGGGGGAAATCGCTGGAAGCTGAAGTTCAGCGAATTCATGTGGAGCACGTATACAGTTCATACACCAGGACGTCACCGATAATGATGAAAGTGCTCCTCAATGGCATCCCAGTATCAATGGAGTTAGACACGGGTGCCAGCCAGCCCCTGATGGGTATCAAACAGTTCGAAAAGTTGTGGGCGTCCAAGGCCAGGAGGCCATAATTATCGCCGATTGACGCACAGCTACGGACATACACAAAGGAGATCATTCCGGTGCTAGGCAGTGCCACGGTAGTCATGGCACACAAAGATTCGGAGAACAGGTTGCCACTCTGGGTTGTCGCGGTGGACGGTCCCGCACTACTGGGGAGAAGTTGGCTTGCTGTCTTGAACTGAAAATGGGGCGATGTCAATGCAATTTCCTCTGTGGAGCGAGTAACATGCTCACAGATCCTGGACAAATTTGACTCATTATTTCAACCCGGCATTGGCACTTTCATGGGGGCCCAGGTAGTGATTCACATAAACCCGGATGCCAGGCCAGTACACCACAAGGCCAGAGCGGTGCCGTACGTGATGCGGGAATAGATAGAAGGTGAATTGGACTGCCTGCTGAGGGAAGGCATCATCTCGCCAGTCGAATTCCGTGACTGGGCGAGCCCGATTGTGCCGGTGCTCAAGGCGGATGGGTCAGTCAGGATATGTGGTGATTACAAGTGAGTACAACAGATGTCCATTCGGGATTCGCTCGGCCGCCGCGATCTTCCAACGAAATATGGAAAGCCTCCTCAAGTCGATTCCAGGGACGGTGGTTTTTCAGGACGACATCCTCATCACGGGTTATGATACTGAAGAACACCTCCACAACCTGGAGGAGGTGCTACGCAGACAGGACCGGGTAGGGCTGCGACTGAAAAAGGCGAAGTGCGTCTTCCTAGCTCCAGAGATAGAATTCCTGGGGATGAGGGTAGCAGCAGACGGGATCAGCCCTACTGCGTCCAAGACGGAAGTGATCCAGAGAGCACCCAGACCCCGTAACACAACGGAGCTGCGTTCGCTCCTGGGGCTCCTGAACTATTTTGGTAACTTTCTTCCCAAATTGAGCATGCTGCTAGAGCCGCTACACGTGCTCCTACGCAAAGGTCACGAATGGGTCTGGGGGGACAGCCAGGAAAGGGCTTTTTAATAGAGCACGCAATTTGTTATGTTCCAACAATCTATTAACGCTATTTGACCCATGTAAGAAACTTGTGTTAACGTGCGATGCATCGTCCTATGGTGTCAGGTGTGTGTTGCAGCATGTCAGTGCCAAGGGTCAATTACAGCCGGTAGCTTATGCCTCCAGAAGTCTGTCCCAGGCAGAAAGGGGCTACGGGATGGTAGAAAAGGAGGTGCTCGCATGTGTATATGCGGTAAAGAAAATGCACCAGTACCTGTTTGGCAGGAAATTTGAGCTGGAGACAGATCATAAACCCCGAACATCCCTTTTGGCCATCAACAAGGCCATAAATGCAAATGCATCGGCCCGCATACAGAGGTGGGCACTCACGTTAGCCACCTATGCCTATACAATTCGGCACAGACTGGGCACCGAAAACTGCACCGATGCACCCAGCAGGCTCCCACTAGCCACCAATGAGGGGGCTACCGAGCATGCTGCTGAGATGGTCATGATTGTTGAAGCTTTCGGAAGTGAAGGCTCACCCGTGGCAGCCCGTCAGATTAAAGTCTGGACAAATAGAGACCCGCTATTGACTCTCGTCAAGAAATGTGTCCTGAATAGGGACTGGGCAGCAATATACAGGGCATGCCCTGAGGAATTTAAACCATTTCACAGGCGCAGGGATGAATTCTTGATTCAGGCTGATTGCCTACTGTGGGGAAACTACGTAGTCATGCCTCAGATGGGCAGAGAGATGTTCATCAGAGAACTCCACAATGAGCACCCAGGCATTGTCACGATGAAGGCAATTGCCAGGTCACACGTTTGGTGGCCAGGGATAAACGCAGATCTGGAACTTTGTGTTCGCAGGTGCAACACGTGTGCCCAGCTGGACAATGCGCCCAGGGAAGCCTCCCTTAGCCCCTGGTCCTGGCCCACCAAGCCTTGGTCACACATCCATGCGGACTACGCAGGTCCTTTCATGGGAAAAATGCTTTTGGTTGTAGTAGACGCAGACTCCAAATGGATCGAGTGTGACATTTTAAATTCAAGCACATCCTCTGCCACGGTAAAAAGTCTATGGGCAATGTTCGCCGCCCACAGTCTACCGGACATCTTGGTCAGCGACGATGGCCCGTGCTTCACAAGCACTGAATTCCAGGATTTCATAGCAGGCAATGTCAGAATGGCACCGTTCAAGCCGGCCTCAAACAGCCAAGGAGAACGAGCAGTGCAGATAATCAAACAGGAGATGCTCAGAATCCAAGGGGGTTCCCTACAAAGCTGCTTATCACACTTCCTGTTGGCCTACAGATCCCGACCACACTCGCTCACAGGGGTTCCACCCGCATAGTTGCTAATGAAAAGGACGCTCAAAATCCAGTTATCCCTTATACACCCCACCATGAAAGAAATTGTCGAGAGCAGGCGCCAGTCACAATATGACTACCATGACAGGAATGCGAGGGCGCGATGTATTGATGTAAATTACCCTGTTTTTATCCTCAACTACGCTGCAGGGCCCAAATGGCTCGCAGGCACTGTGATTGCCAAAGAGGGAAATAATATTCTGGTAGTTAAATTTACCAATGGACAAATCTGCCGCAAACACGTGGATCAAACAAAAAGGAGGTTCAGCAACCCCATAGAAGAAGCAGAGGAAGAACATGATATAGAGTTCACTCCTCCACAGGTGACCAAACACAGGAACCAAAGAGAGGAGAGCCCAGTCACTGTGGGCAGTCCGGATAGGCCTGAGCCACCGCAAACAGCAGACACTCAGGCCAGCGCCCAACAACCGGAGCCCCAACTCAGGCGCTCTACAAGTGAGCGTAAACCACCAGAGAGACTCAACCTGTGATCCCAATAAGACTTTGGGGAGGAGGTGTTGTCATGTATTCAACCAGCATTGTAACCCATTTATAATCTGACCTAAGTTGTACACTGTGAGAACAATGACCACTAGGTGGTGAACTTGTGGGAGACACTCCTAACCTGGACCTTCAGGTATAAAAGGAGAAGCTCCATCCACTTCCATCACTTGAGTGCTAAGGAATAAAGGACAGGTCACAGACTGATCTTCTCTCAGGCATGGGCCTCGTGTGCATTTATACTGTATAGTAAGGACGTATCACATACCATTCTGAAAGTCTAAGTAGCTAAAATCATTGCTTTGTAATTACTAATTGATGTATTTTTTTAAATGATTTATTGGATTGTAAAATAATGAAATAACAGTTTCAACTTTCAAGGGTTTAAAAGTGAATAGTGACGAAAACTTGAACTATATTGGCTTGGCTTTTGCTGTAATAATGATGGCGAGGCTATTCGTGCTAGCTTTTATAGCAGAGTAAATCTGACAGCAACTTCTGGCATCCACACATGCACAGTTACATGCTGGCAGAGATACCCTGCTCCTCCACAGGGTACGCCAACTGAAATCAAAATAATAAACTGATTTTCTTTTTACCACTTTTGTTTGTCTCTTTTATCTCTGTCTCTTAATCCTATCTGTATTTCCCAATCTTTATTTCACTTCCTGTACAAGACTTAAATGTAATATATATTTGCTGTTTTTTACATCCAGGTTTGCAGTCTGCATGTCATGGGGAGGATACTTCAACCTAATTGTTTGAAGGGCCTCGCTATTGCTCTTCCTGATCATAGACACCACAAATCCCCTTTAGAGGGCATTGTGCTGGAAAAGATGCCGGATTAATGGAAATTCCCATTGACCAGCCTGCAACAAGTCTCTGGACAAATGCACAAGAGGTGAATGGCAAAATCCGTTCCTTTGCCATTAAGAGCAAATTCCGGGCCATTAAGCTTCTGTAACTAATCTGTAATAGTCACACATAAATTATTCATAACCATATTGGCAGAGTAGCACAAAATATTCATTGCTACACTTATCTACACTTGTACTGCTATGCATCTTATTTAACATGTTCTTGTTCTCTGATCGCAACCTTTCTTCCATGCAAATGGTTCATGTATTACATTTTATTCTTTACAAGTGAAAATTCTACACAAGAACAAATCTTTACTTACAATATTCAGATGAAAAGAATATTTATTGCTATGCTTCTCTACATATAATTTATTACCAGTGGCCCATGTGGAGATATCAACACTGTTGGCATAGAACCAAACATTTGACAGTTCAGAAAGAGGCCATTACAACAACAACAATTTGCATCTATACAGCGTCCTTAACATATTAAAATATCCCAAGGTGCTTCATAGGAGCGCTTATCAAACAACATTTATATTGACAGCCCATCATGGGTGGTGCTGGCTGTCATTATTCCCGTTTTCTTATCCTCTCCACACAGCATATATTTATTTATCTTTTTCAAACATTCACTTCCCTTTTAAATGCTATTATAGATTCTCCTTCCACCACTACTTCTGGCAGGACATAATGGACTGGAATTTCCTCAGGACAGAATCACCATTAGATGTATACTAGAACTGCTTAGAAAGCTGCCTGTGTTCTACCACCAAGTTTTACTCAAAATCCACGCCGATTGACATTACGCTCCGACTCATTACAATACTCTCGACAAGTACAGGCAACGGCAACGCTGCCGATCTGCCAAAAATGGTGGTCACCTGGAGCGGGCAATAGAGCAGTGCCCGCCAATTTATCCTCGATTCTGGTGGTAACGGGTGGCACTAAACCCTCGAATTTTTATTTCAAAAGTTTGGATCTCATGGGCTTTCGTTAACAGATTTATCGACCCACTTTTAAACATTTGAGCTTCTGAACATGTAAGTCTCTCTGCTTGTGTACTTTTTTAAAGTAAAGTATTACCATTTAGTGTATGTCCTCCCTTTATTCTTCCTTCCAAAATATATAATCTCACCTGTCTTCGCTGATAATTTCATCTGACATCTTTCTGCTCAATCTATAAACTACCTTATGCCGCCGCCCCCCGTCAAGCACATTCTCTATTTGTGTGTAATCTGCAAATTTTAATAATGCGTCTCCATACCCAAGTCCAGATAAGAAAAAAACCGCAGAAAACATGCATTCTATATAGTTCCTTTTATCTTCGCAGGGCACCCCAATGAGCTTTACAATCAATCAGTTACTTTTGAAGTGTGGCTATTTGCTTTGTAAGCAAATCAAGGGAAAGTACTTATTTAGGGCCCAAATTTCCCCAAGAGTTGCTTTTTTTTTGGAGCAACTTGATTTCTCTGGAGTATCTTAAAAATCCCCATTCTGCACATTTAATTTGTATCAGTTTAAGTGATTTTGTTTTTGTTTCAAAAGGGGGCGTTACTAACCACCTATGCCTGTTTTGCCCATTTAAGCCAGTTAATAGCCAGCTAATAGTTACTCCAAACTCCAAACTAACTTAGGCCAGCATATGTGGTCACTTGTGGCCGCACAGAAAACCCTTGCGGTGAATTAAGAAATCAGCGCAGGTAGCCTCCAAATGACAGGATGTTATGATAGGATTGCTAGTTTTTTTTTTAAATCCCAAGCAGCGAGACGGGACAGGGTGTAGGTGCTACCAGCCTGATTAAACTGAGTATGGGGTTTTTACAAGAGTAGAAATTATCTTATAATGAAGGCTGAAGTATAGGGGCCACTTAAGCAAGGAGAGGGTTTTCTTTGTAAGTAATAGATCAAGAGCGCCTAATGGATTTGTGTGCGGCATCACAGCAGATTGGATTTTGACTTCTGCAGCACCAAAGAATTGCCCTGACTAGGTTTAGAAATTTAAAACGTTAGATTTAACAAAAAAAGCATGTCAAAATGTAAACTTAAATTTTGGTGTTCAGTATTGCATAGTGTGACTCTGATAATTAGTAATATTTTAGAATTCTATGCAGTAGTGGGTGAGCTGTAAGATATTGCAGATAGGGAATTTTTAATAAAGATAGCTAGATATTAAAGTATTGGAAAATCTTTGAAGATTCTTTCTTCCCCCCACCAACCTGTTTCTTGTAACCCTCAGCGCGGGATGACAGCAGCCGGCCTGTGTGACAGACCACTTGGCCCGGGATAGGGGCGGGACACATTGGGTCATCATCACAATCATGGGAGGACCTATTGCGCATGCGCGAACACTCCAACGCGCATGCGCAACACTGTCGGCACTCTTACAGACACTGGGCCCTAGCCCCGCCCCCCCGCTGACTCTGTTTCAGCAGTATGGCCCTAGCTCCGCCCCCAACTGCTTTTGCCATGCCACGCCAAGGCCTAGGACGGTCCACGGAGCAGGGAGAATACGGAGCTACATTTTTGGCGCCGTTTTGGGAGCAGAAAGTCGGCGCACCTCAGGTCAGTGCGCCGAAAAACCTGAGGGAGAAATTTGGGACCTTAGTATCTCTGCCATTTTTATCCATCATATCTCATTGGCTCTACTTTTCCATTAACTATTTAAAAAAAACTTTTATGGAGGTAATGTTCACCTTCACTGCTTGGAAAACAAATCAAGCATATTCTATAAAGGGAGGGTGATCAGTTAGTTTACTGCCGATTCAGTGAAGGAGAAAATTACTCCCATGCGTTAAGGAAATCCTTTACTATTTCTGGTATTGTTTTTCACCAGTCTAACATTTGCTTTTCCTTCTATATTTTCTAGATTTGGCTTGATTTTCTTTAATGTGATTAGCCCTACATTTGTTTAGAGTAAATTGTCTATCCACTGTCACCTTATTGGAGCAGCCTCTCTCACCATTCAGCTACCATCTATTCCAGCAACATCGGTGCCCTTGAAAAAATCTCACCTTGGTCCTCAGAATCCCACCACAGTCATCCCCAACACCAACATCACCAGGCACACCAGCATCACCAACAACAACACCAACCTTCTGACACAGTGCATCAGCAATTGACCAGATTGCTGTCCGGGAGGCCAGGGATGGCATCACCATGGCCAGATTTACTTCACTTGATGCTGCACACCCTGGCTGTCACATAATGCACCAGATTGGCACAACCCTACACCAACACCAGAAATCATCCCTGCAATGCCCAAGCCATTCTTTTCACACTCATCACTGTTGCAGGGGGTACCGTTATGTCTCACCATTCACTATAACTCACTAAGCGACTTCCAAAGGTGCACAAAAATCTGCTCAAGAAGGCAGAGCATTGAAAATAAAGGTTTCAATGTTTGGCAACATATTAGTAGAAACTTTCCATGAACATTGGATAAAAGACCCAAGTGCCTACCCTTGTGTGTTGTTAGTTGGTACAATTGGACAAGGATGAGTGTGAATGTGAGGGGTGGCTAGTGAGATGGAGATGTGATAATGTAGATAGAGAGAGCGAGGGATGGGTGGACGTGCAAGGTAAGTTGACGTGAGTAAGGATGTGCAAGAGTAGAATAGGGAAAGCAGTGTGATGGGGATGTGATGAGTGGCACAGCAGGATGAGGTTGAGTGTGGCTTTGCAGTAATGTTTCATGATCAATTGATATCATTGAAAGGTTTGTGCCACTGCAGCCAAGTCCTCCTGACGACATCCCTGCTTGTGTCCTCCTGTGCAATGTGCAACCAGGCTGCGTTGGTGTCCTGGGGAGGTCTCTTCTGCTCATTGGAAGGGAAGAGAACCATCCTGGATGCTGTGATTCCCTCCAGAAGCATATGGAGGGAGTCAAGGGAGAGCCTGGGTGCATGCAGCCGTGCACCTTTGTGTGGTGCTTGTCAGTGTTTGCAGCACCTCAATGCTGCAGAACACTGACAGCACAACTGTCAAAATGATTGTGGACATGGCCCCTTTAAGGAAACCAATGATGATGCATCATCAAATGAGATCATCAGACCCGCTCCCTTTTAATTGGCCGGGAACCTCGCAGGGCGGTCTTAACAAGCCCCATCAATGGAAGATTCTTCTCACAGAGCGGAATGGAGCCGGGAGTGTGTTCACAGTCCACCGCCTACCTTGTTCACACTGGACCTGCCTCAATAGGTGAAATCGCGACTATTATTTTTGGAAACTTTGATCAACCAAGCCTTAACAAGTAAAGTCTGCCTCTCTCACCAGTCTTTTTCACTCTGATTTTGAAGAGATAGGAATCTTTACACTGATGTTTGTTGGGTTTTTTTCGTGACAACATACCACTTTTTATTAATGTGTAATTTTTCTTTGAATTTTTCCTTAAGTGGTTTGGAGAGTGCCTTGATGAACTAGTGTTTTAATGAGGAAATGTAAATTTAAGTTTTCAAGATTCTGAAGGGAATTAATAAAGTTAATCCAGATAAATTATTCACAACGGTGAATTGTTAAAACACAAGGGAGCATGTGTTCAAAATTAGGAGAGAGAGGAGCTCTCCTATTTAGCTGTAAAAATAGTTTAGCAATATAGGGGTAATTTCTAAACTTCGTGATCCCAAGGATACGTTCATCTGCCAGAAGTGTATATTAGACATTCTGATGATCATAGCTTGATCACAGGCTAGATACTGTATTGCTAAAGGGTGTTGTGTAAATACCCAGCTAACAACCTGAAGGCCTCAGAGAGGGTGCAGAAATTATTTACAAGAATGGTTCCAGGTATGAGGGACTTCAGTTACGTGGATAGACATTCAAAATCATGAGGAATCTAGATAGAGAGAAACTGTTCCCATTGGCAGAAGGGTCAAGAACCAGAGGTTATAGATTTAAGGTGATTAGCAGAAGAACCAAAGGTGACATGAGGGAAAACCTTTTTTATGCAGCGAGTGGTTATGATCTGGAATGCACTGCTTGAGAGGGTGATGGAGGTAGATTCAATCATGGCTTTCAAAAGGGATTTGGTTGTACCTGAAGGAAAATAAATTGCAGGGTAATGGGGAAAGGCGGGGGAGTGGGACTAGCTGAAGTGCTCTTGATGAGAGCTGGCGTGAGATCAATGCAATGAATGGCCTCCTTCTGTGCTTTAACCATTCTATGATTCTAATAGTCATTTCACACAGAAAAAATTATTCGGGGATTGTGCCAGTCTCTCCAGTAATTCCATTGGGAGACTTAGTTGCTCAGGGTTTGTGCTATTTCCTGCATTCTCCTGGTTGCCTTGTAAGAGGCAATAGCATTATCCACTCCTTACAAGGTAAATGAGAGCAAGGGGACACAGCCAGAAACAGGGTCTCAATACAAGAGGAGATTCCAATTCTTTGGGTGGACTGGCACCTGGTATATCTGCGAAGAATGATACTTCGTGTGAGTTAAGGCATACTGGCCATCAGAAAGGTAGATGATGACTCACTGGTGGGTTCAAGTTAGGAAAGCAGCTTGGATCCCAACTAAAAGGAGGTTTAAAAACAATGTTTTGCTTAGGAGTGACGGGACCAAAACCAGAGATGGAAGGGGCCTGGCCAAACTTTCCTTCCAATGGCAAGCAGATGCCAGTGTTCCTAGCAATCATAGGGAAGTAGGTGTTAGAGATATGCCCAAAGTGGTGTTTGTGCCTCGTAAATGAAGTGTCCTCTCACTGACCCCGCACCTCTGGTGGGCTGAGCACTGACCCTGGCACAACTGCTGGGATCATAACCCTAGGAATTTTCAAGCCATTAAGTTTAAAACGTATAAATTATCCAAAGCTGGAAAAATGCCTTGTGGTGGGATGTTCTGCCCCAATTCCGATTCCCCTAGTGCAGGGTGGAGGAAAATCTACTCTAATGATTACATTTTATTTGAAATATGGGGCCCAAGTTTCGGCCTCAGTTGCTCCTGATTTTTTGGAGCAACTGGTGTCGAACGGAATATCTTAGAAATTCAAATTCTCGGCATTTAGTTTGCTCCAGTTCGAGTCAGTTAGAACAGTTTCACTTTGGAACAGAATTTTTTTTTCAAAAGGGGGCGTGTCCGGCCACTTACGCCTGTTTTCAAAGTTTCGGCAGTGAAAACTTACTCCAAACTAACTTAGACTGGAGTCAGTGAAGATTTTTGTACGCTCAAAAAAAAACCTTGTCTACACTTTAGAAAATCAGGCGTAGGTTACAAATTAGGCGTAGGGAACGAGGGGGGGGGGGGGAGGGGGGGAAGGGAAGTCATTAAATTCTACAATCAATCCTTAGTTCTACTTATACAAATATTATACAAATAAATCCAACCTGAATAAAAATTTATAAGCAAAGAAAAGATTAAATAAACCATGTTCCTACCTGTGTGAAACAGCAGCAGCCTTCGAGCTGCTGTGCTTCAGGCAGGCCTTTCATGTTGGAGACAGGCAGGGGTGTGGCGTCAGTGTCTCGACGGCAGCCCCAACAGTGGCAGCAAGCAGCCTTCGAGCTGAGCTGCTGTGCTGCAGGCAGGCCTTCATTCTGTTAGTGGCTGGCTGGCAGCCGAAGGATCAACACCGGAGGCACGCAGCTTTTCAAGGGGGCTGAGGCCATTCGGCCATGGGATAGGAGCGGCGTCAGTGGCTGGTCGGCAGCCGAAGGATCAACACCGGACGCACGCAACTTTTCAAGGGGGCTGAGGCCATTCGGCCCTGGGATAGGAGCGGTGTTAGTGGCTGGTCGGCAGCTGAAGGATCAACACCGGACGCACGCAACTTTTCAAGGGGGCTGAGGCCATTCGGCCCTGGGATAGGAGCGGTGTTAGTGGCTGGCCGGCCGCCGAAGGATCAACACCGGAGGCACGCAGCTTTTAAAGGGGGCTGAGGCCATTCGGCCACGCTTAAGGGGCGGCGTCAGTGGCTCGACGGCAGCCGAAGATACAGCACTGAACCGACGTGAGGCCATTCGGCCATGGGATAGCAGCGGCGTCAGTGGCTGGCCGGCAGCCGAAGAATCAACACAGGACACACGCAGCTTTTCAAGGGGATTGAGGCCATTTGACCACGCTTTAGGGGCGGCGTCAGTGGCTCGACGGCAGCCAAAGGTACAGCAGCAGCCTTCGAGCTGTGAGGGGGACTGAGGCCATTTGGACAGGGAGAGGCAGCCACATCGACAGTTTTATACTTAAATTTGCAGAATGGATGCTGCATTGTCAACACCACGTATTATGCAATGGTTCGCCATCAATTCACTGCATAGGAGAGCTGGCGACTGGGAGACAAAGGGTACGGCCTGACTACCTGGCTTATGACACCCCTACGCGTGACACGGACAGAAGCTGACCGTCAATACAACATGGCGCACATTACGACGCGCAGCATCATTGAGATGAGCATTGGCATATTGAAACAGCGTTTCCGATGCCTGGACCATTCCGGAGGACAGTTGCAATACTCTCCTCAGATTGTCAGTCACTTCACTGTTGTGTGCTGCATGCTTCATAACTTAGCCATCATGAGGCAACAGGAGCTGGTAGTGGAACCAGAAGACCTACGTGAGGGTCCAGTACATGATGATAGTGTTACGGAAGAGCAGGATGTGGATGATAACGACGATCAGGAAAGCATGCAAGTGCCTGATGCCGAAGCACGAGGTCGGAGGAGGGCCGTCCATCGTGCCCCTTTAACGATTGCTCGAGCCTTGTGCCAGCAGCTCATCCATGAACGCTTCAACTACTGATGCCTGAGGGCTCTGCGACCACTTTTGCGTATGGACATGTTTATTCTTTGCAGTTGTTCCTACGTTGTGTTGTGTTAATGGAACATGAAACAGTTTTAATGAAAAAATATTTTATTGAAAAGTTAACGTCACTCTAATAAAATATTTGTTGTATCAAACTATACTTTTTAATATTACTCTTGAAGATCACTTATAAACTTGTAAAGTTACAAAACACTTTCTATGTGAAAAATTTTACACTCTAAGATCACTTACACTTCAAGATCACTTTTTAGATGTAAAATTAAATAATTTACAAAATGTGAGAGCATTTACACTATAAGATCACTTGAAAACCCTGAGATCACTTATAAGTTGTAAAGTTACAAAACTTACAAAACAATTTCATTGTGAAAAATCTTACACTCTGAAGAATACTTAAACTTCAGGATCACTTTTTAGGTGCTAAATTAAATAAGATACAAAAAATTGTGAGAGCATTTACACTATAAGATCACATAAAAATCATAAGATCCCTTATAAGTTGTAAAGTTACAAAACTTACAAAACAGTTTCAATTTGAAAAACGCTACTACAGCTACATCAAGAACAAGAACAAAAGCAGCAAAGAAAGGCTACAACCATCTCTAATCCACATCTCAGTGAATGTTCACTTCCTCATTGGGGTGTTATTTGATTGACTGGGCTGTGTGCCCTTATTGCAGCAGCTACCTCAACCAGGCCCTCCCTGACGGCCTGTGCTGACACTTGCATGCCCTCCCTGACGGCCTGTGCCGACACTTGCATGCCCTCCCTGATGGCCTGTGCCGTCGATTGCACTCCCTCGGATATTCCCTCCCTAAGTTCCCGTGTCATTACTGCTATTTCTCCCGTCAGGACTGTCAACTCTTCACCTACTGCACTGACGCTACCGATGAGTGATCGGGTAAGCTCATTGGTCTCCATACTCAATGCCACAACCTGAGTCGCATCTGTTGCACGCTGCATCTCAGGAGAGCGTGTCTCCAATCTCCTCCTCCTCTGCCTGGGTCTGCCTTGTGGCAGCACTACACTGGGAGGCAAGGGCACGGACTGTGGGACGCTCTGTGTTCCAGACGGCTGAACTGGAGGGAGAGGCTCAGGCTGGAATGGTGGGATGCTCTGTGTTGCAGACGGCAGAACTAGAGGGAGAGGCTCGAGCTGGAACGGTAGGACGCTCTGTGTTGCAGACGGCAGAACAAGAGAGAGAGGCTTGGGCTAGGATGTTGGGGTGCTCGGTGTTCCAGACGACAGCACTCGAGTGCGAGCCGTGGGCTGGGATGTTGGACGAATGGGTGTAAACTGCTCCATGATATCAGCAGCAACACTGGGACCCAAAGCGTCGGAATCAAAACCATAGTAGGTGGCACCAGAACCTATGCGAGAGGAAGGCGCAGGCTCGGACGGTAGTGCACTGACTGTAGAATGCTGCATGATACTAGCAGCACCACTGGGACCTGCAACATCGGAAGCGAAACCATGGAAGGTGGAACCAAGAACTATGCTAGGGGTTGAAACTCTGATGCCCCTTGACGGAGGCTTATAAACATTAAATTGGAAGCTCTCCCCTGCAGACATTTCAGTCATCGCTGCCATCATCCAGTCTAGTTCGTCCGCAGCTGGTTGTACTGGTTCTTGTTCTGTACCCTCAGGATCCTCAGGGTTGGCAGCAGCAGCATCGTCATCATCATCATCAGCATCATCATGTTCTGCAAAATACATCAGAACAGTGAAATGCTTAACAGCAAGGGAGGGGGCCAGATGGGTGACATGAGTACTCTCACACATAGCAGGTTAGGCAGCAGGTTGATTTAAAGGGCCACGATGCATTTTCAGGACTTACCCTCTTCCTCGCGTGTGGGCCCAGCTTGTGCTGTACCGATTGCTTTTCTCCATGTACGACTCATCATAGCAGCTACCCTTTGTTCCAAGGGTGTCAGTGGATGCAGATTGGGCACACCTCCTCCTGTTCGAGTTGCCTCCCTTTTGTTGTGGGCCAATTTCTTCTGCAAAGAGTAAAATATAACTTTTTACAGAGTGTGTCAGTCTGCAAGGTGGGACATACAGATAGCCAGGTTACAATTACGATTAAAGTAAAAATGGGAAATATTACTTGCACTAACTACTTGACCAAGGTTGTGCCATTTCTTTTTACACTGGCTTCCAGATCTCATGATATGCACCACTGTACAGTAATCTTTTGCAACTTGGTTCCAGCGTTTCTTCATTTCTTTTGGTGGCACTTTTATGCGACCTCTGTTGCTGGTATCTAGCTCCTGCCACCTCTGCTCAATTATGTTGACTAATATCTCTACTTCCTCATGCAAGAAATTCTTTGTTCTTGGTGGATGTTGATCCATTGCAAAGTTGAATTGGCACTCTTATTTCTCAAAACACACAGTCCTTAATTTGCATGCACCATTGCAGCACCGGTTCTGCAAGTTTAGCAGTGAAAAGCTGAACTCACTGATTTCAGCAGGTGATTTATTCAACAGTGCTGCTAAAAGCACTCCCTCACACACAGAAATATCACACAAATTAAATTACAAGCCTTTGCAGGGGTCCAAGAGACAAATCTTCACTTTTTCTCCAGTCCTTTTAAAAATGGCCGAGTGCCAATGTTTGTTTGACACTGCGCGTGCGCGCACGCTCTAACGCGCACGTGCAGGGTTGCCGGCACCACGTTGGCTTATTTAAATTGGACCCGCCCCCCCACTACTTACAGAATCGGCGCGAATGTTTGGCTCCACCCCCCGCTGTGAAGAGCGCGCCGCGCCAAGCAAAGATCGAGCTCCGAGGAGCCGGAGAATATCGAAGTTTTTTTCTAGCGCACTTTTAGGCGCGAAGAACAGGCGTCCAGCTCGGAGGTGCACCGTTTTCGGTGCGGGCCGAAACTTGGGGCCTTAATGTTTCCAGTTTTCATATTCGTTATTTATCCTTGATAAAACCTATAATTGTACAGTATAATATAGAAGGACTGTATCAGAACAATCAGACCTTGAAATTTTGCTTTAAGAATTTGCAGTAATCTTTGGTATGGTATGATGTTACTTGCCTGCGTGAAAAGATATGACATTTTTCAGGTGTTGCACTAAATGTGACTGATCTCGCTATGAATCAGCATCAGAATTCTCTAGCATTCATTACACTGTTTTGAATGTTGCTAATTTCTGATGAAGTGAGCATTAATCTTCCCAATATATGAAGCATATGATATATGTATCATAAAATGCACCAAAAAGAGCACATATCGTTGGGATTCTGGATGGTTGAGAATGCGAGATTTGTATGAAGGTGTTAGCTTTTTAACCAGGGGTTCTTGGTTCAAATTCCTCCCTACCAATAGCAGACATCATCTGCTGGTGCAAAGACATCTCTAGCTATATTCTCTTCCCATTATTGGGTACTGAGCAGGGTGTGATTTGCACCCACCCACATGACTACACTGCAAACCCATTGAAACATCCTCCCAGGATTCTCGTTAGCCATATTGGGTTACAACCACTAGTCTCACAGAAGATTGTGTGCTCGTCTTTTCTTCCTCCTTCAATGCCCATGTAATTTCTCCAGCTGTCTGAGCCATATCCTCGACTGAAATACTCATGTTCAAAATGTTTTCCAGGTCACCCTGAAACTGATGGCACAGCTCTTTAATTGGCTCCCTTCTAAATTCAAGCCTCCAGAGGTTGGTATACCTGGGTCTCCAGATGCAATGGGTGGCATAACAAGCCCAGACAGTACCTCTCTGGTGGCATCTGACATCTCAAGCAGCCATCCTGTGCTTTTGCTCATCCTGTTCTACGAACTCAAGTGCCAAGGCAGCACTGAAATCCCCATTCTAGTAATCCTTCTGTCTGTTTAAATTGTAGCAGTTCCATTCTGAATCCTGCGATGCAAGAATCTGACTCAACTAAAACATTTATTTCATATAATTGGAATTAGTACATCACAATGCAATGCATGAAGATTAGAATTTTGTAGGCTGCCTAATTAACAAACAGGCAGCCTGGAATTAATGAGCACAACAATGCTAACACTCAGTATGAGCATTGTAGTGTATTAAAGAACTCAACAATGCAACAATAATTTCCTAACGTGCAAACCAAGTTGGAATTGGGTGAAATGATGAATTCCTCAAATTGTTGGCCAGTAATGCTGAATTGCCACCTAAGAATACTTTACTCCAACACCAATTTCTATGCTTACATGCAAGGGTGGACTGGCTGCCCCGAAAAAGTGCAGGATCCTTCAGGATTTTCATGGGAAAAGGGTGACTGCTACGGAACCATTCACAGGGGAACTCGTGAAATATCCTAATTTCCTATATGTCCAATCTGCCCCTGCTTACATGAGTAATTTTCTTAAGCAACGGACTCACCATAAATGGGTTCCAGTCTATCCAGTTGCTAAACCTACACAAGCATTGTTGGGATGTCAACAAGAATCCTGTCAGCAGGAAGCACACCATTATGTTGAATCCTGCTTTATTTATTTTGAGTGATTTATGTCACAGAAACCATTTTTTACTCCTTTAACAGCAATTAGTAAAGTTCGGGGAAGATGATCAAAGGATAAGATTGAAGGACTCATCCTTCAAACAAGTGATCTATGTGCTCAATTACAGTCTAATGTGCAACCAGAAATCCAGTATTTCTATCTAATTATAGTTTTTGTACAATCCAATAGTTTTGTAACATGATTTGTGGTGGTGGGAGCAGTGGTCATTTTGTCTAGGGAACTCCTAGGCTATCATTTCATACTAACAGTACTAAGAGGTACATGCTATTATTTTGAGAGGCTTCCTTCTAGAACTGTATGCTGTTAGCTTAGCAGATCTGGCAAACAAAAGGGCACTGAAGGAAGGTAATCCAAATACAACTTTCAATTCTCTTGTCAAAAATTCAATAAATCAACTCATTTGAGAGGACGTATTCCAGACACCTGTTAAAAATCTCTTCAAAAGTGTAGAATAGTCTGGAGTAGCAGGATGATTTATTTAAATTAAGAAAACAGTACCTTTCTGTAACTTAAACTAAAAAGACAAAAGCAATGAATTGTTCTGAAGCCTGTGGACCGCATTAAGATTCCATCACATTTGATTATAAGGAAGGAACAGAACGAAACTTTTAGTTTGCCCTATGTTCAAATAATCTATACATTGATCTAAGGTCAGTGAATTCACCAGTGTATCAGCAACTACATAGCATTTCTGAGCTTGACATAGCATTGGTTAGAAACCTTTCACGTAGGTGTCTGCTGTTCCCACATGTTTTGCTTTCTTCTCCACAATTTAACAGAATGGTTGTTGAATGTTGTGGAACTGGAGAGTGGGTATACTTGGCGCCAGGGTCAGAAACTGGTAATGATGTTTTACAGGTGTTCTTCATTTATAGAAAGTTGTCTTCAACTGAAAATTGAGACATCGGCATTATCAATCAGGAGTTAGGAATCTTGGACAGTTATCATTTAATTCATGTTGTTGAGATCTATTGTGTTAACGTGTTAATTCTCTTAATGCATATACATGTGTACCTCCTTGGAAATACGTGTTTTCATTATTATTCCTTTACATTTTAATAACGACTCAGTTAAAAATGCCAGGATCAGGTTTTGATTTATGTGTGAATAGACAAAGAGTAAAATTAATTTACTAATTATTCATTTACAGGACATGATCAACTGTATGGAGCTGGACCATTTTTGTATTTGTCCAGTTGGCTCCACGCAGCCAATTAAAAACTAATCTATCTTAGTTCAAATTTCTAGTTCAGTGATTAGCTGTAACTTATTAAAAACAAAAATATAGGTTGAACCTCCCTTATCTGGAATCCTCGAGACCTGGCCTGTTCCGGATCAGGGATTTTTCCGGACGAGGGGTGGTCACGTTAAATTGGATGGTACAGGTACTGAGCAAGGGGACAAGGGGCTGGGACTGCAGCAGAGAGATCATGGGGGCGGGTGGGTGGATCACGGATCAGGCCAGCGATTGTGGGAGTCGGCAGCGAGGAAGGACTTCAATTTGTTCATGTTGGAGTTCTGCGCATGTGCCACCTGGTGGCTGGGAATGGTTCCGGATGAGGGGTGGTTCAGAATAAGGGAGTTCCGGATAAGGGAGGTTCAACCTGTACCTGTTCATATAATAGTCTTGCATTAGCAAGGCCATGCTCTCCCCTTCTGTTCCACATCAGTAGGTCATGCAAAGTAAAAATAAACAAAACTGAAGCAGGATATTTATATGTATTACTGGTATTTCCCGAAAAGGTCATGATTTAAATGTCTTTTAAAAACATGGCCTGAAAAATTATACTTCAACAGCACCCCTCAGCCATGAAACCTCTATTGTTGAGAAGGGCAAGTACAGTAACAGCATGGAACACCACCACCTGCATGATTCCCTCCAAGTCACATATCATTCTGTCTTGTAAATTTACCCCCTTCTTTCATCATCACTGGATTAATGTATTGGAATTTCCCATCTAAACCACTATGGGAGCACCATGACCACAAATATTGCAGCGTGTTATGGAGAAGGCCCTTCTCAGAGCAACTAGGGCTAGGCAATAAATATGGCCTTGTCAATGTCACCCAAAATGCGAGAGAATTAAAAAAAAAAAAATTCTGACTTAAAAACCGTTCTGGCACGTAAAACCCATCTGATGATATGCAGATATTTAACTGAAACTGTAGATTTTACATGAAAATTCTCCGTTTGATGGGCAATGTATAACTGCAGTTGAAGCTATGCTTAACCCATTGTTGCGATTTACATGGTTCAATGAAAAGCAGGTTAGAACTGATGTGTTGAGGCATTACTAATACCATTGTTGCTACCTACAGGGCTCATGGTACTACAGGTTAGAACTGATATTTCACGACAGCAAGTAGAGAAGATGTTTGGCTTGGAAGAATACTGGTGCCAGTGTGTGGCATGGAGTACGTCAGGCACTACTAAAAGCCAAAAGGCCTTTGTCCGCATTGCATGTGAGTACCCAAACATTACTGCATGTACAACTTTTATGTCAGTATTAATTAAGATTGCTGTAATTAATAATTGTATTTTTTGCAAAGATTTCAGCTTGGCCCAGTTGGTAGCACTCTTGCCTATGTCAGAAAGTTGTTGGATTAAGACCCACTCTAGGATCTGAGCACATAATATAGCTTTACACTTCAATGTTGTACTTATGGAGTTTACATTATTAGAGATGCCATTTTTTGGATGAAATATTAAACCAAGGTCCCTCCTGCTATTCAGATGGATGCAAATAATCTTATGGAATGATTTGAATACCAGGAAGTCTTCTAGTGTTCTGGCCAACATTTTTCCCTCAAACAACATCGCCATTCATTTTATTTGCTGCTGTTGGGATCTTGCTGTATGTAAATTAGCTGCTGTATTTGCCTAGATAACAACAGTGATCGCAATTTTAAAGGGTGAGAAATTGGCCTGGTTTGCACCTCCCATTAGCGCCTGTGGGTGGTGATAACAAGGCGCGAAAGGGTTACCGACCAGGCGTGGCGAAATCACTGATGCCCGCAAACTTCCCTGGCCGTTTTGTGCCGGTGCTAACAATTGCTGCCTCACTCTTATGTGCCCCGGAGATCGTGACATCATCCGGTGCGAAGCACCCCGTCATCACCCCAGATGCAATCTTCACTCCTGCCCCGTCACCGGGTATCAACAACGGCAGCTGCAGGAGGCATTGTCACCTTGTCTGGCTGCTTGAGTTCTAATTAAAGGCAGTAGTGGTCAGGTAGGGCCAAATTTATTTATCTCCCCAGTCTGGTGCCTCCTGATTTCCTTTGCTCCCACAATTGATCAGCCCTGCACTCTCTTAGAGTGCTTGGGGCTGCTCTGCACATAGCTGAGGTGCTGTGGCTCAAAACAGACAGCATTAAAAACTCATTCACCCACAACATTGATCCTTCCCTTTAAGGGAGAGAAGGAGCCTGTTGAGACGGCACCACTGCACTGGTCCTGTACCAACCTGCCCCCGCCAACAGTACTGCCCCCTGGTTATCAAAATCCATGACGAGGCCTTAGACAATGTGGACTATTTTCCATACCTCGGGAGCCTACCGTCAACAAAGGCAGACATCGACGATGAGGCTCAACACCGCCTTCAGTGTGCCAGTGCAGCCTTTGGTCGACTGAGGAAGAGAGTGTTTGAAGACCAGGACCTCAAACCCGGCACTAAGCTTATGGATTACAGGGTAGTAGTGATACCCGCCCTCCTATATGGCTCATCTCCAAATGCTGGAGAAGTACCACGCTGCCTCTGCAAGATCCTGCAAATCCACTGGCAAGATAAGTACACCAACGTCAGTGTTCTCGCTCAGGCCCACATCCCCAGCATCGAAGCATTGACCATGCTCGACCAGCTCCGTTGGGCGGGCCACTTCGTCCACATGCCTGACATGAGATTCCCAAAGCAAGCACTCTACTCAGAGTTTCAACATGGAAAGTGAGCCTCAGGAGCAGCGGAATCATCATAGGCAGTCCCTCAGAATCGAGGAAGACTTGCTTCCACTCTAAAAATGAGTCCTGAGGTGGCTGAACAGTCCAATACAAGAACCACAGTCCCTGTCACAGGTGGGACAGATAGTCGTTGAGGGAAAGGGTGGGTGGGACAGGTTTGCTGCTCGCTCTTTCCGCTGCCTGCGATTTCTGCATGCTCTCGGCAATGAGACTCAAGGTGCTTAGCGCCCTCCCAGATGCACTTCCTCCACTTAGGGCAGTCTTTGGCCAGGGACTCCCAAGTGTCAGTGGAAATGTTGCACTTTATCAGGGAGGCTTGAAGGTATCCTTGTAACATTTGCTTTGCCCACCTTTGACTCGTTTGCCATGAAGGAGTTCCGAGTAGAGCGCTTGCTTTGGGAGTCTCGTGTCTGGCATGCAAACAATGTGGCCTGCCCAGCGGAGCTGATCAAGTGTGGTCAGTGCTTCAATGCTGGGGATGTTGGCCTGGTCTAACGTTGGTGCATCTGTCCTTCCAGGGGATTTGTAGGATCTTGCAGAGACATCGTTGGTGGTATTTCTCCAGCGACTTGAGGTGTCTACTGTACATGGTCCATGTCTCTGAGCCATACAGGAGGGCGGGTATTACTGCAGCCAGTGACAGATTTGAAGGCCTGGTCTTCAAACACTCTTTTCCTCAGGCGGCCGAAGGCTGCACTGGCAGACTGGAGGCAGTGTTGAATCTCGTCGTCAATGTCTGCTCTTGTTGATAAGAGGCTCCCGAGGTATGGGAAATGGTCCACGTTTTCCAGGGCCGCGCCGGGCAGAGGAAACACTTCAAGGACACCCTCAAAGCCTCTTTGAAAAAGTGCAACATCCCCACCAACACCTGGGAATCCCTGGCCCAAGACCGCTCAAAGTGAAGGAAGAGCATCCGGGAAGATGCTGAGCATGTCGAGTCCAATCGCCGAGAGCAAGCTGAAGCCAAGCGTTGACAGCGGAAGGAGCGTGCAACAACCCAGGCACCCCACCCACCCATTCCTTAAACCACCGTCTGCCTCACCTGTGACAGAAATTGTGGGTCTCACATTGGACTCTTCAGTCACCTGAGAACTCATTTTTAATCTGAAAGCAAGTTATCCTCAACTCCAAGGGACTGCCTTAGAAGAAGACTGAACATTGCTCAGCCCTCTGCCGATACCGCCCCTCTCACTCCCTTTAGCACTCCAAGGGACGTGGTAGCGCTTGATTTAGTGCTCCATTTCTCGCTTGGAGTGCTAAAGCGGAAGTTCCCGTCAGCTGTAAAGCTGCTTGATCTGGCGATACTTTCGCGCTCCCTGAAAAGTTATCGTGCCAAACGGGGCGCTATGCAATTTCTAGCCCAAAGTTTTTTAATGTGTGTGAAGGATTTGGGGTTTTCCTCGGCATATGATAAGGTGCTATTTAAATGGAAATTGTTTTTTGCTGCCTTTTAAAATACATTTCATAAATGTATGGAAGAATATTTAGAGAAGTTCAAGTAAGTATGATAGGCAGGAGTTTTTAAAAATTTGTTTGCAGGACATGGGTATTGCTGGTTAAGCCAGAATTTATTGCCCATTCCTAATTACCCTTGAGAAGGTGGTGGTGGTGAGCCACCTTCTTGAACCGCTGCAGTCCTGTGGCGAAGTTACTCCCACAATGCTATCTTTGACGTCGTGGTTTGGTACAACTGAGTGGCTTGCTGGGCCATTAAGAGTTACATATGTTATAGTTAGGAGTTACATGTAGGCCAGACCGGGTAAGGACGGCAGTTTTCCTTCCCTCACATTAGTGAACCAGATGGGTTTTTATGACAATCCAGTAGTTTCATGGTTACCATTACTAGCTATTTTAAATTCACTGAATTTCAATTCCCCGAGCTGGGATTTGAACTCGCATCTCTGGATTATTTGTCCAGGTCTCTGGA
Organism: Pristiophorus japonicus; assembly: GCF_044704955.1. Taxonomy (NCBI): domain Eukaryota; kingdom Metazoa; phylum Chordata; class Chondrichthyes; family Pristiophoridae; genus Pristiophorus; species Pristiophorus japonicus. Next base: position 108,210,761 of record NC_091980.1, read on the forward strand.
TTACTAGTCCAATAGCATAGCCACTATGCTACTGTACCCTTTCTGCTGGGTTGCGCTGTTTTTTTTTGCACAATTAGGCCGGAATCGGCCAAACCAATGCAAAAGTTCGAGGAATTTCCAGCGCAAATGACATCCAGCGGGAATCGAGTTTCTGCGATCTTTTGTGCTTGTTTAAAAAGATCACGCTGGAAACTGGCTATGCCCACAAAACTGGCCATGCCCACAGATCAAATTAATCACCATGGCGAGTTTCCACTAATTGCACCTGTTTGCGGACAATCAAGGAGGCTCTTAAAAATAAGTTGGTTCTTTTAGGCACAAGGACAGTAATAGGCAGCTTTTAAAAGCTTTTATGTTTTCTTTAATTTGCTAAGAATCTGACCACTATTGACCAATGTTCTGTTCAGGATTTTAAAGTGATTGTCAGTTATTTAAAATTGGCTTACTCACAGGTGATCAACTAGAGGCTCTGATTATAAATGCTTATTTTTGTGATACTCATTTTAGCTGTATTAATAAAACTGAACGAGGTTATCTACTTATCAAAAAATATTTTGAATGCAAATTTTAAAAACAAAATACGTTCTACATATCTGCCCGATTGCACTGGTTCATGGAAGATTTTACTTTCGGCGATATGCAAATGAGTTTGAACGGAAATATAAGACAAAAGAATTCTTAAAACTAAAGCAATTTTGAGTGCATTTTGCAATTTGCACCCGGATCACTGATTGTACACAAAGCAGAAACACTTGGCCTATATTTTTAATGCTTCATTTCTCTCATGCTTACCACAAGTGAGTACTGGCTCTTTACAAACTGGAGTATGAGTTTCTGTGTTCAATACCTGTTAATGTATTATTGCCCAGTGGTTAAACAGAAACTGTTGCTGTAATCAGCTCACTGAATTGACACAAGCCCTCTCATGTTCTCCTAAACTTTGAATAGCAGAACAATAAATACTCGATCAGCTCAAGTGACTTGGGTCATAAATTATAAATCAAGTTTATTAAAAGTAAAAAGTAGACAGTAGTGGTAAATCAAAACAGCATATTTCAGCTGATTATAAAACTTTTAACTTGCAAATTGTCACATTTTTCCAATCATCTTAGCAATCCTAAGCCTGGACCAATGTCTGTAACATAAACTTATATGTGAGGTTTCATCTAACCATCACATCTTCAGCTTCTATCTTAATGGACTTAGATGATCTGAAGAATTGTAAGTGTCTTGCCAAATTTATATTGTTGCCTTGCTATGGAGTTGTCAATCAACCCCTCTCTGCAACCCTTCCCGCCCGAAACACATCATGGGACATCCTGTTACTATGCAAATACAGTCACTTGAGTGTAAGTTCCACAGCCCTTTGTTACTCAAACAAAAGATACAATGGAAACTGATTGTATTTTCCCTAACAGCCTCATAATAGATGCTAGGTTTAAATCCATTCATGTCTGATTCCAATTTCCTTTATTGTAATTGATTAACTTCAAACCAAAGCAAGCAGCTTGTCTCCATAGAATCTATAGGATTACTTGCTTCCAAATATTGAGCCTTGTCCCTTCAAAAGGTGAGTAGAGCTATATTCCAGACAGAGTGAGATGTAGAATCTGTTTGCAATAAACGCATCAAACGCAAGGTTCTGTGCTGAGGCCCCAGCTGTTTACATTGTACATTAATGATTTGGACGAGGGGATTAAATGTAGTATCTCCAAATTTGCGGATGACACTAAGTTGAATGGCAGTGTGAGCTGCGAGGAGGATGCTATGAGGCTGCAGAGTGACTTGGATAGGTTAGGTGAGTGGGCAAATGCATGGCAGATGAAGTATAATGTGGATAAATGTGAGGTTATCCACTTTGGTGGTAAAAACAGAGAGACAGACTATTATCTGAATGGTGACAGATTAGGTAAAGGGGAGGTGCAACGAGACCTGGGTGTCATGGTACATCAGTCATTGAAGGTTGGCATGCAGATACAGCAGGCGGTTAAGAAAGCAAATGGCATGTTGGCCTTCATAGCGAGGGGATTTGAGTACCGGGGCAGGGAGGTGTTGCTACAGTTGTACAGGGCCTTGGTGAGGCCACACCTGGAGTATTGTGTACAGTTTTGGTCTCCTAACCTGAGGAAGGACATTCTTGCTATTGAGGGAGTGCAGCGAAGGTTCACCAGACTGATTCCCGGGATGGCGGGACTGACATATCAAGAAAGACTGGATCAACTGGGCTTGTATTCACTGGAGTTCAGAAGAATGAGAGGGGACCTCATAGAAACGTTTAAAATTCTGATGGGTTTAGACAGGTTAGATGCAGGAAGAATGTTCCCAATGTTGGGGAAGTCCAGAACCAGGGGTCACAGTCTAAGGATAAGGGGTAAGCCATTTAGGACCGAGATGAGGAGAAACTTCTTCACCCAGAGAGTGGTGAACCTGTGGAATTCTCTGCCACAAAAAGTTGTTGAGGCCAATTCACTAAATATATTCAAAAAGGAGTTAGATGTAGTCCTTACTACTAGGGTGATTAAGGGGTATGGCGAGAAAGCAGGAATGGGGTACTGAAGTTGCATGTTCAGCCATGAACTCATGGAATGGCGGTGCAGGTTCGAAGGGCCGAATGGCTTACTCCTGCACCTATTTTCTATGTTTCTATGTTACCTGCCTGCTCACAGGGCCAATTTTATGACTGCATACTACTGGTAGGCAGGCTTGCCCATTGGTTGTGCATACTGATGCAGTGTCCCCCATTTATGTACTAATAAAATTAGCCTTACTCTATTCGTCAAAGCTTTTATGTAAAAATGTATAATGTAATACATTTCTATGACAATAAGTAGGACAATTTCTCATCTACCACAGGAGAAAATAAAACTGTGCCTTCTGATTTCCGATGTTCTGTACCTTCTTCGGCATGGAATTTAGATTGTAAAATATGTTTCACGTTGTTTACTAAACATATGCAGCAAGAATGTATTGGCCAAATATTCCCAAATATAGTCAGTGCATATTTCACCTTAATATTTGGCTAAATTTAGTGAAGGCAGGAAAACATTATTTAAGATGGTTCACAAAGTCTTATAATTAAAAATCTTGCATCACAAAATAATATTTATAACCCAAAAATAGAATAATTCATTAAATCAATAAAGCATACCAGTAAATTTTCAAAATTTCTTTTGGAAATCGATCCAATATGTTTTTCTCCGAGCAAAGCCTCAAGGGTTTGAATTTTTCTCCTTTCCTAGAAATTACTTTCTTCCACTGGACCTTCCTTCTTGATATTTTTGATCTACTTCATATTAAATCATAAAAATTATGATACAGAAGATACTCATTTGGTCCATAGTGACTGTTTGTTCTTCATCGTGAGCCATCCACTCTAATGTGTCTCTTCTCAAATTATGTGAGAACAACACAATAATCACATTCACTCCTCTCTGTAATAGAGCTCCCTCTAGTGGTACTACTCCACCTAGTGGACTACTGTGGTAATGCAACTAATGATGTAAATAATAAATGGGTCATCTGACAAGGTCACAATAGTTTTCTGCAGAGCCATCTTGTGTGTAGTGTGCTTAGTGATGTCGTAAAGATTATATCACATGGCGATGAGGATAGGATAATCACATTCCCTAGCTGAAATTTGTGTTGGCAGATGATTCCTGCCAAACAACAGAGATTTTGGGCCCAAGTTTCACGCCACAAAGTGCGCCTAAAAAAATCCTTGGTATTCTCCACCTACTTGCAGGTCCTCTGGCCCTCGGCGCAGCCAGCACGAGCTGTGGGGGGGCGGAGCCAGGTCCCTGCGCTGAAAACAGTGCCGGGAACTCTGCACATGCGCGCTACAGTGGGCACGCAAGTGCAGTAGCTCCAGGCTCCGAACTGTGTGGGAGGGGCCCGAAGCACGCAGCCCCTAGCCCTGGCTGAATGGCCTCACTGGGGCTGCGTGAATAAGGCTCCTCCCACGGCCAGCTCCTGCTTCCCCCCCCCCCCGACCAGACCCGACACTCGCTCCCCGCCCCCCCTGCCTCCCGACCAGACCCAACACCCGCATCCCGCCCCCCCCCCCCCCCCGCCTCCGGACCAGACCCGACACCCGCTCCCCGCCCCCCCCTCCCTCCGGACCAGACCCGACACCCGCTCCCCGCCCCCCCCTCCCTCCGGACCAGACCCGACACACGCTCCCCGCCCCCCCCCCCCGCCTCCGGACCAGGCTCGACACCCGCTCCCCCCCACCCTGCCTCCGGACCAGACCCGACACCCGCTCCCTGCCCCCCCCTCCCTCCGGACCAGACCCGACACTCGCTCCCCGCCCCCCACCCCCCTGCCTCCGGACCAGACCCGACACCCGCTCCCCGCCCCCCCCTCCCTCCGGACCAGACCCGACACACGCTCCCCGCCCCCCCCCCCCGCCTCCGGACCAGACCCGACACCCGCTCCCCCCCACCCTGCCTCCGGACCAGACCCGACACCCGCTCCCCGCCCCCCCCTCCCTCCGGACCAGACCCGACACACGCTCCCCGCCCCCCCCCCCCGCCTCCGGACCAGACCCGACACCCGCTCCCCCCCCGCCTCCGGACCAGACCCGACACACGCTCCCCGCCCCCCCCCCGCCTCCGGACCAGACCCGACACCCGCTCCCCCCCTGCCTCCGGACCAGACCCGACACCCGCTCCCCGCCCCCCCTTGCTCCGGACCAGACCCGACACCCACGCCCCCCCCCCCACCGACTGACCCGACCGACCCGCGCTCCTGTTCCCGCTCCCCGCCCCCCCGACTGGACCCAACCCGACCCGTGCTCCCGCCCCCCGACCCGACCCCCCCCCACTGGACCCGACCCGACTCCCACTCCCGGACTGGATCCGACCTGACCTCCCCCCCTCTCCCCCTCTTTCTCTCTCTCCCTCCCCCCCTCTCTCTCTCTCTCTCCCTCCCCCCCCTCCCCCTCTCTCTCTCCCTCCCCCCCTCTCTATCCCTCTCTCTCTCTCTCCCTCTCTCTCTCCCCCCCCCCCTCTCTCTCTCTCTCCCTCCCTCTCTCTCCCTCCCTCTCTCTCTCTCTCTCCCTCTCCCCCCCCCCCCCCGACCCGAACTGAACCGAACCGAACCGAACCTCCCCGACCCGACCCAACCCAACGCCACCTACCTGTAAATCTGGTGCTGGGGACGGGCTCTGCCTGAAGTCTCGGGCCCGGCTTGTTCAGCCTTCGGTCCCGAAAGGCCTGCCTGAAGCACTTTCACACAGGTAGGAAGATGGTTTATTTAATCTTTTCTTTGCTTATAAATGTTTATTCAGGTTGGATTTATTTGTATAAGTATAAATAAGGATTTATTATAGAATTTAATGACTTCCCTTCCCCCCCATCCCCACCCCAACCTCGTTCTGGACGCCTAATTTGTAACCTGCGCCTGATTTTTTAATGTGTAGAACAGGTTTTTTCAGTTCTACAAAAATCTTCACTTGCTCCATTCTACTTTAGTTTGGAGTACGTTTTCACTGTGGAAACTTTCAAATCAGGCGTCAGTGGCCGGACACGCCCCCTTTTGAAGAAAAAATTCTGTTCCAATGTAGAACTGTTCTACCTGATTAGAACTGCAGAAAAAAAAATCTGGAGAATTGCAATTTCTAAGATAGTCCGTTCTCCACCAGTTGCTCCTAAAAATCAGGCGCAAATCATGTGGAAACTTGGGCCCTATGAGAGGTTCTTTGTTTTGCAGCATAGCTAAAAATCCAAGGTAAATTTCAAGCACACTTGCTAACATTGCCAGAGTCCAGATGGCCATGACTATGGGAATAATAGGATGCTTCGATGAGTTCCATTATGACCGAAGACTTTTGGAGCGTATGTGGACATGTTTTTCACCACATACAATATCATCAAAGTCCCCGATGATGAAAAACGTAACTGGGTGGTTTTAGAAAGAAAACGGGCTATTTTCTTGACTGAAGCATGACCCGAGGTAGAAGAAACCCTGAAAATATACTTGTTCCCGCAAAGCCTTAAAACATGCCACTGACGGAGATTCCAAGTTTGAACTGCACTGCAGTCCTGAGCCCCTGGAACTTGCTGGAAGTTATCATTTTGGAATACAAAATCAATTAATTGACCAGAGTATCAGTGAGTACAGTGTAGCTTTAAAAAAGCTATCCATTCACTGTCATTTCGGAAACTTTCAGAACCGAGCATTAGGTGACAGCTTTGTTTGTGGGATGAGAAATGAAGAAATCAGAAGAAAATTGTTGACAACCCTGAACTTAACTTTTGATTTAGCTTGTCAGACAGCTATGTCAATGGATATGGCCGACAAATACTCCCGACAATTTCGTGTCATTTCCAATCGTCAGCGAACCGAGGTGAATCACCTGCGGTTAAAAGTAAAAGGCAGTTGGGTCCCAAGGCCTCAGCAACTGGCCAAGGTAACAGCGCATTGAATTCATGCCATCAATGCCTTGGACAACACATCACTCAAAGCTGTCCGTATGTGAAGGCAGAGTGTTTCTTCTGCAAGAAAATTGGGCATCTTGCAAAGGCATGCCGACTGAAGAGTAAACCGATGTTCAATGCTAGAAGTAGAAATCACCAGAGACTACATTGCATTGAAGAGAAGAAATAGGATGAGGAGGGTCTGGAGATACAAGTCATTAGGAGCACAAGGATACCTAAAAAACAATTCACGAAGAATCGTCATCCAAGTTCATGTTGCAGGAACCAGGATACCCATGCGAAAAAACACTGGTGCATCCATGAGCGTAGTACTGGAATCGCTATATCTCGACAAGTTATGTGATTTTCCACAAGAGAAGCCAAAGATAGAGCTGCGAGGCTACTCAGGAGAGCAAATCCCTGTGGTAGGATGTATCACCATACCAATGAAATACAAAGATCAGTTTTAGAGCTTGCCTCTCTTAGTAGTGGCAGGAGACAAACCTGCCATAGTAGGTAGAAATTGGTCGGGATCACTGAAGCTGGATTGGAATGAGATTTTTCATGTTGAAACGAGATTTGCATCGAAGGATGATATCATCAACCAGTATCAGAAAGTGTCCCGTGAAACTGGCAGTCCGATCCAAGGTATCAAGTCAAGTGTCAGGGTACAAAAGGACACTAGACCAGTTTACTGCAAGCCATGTCCCATACCATATGCACTTAAGGAGAATGTTGAACAAGGATTCAACAGACTAGAAACTGAGAACATTATATCTAAGATAGATTTAAGTAATTTGGCTACACCTATTGTTGTTGTACCTAAGTCAGATGGTAAGGTACGGTTGTGTGGTGGTGATAATGTAACCATAAACCAGGTTCTAGAGGGTTATCTCCCCAATACATTGCTAAATGTAGAAGATTTGTTAAATTTTCTCTAAGTTAGATCTCACTAAACCTACTTACAACTTGAACTAGATATGAGGAGTCCAAGTCATGCTTGACTATAAATACTCATCAAGACCTAGATCAATTTAATAGGCTACCATTCAGAGTCTCTTCCACCTCTGCCATATTCTAAGGGGTGATGAATCAGATTTTACAAGGCATTGAAGGGGTAGTATGTTATTTCGATGACATACTAATTTCAGCACCAAACAGAAAAATCCATAATAGTGTGTTGAATGAGGTGCTCAAATGGCTAGAGAAGCAAAGAGTATGAGTGACTGCTCACAAGAGTGAGTTATATCAAAACTCAGTGGAGTACTTAGGGCACAGAGAAGACAAAGGCAGTTTACATCCAACCAAGGGAAAGCTGGATGCAATCAGAAATGCACCCACTTCCAAGAATGTCACTGAACTTAGATCATTTTTGGGTCTTTTGAACTATTATGGGAAGTTCCTACCAAATGTGGCTACAGTGTTATATCCACTGAATGGGCTATTGAAAAAACAGGTCCATTGGAACTAGTCAGAAGAATGCGACGCAGCATTCAAGGAGTGTAAAAGCCAGTTAGTAGAGAGCACTACGTTAGTTCACTAAGGACATTAAGCTAGCATGTGACTCCTCTCTGTATGGAGTTGGAGCAGTGATCACTCATGCACTATATAGTGGGGAGGAGAGACCAACTGCTTTTGCTTCACGCACTCTCACTGCCAGTGAGCTTAATTATGCGCAGATCGAAAGGGAAGCTTTGGCATCGTTTTTTGCCGTCAAGAAGTTCCACAGATACTTGTTTGGTTGTAAATTTACCATCGTTGCTGACCATAAGCCCCTGACAGCAATCCTCCATCCAAAGTCCCCAGTTCCAACCTTAGCTGCAGCCCGAATGCAGAGATGGGCTTTGGTTTTGTCAGCATATAAATATGATATTGAATACAGAGGGTCAGCTGATCACAGTAATGCAGATGCTATGTCCAGGTTGCTAACCCCATCACAGGTTACACCCAACAGGGAAGAAGTGTTATATTTTTCATACATTGATGAGCTGACAGTCACAGCTGAAGAGATTGGTAGAGCAACCAAACATGACCCAATTTTGTTAAATGTGTTTGATTACATAGCAAATGTCTAGCCAAACCAGATATCAGAGGAAGATATTCATTCGTAGGAATGAATTATCAGTGGATAACGATTGTGTCATGTGGGGTGCAAGAGCATTTATCCTAAATAAGTTCATGTCCAAATTATTGGGAGATCTTCATGACCAGCCCCTGGGAATGTGATTGATCAAGAGTTTTGCAAGCAGTTACTAATGCTGACCAGATCTAAATAAAGATATAGAGTACATCGTTAGTCAGTGTACAATCGGCAAGCAATAAACCACCATCAGTACGATTACAGCCATGGAAATGGCCTCACAGGGTGCAGCAAAGGTTATATATAGATTTTTCTGAGCTCGTAGGACAGCAATCGTTCATTGTGATTGATAGCCATTCAAAGTGGGTAGAGGTGTTTCCGATGCGCAAAATAACAAGTAAAACACTAGACAATTTCCAAAGATTGTTTTCTTCATATGGTCTCCAAGAAGAAATTGTGTCTGATAATGGGCCGCAATTTTGTTCAGAAGAATTTGCGCAGTTCATGAGCAGAAATGGTGTGAAACATATCAAAGTTCCACCATACCACCCTACTTCAAATGGTGCAGCAGAGCACACAGTACAAATTGTAAAACGTGTCCTCATCAAGCAAATGTTGGATCCAAATCCAAAGAAATGGTAGTTGGACCACAAATTAGAAAATGTGCTCATTACTTATCGTAATACTCCTCATACAACTACTGGTAGAACACCAACAGAGTTGTTTCTTAAATGACAGCTACGAACCATTTTTTTTTAAAGCCAAACTTGGCACAGTTAGTAGAAGTGAAACAATTAAGACAGAAAGAGAATCATGATAGAGGTAGAGTAAGAGAGAGAAGTGTGAAATTGAATCAGAAGTTTAGAGTGAAGAACCATCACCATAAATGGTTGAAGTGGTTACCAGGAAGAGTAATGAAGATATGTGGTTCTTGCACATATTTGGTCATGATGTTTGATCATGGAAAGGTTAAGTTTGTTCACATTGATCATATTTTACCTACAGATGTGGAAGGAGTTGAAAGTTGGAATGATTTGATTATTTCTGTGAGTCAGATAGTCTTGTTACAGTTAGAGTACCAGTAGAAACTACAAACAAGACCAAGACAAAGTCAGAATTTAAGTCTGAGTCCGAGTCAGGCAGACAAACAATCTGAAGTTGTAGAGAGTCCAAATGTAGATCAAGGGTTGCCCTTGAAGAAAAACTCTCCTCAGGCTCAGCCTAGAATGAGTCTAATTTCAACACCAAGATTGGAAAGTTCTGTTCAAATGTGAAGGTATCCTCTTCGAAACAGAAACAATGGTTAAGTTTTATTTGTAAATATGGCAAAATAATTCCCTATCTTTTGTTATGTGTATAACCATGCAAGGTATGTATGATGATTATTTTGTTATGATTACGTCTTCATTAAGGAGGGAGAAGTATAATAGAGCTCCCTCTAGTGGACTACTGCTCTTCATAGTGGACCACTGTGGCAATGCAACTAATGATGCAAATAATAAAAGGGTCATGTGACAGGGTCACATGATAGTTTTCAGTAGAGTCATCTTGTATGTAGTGTGCTTAGTGATGTTGTAAAGAATATATCACACTCTCTAGCCCACTCTCCGTTTAAAATATCCTTACAGATTCTTCACCCGTGTGTTCTTATGGTCCCTGCTCCCCACTGCCACCTCTTGCTTGATCTCCAGTGCTAATTCTTGCCCACTTCCAGCTGCCAACATCTCTGTTACATTCCAGCAATGTACATCTACTATTCTCTGGTTGGCACCTTTTTTCCATTTGCAGACTTGGTTGCTTCCAGGCCTGACCTTGCCCTTGAGACCTGGGACAGTCCTTGGGACTTGGACCTGTATCCGTCCAGCACCATGGCACAATGTTTCCCACATCACATTATCCCTCTCATTGCTTCCAAATCCATTCTACTCCCACAACCTGTCCAATCTCAGCTGCTGCGTCACCCCCAACCCTCTTCATTGGACCGAGACCTCAGCATGAGAGGTGCTTTCAGACTCCAGCATGACCACCAACTCTTCCACTTTCTGCTTCCAGACACCAATACCCTCCCACATCTGCCAGACCTCCAACCTACTAAATCTTGCTAGTCTACAGACCCCCACTTGAGTGCTCTCATTCATCGAAGTACTGCCAGACTACTGCCCTAACCTATGAATACTCCCATGGACCAGCCCTTCCCCTATGTGTGCTCACAGAGGTCCAGCTACCTAAAAAGTAATTTCAATCCCAGATTATAATCTGCAGTGTTCCCAAACCTAAATACCGAAATGTTCCCATATCCCATTATTCAATCCCCCTTTTCCTCTCAAACCACAACCCCATCTGCTTATATGTTCACAGTACCAACACCAACCCCAGTCCCCTATGTTGTCCTGGCCACAGCTCCACTAATTCCTCCTGGTCTTTCTTGTACATTTTCCTAGTCCCTGCTTCTCTCTTACCTATTCATGTTGCAGTATCTGTCTGGCAGCCTGTCCCTGTTTGTTACCTCCAAACCAGTAAATGATGCCTTCCATTTTGCAGCATAAACAAGGTCTTAGAAAATATAAGAGACTATGGCCTGGACTTTCCGGTCCTTTGCACTCCAGGTTTCTCCCCGGAGCTGCGTGAAATGAGGCGGAAAGGTCTCCTGCGTCTGGTCAGGAGCTTTGGGCGGGGTTTTCCGGTGGCGCGGGAAGAGCTGCACCGAGTGTGCAGTGCTTCTCGTTGCGACACCGTCTGAGTTTTGACTTGCACTCGACCTGTCCGCCTGGTATCACGCCTCGCAATGACTGCCTGGGAAATGAGAGTGGTCCACCATGCCAGCGGCGGTGAGGAAGGTAATGTGCTGTAAAGGTAAGTGCGGGTGTTTGTTCTTTTAATTGTTTTAGCGATTTGTGTTGTGGTGGCATGGGCAATGTTTTGGGAATGTTTTTGTGGGGTTTTTTTAAAGGTTTTTCACCCCCCTCCCCCCCCACCCCCCAAGGTCTGTCTCGGAGCGCGCACGGCCCAGCACTTTAGTTGTCGAAATTCCCATTTTTGCGCCTTGAAAGTTGTGCAAAACTACCCTTTGCACTGCGCACCCTGGCACAGGGTGCAGATAATGCAAATTCCTTACTAAAGCGCAACCTATTCCCGGCCAGTAATTTTCCCACCCCGCCTCCATTTTTGCCCCGAAAACAGAAAAGCCTAAAATCCAGCACATAAACTGAGTAGCTCAAGAATGGAATGTGTGTAGGAGCCACACAGAGATATCGGAGATATATAGGGCCCAAGTTTCCACATGATTTGCACCTGATTTTTAGGAGCAACTGGTGGAGAATGGATTATCTTAGAAATCGCAATTCTCCACTTTTTTTTTTCTGCAGTTCTAGTCAGGTAGAACAGTTCCACTTTGGAACAGAATTTTTTCTTCAAAAGGGGGCGTGTCCGGCCACTGACGCCTGATTTGAAAGTTTCCACAGTGAAAACGTACTCCAAACTAACTTAGAATGGAGCAAGTGAACATTTTTGTATAACTGAAAAAACCTTGTCTACACATTAAAAAATCAGGCGCAGGTTACAAATTAGGCGTCCAGAACGAGGTGGGGGGGGGGAGGGGGGGGGAAGGGAAGTCATTAAATTCTATAATAAATCCTTATTTATACTTATACAAATATTATACAAATAAATCCAACCTGAATAAAAATTTATAAGCAAAGAAAAGAACCATCTTCCTACCTGTGTGAAAGTGCTTCAGCCAGGGAGAATGCTGCTGGGGGGGGGGGGGGGGTAGGAGGAAGCCGTTCGTTCCCACGGGGGGGAGGGAGGAGGGAAACGGCTGCCTCAACTTTCTGAGGCTTCCTGCAGCCTTCTCACTGCTGCAAGAAGCCTCAGTGCTGATGTGCTGATGGCAATGTGCTTTCATTAAAAAATGTTCAAAAATTAAACTGCTACAAAGAACTACAAAAATGGCCGAGTGCCAATGTTCCCTTCACACTGCGCATGCGCGAATGCTCCAACACGCACGTGCAGCGTTGCCGGCAGGAAAAAAACTAATTTAAATGGTACCCGCCCCCTCCCACTTACAAAATCGGCGCGAGTGTAGGCTCCGCCCCCCTGGGCGCCGCGCCAAGCAGACATGGAGCTGCAGGGCGCTCCAGAATCGCGCGTTTCTTTTCCTACGCCGTTTTCGGCGCGAAAAACGGGCGCCCAGCTCGGAGGGGGGCCGTTTTTTATCGTGTGGAAACTTGGGCCCAATGAAAGGAGAAAGTGTGGAAAAGATACTTGCAGAAAGTGTGAGACTGGAACATTGAAAAGGAGTTGGACACAGAGAAAGACAGACACCACAACTGGAAGTGTGTATTGCAATCAGACAGAGAGAAAGAAAGAAAAAGAGTGGGAAGCTAACAGAAAGAATTCGACAGTGATAAAGAAGTCTTGGCAGTTACAGGAAGAGAGATGTAATTTTATTTTGTTTGTGAGCAATGACATGAGTGATCAACGATATTATAGTATGCTGTGTGTTATAGATTATAACGCTTCAAAATAATGCATCTTGCCATTCATTGTGGCCAGTGCCATAGGAGATCCACTACTGTATTTCCAATAATTTTATATTAACATCTTTAAATTTTCATTGTGATACATGAAGTATCAGAATAATTAAAAATGGTCAGCTGACTGTGATAAATCATAATTTATATTGCAGTGATTTTACTAAGTTGCTAAACTGACAAATCAAATTTCAAAATAGTTCATTTCATGGCACACTAATTAAAACAAATTAATATTTAATTACAAAAACCTCATGATGTAAAACTGTGCTCCCAAATTAATTTTGTAAATGCCAATTACTGTTCCCATCATCAACCACCATAGTTCACACAGATTACTCCAGCATCAACATATTAGGAATAAGTGTCGATAGTTAGTTCCAAACTAGTTCATGCTGCAGCTTTATTTCATTTTAAACATAACAAAAATTGAAGCAGTATAATGTCAGTTTAAAGGAAATTTATAATCCACTTCTTGAAGCGTCTGAATTCTTTGACTTGCTGCTTTTTAAACTGCTCCATTTACGCTGTAGAATGTTGTGCTGCAGCCAGATCAATTTTACGTCATCTGTGTGTGTGCGCAAGACTGTACACGTACAGCTTTGAAACTAATGTCTTTGATTGTCTTTAGTATTAATATCTTCCCCAATGTCTGTGGAAGGTCTGTGCAGGCAGCTTGTACTGAAACAACTTAGCCTGCTGGCAGCTTGTCATTTACATTATAGACTGAAGCAGCACTGGCACCAGAGGCATGGCTGAAAGCCAACAGTTTTGGTGATGTGGGCTTCCTCTGACAGGACCAATACTGCTGCATTTACATTATGAGCTTGTTGCTAACAGCAACAGTGCCATTGGAAATAAACTCCTAGTACGAATGGAGTGTTGGGTATCTGCTAATGCCAATATTCTATAAGATGTTGTTTAAAATGACTCAATCTTCCCTCTTCCACAAGTGGAAATGAGACAGTGCAAATGAAAATGACTTATGAGCCCAGAAGGTCCGGCCAGCGAGAGAGCAAGCAGGGACCACAGAAGCATGAAATCTAAAAACTCTCTCCCCGTCGGAGGATTTCAATCATAATGATGATGAAGAAGAAATAAGAAGGCAAGCCAGATGGATCAGGTGGCACACACACTATTGTGCTAGCAACTATGGGCCCAAGTTTCGAGCCGCGCCTAGAACGGCGCAGTCCCGACCTGGACGCCCGTTTTTCGCGCCACAAAGTGCGCCTAAAAAAAACCTCCGTATTCTCCACCTCCCTGCAGGTCCTCTGGCCCTCGGCGCAGCGCAGCAGGAGCTGTAGGGGGCGGAGCCAGGTCCCTGCGCTGAAAACAAGTGCAGTAGCTCCAGGCACCCGAAACTGTGTGGGAGGGGCCGAAGCACGCAGCCCCTAGCCCTGGCCCAATGGCCTCACTGGGGCTGCGTGAATAAGGCTCCTCCCACGGCCAGCTCCTGCTTCCTGCCGACCCGACTCCCGCTTCCCGCCTCCGGACCGGACCCGACTCCCGCTCCCCCCCCCCCCGACTGGACCCGACCCGACTCCCGTTCCCACTCCCTCCACTCCCCCCCCCCCCCCCGACTGGACCCGACCCGACTCCTGCTCCCGCTCCCCCCCCGCCGACTGGACCCAACCCGACTCCCGCTCCCCCCCCCCCCCCCCCGACTGGACCCGACCCGACTCCCGCTCCCCCCCCGCCCCCGGACTGGATCCGACCTGACCTCCCTCTCTCTGACCTCCCTCTCCCTCCCTCCCCCCGAACCAAACTGACCTCCCTCCCACTACCCCCCCGACCCGACCCAACGCCACCTACCTGTAAATCTGGTGCTGGGGACGGGCCCTACCCTAAGTCTCGGGCCCGGCCCATTCAGCCTCCCTCCCCTTTCTCCTTCCCCCCCCCCAATCTCCTTCCCACCCCAACTCCTTCCCCCCCCCATCTCCTTCCCCCCCATCTCCTTCTCCCCCCATCTCCTTCTCCCCCCCTCTCCTTCTCCCCCCCATCTCCTTCTCCCCCCCCATCTCCTTCCCCCATCTCCTTTCCCTCATCTCCCCTTTATCCCCTTCTCTCCCCCTCCCCCCTTCTCCCCTCCTCCCCCCTTCTCCCCCATCCCTCCCCCCTCCCCCTTCTCCCCCTCCCCTCCCTCTGCTCCCCCCCTCTCTCCCTCTACCCCCCTCCTCCCCCTCCCCTCACTGTCAGAAACACAGACACTGACAGACAGAGAATGAGAGACACACACAGACAGACAGAGAGATAGAGACACTGACAGAGACACACTAGGGGGGGGTATCCCAGCACGCTGTTGGAGGGCTCCCGGTGCTGCAGTCGGTAAGTAGAAAATGTTTTATTTATTGATTTAAAAAAAAAAATTATTTCTTATTATTATTGGTTGATTTATTGATGTATTTATCATTTATTATTGATGATGGCTCTTTATTTGTAAAACTGAAGTGTTTAATGTTTGTAAACTTCCCTTTAAACCCCCCCCCCCCTCCACCATTCCCTACGCCTGATTTGTAACCTACGCCTGATTTTCTAAAGTGTAGACAAGTTTTTTCGAGCGTACAAAAATCTTCACTTACTCCATTCTAAGTTAGTTTGTAGTAAGTTTTCACTGACAAAACTTTGAAAACATGCGTAAGTGGCCGGACACGCCCCCTTTTGAAAAAAGAATTCTGTTCCAAAGTGAAACTGTTCTAACTGACTAGAATTGGAGCAAACTAAATGACGAGAATTCCGATTTCTAAGATACTCCGTTCTACACCAGTTGCTCCTAAAAATCAGGAGCAAATCATGTGGAAACTTGGGGCCTATATGTGGATACTCATGCACAACTAATGGAACTGACACAGAAACGTATTCTTTGGCCCAGGTTCAGCTGTGGCATTTGTTGCAATGAGACCTGCAGCCAACCTCCTTTGGAAGGGAGAGCACCGCCAATGGCAGCTAGGGTAGTCATGATCGTTACATTTGGACCTCCAGCTCCTTCCCAGCTAGTAAAAGGGAATTCTGCCGTATTGGTTAATTTGCTGTCGAGTGATATATCAGGTACTGTTACGTTATTCATTGTTCTGTAGAGCCAACAATGACACCACTTTTCCCACTACATCGCAACTATGGCATAACAGGGCTGCCTAATTGTAATGCTGGATTTCCCAAAGCACAAGGATCCCTTGATGGCACCCTCGTGGCCAACTGGGTCTGAAACACTTGCCAATGCCAACATGAACAGAAGGGTTTCAACTCCATCAAACAGAAACACAAGTGAAGCCAGGAAGACTGATGCATCAGGCACTAATCCACTAGATATTCAAAGGCGATTTTAAATCTTGATACCCTCCATTGGGTCGAAGGAGTTAAAATCAAGTGACAACATTTGCTGCTCTGATACCATCTCATGTAAGTTTTAACACTGGGTGGTTGAAACGTCTACCTGAGTAGTCTTATGCTTCATTAATTTATTACTCAGATAGGATCCCAAGACAATTTTAACAGCCTACTGGCCAAAGCAACCGGCCTGGCTGTTAAAGTCAGCTGGGCCTTCCACCGAGACTCCATGTTATGAAGTTTGTTGGCTATATCCGGCTTTCTGTCCAAGAGTTCAAATTCACACTTAAAAATCTGAGCTTCTCCTTTAAGGGACCCTGCTGTCCAATTAGCAAGAAAGTGGCTTCAAACAAATACTGTAGTAACGTCGTTTGCACTTCATCCATGAATATCAGTGCTTATCCTTGGTTTTGCTGCTGGCTTTTTTGATACAATGAAAAAGACAAAGCTCAAATACTATGCAGCCAATTTATTTATCATCTTTGTGCATTGTGTCATTAATGTTAGTATCTTTTCCCACTGTGCATCCTTTTTGCGCTGGTATATTGTATGCAACTTCTAACTCCTAATCTGTGACTGCTACTAAGTGATTCCTAGGTGGAAGTGGTAAGTCCACTAGCTGGCTGCAAGGTTTCATTGGCCAAACCCGTGGCTGCCATTGTTGGCCGACTTCGGAGTCAGCCGACAATTAAAATAAAATGGCGGCCATGGCAGTGCGCTCTTCCCTTTAAGGGCGGATGGACTGCCCAGCCACAAAAAGCTTCCCGCTAGAGAAAGTTGTCAAGGGCAGCGACCAACAGCTTGATCCGCTCCCGCGGGGCAATTTCCCAAGCGAGGCGGAAAGGGGGTCGCCGCCAGTTGGTGTGTGCCCGACAGGACGGGAACATGGCCAGGGCAGTCCCGTACACTGCTCCAAAAATAAAGGAGGGCAATTTAGAAAAAGTCAGCCCCTCCGCGCCGCCTCTTTGAGGTGGTAACGGCTCTTAAAAAAAGGGGCAATTTTAGCCCCCTAATCTCTTAGGAGATTAAATCTGGACAAAACATAAGGATAGTAGAATCCATATGGATAGAGTTGAGGAATAGGAAGGGTATGGTACAAGTTGTGGTGTACATTACAGGCCACAAAAGAATGGAAATGAGATCGATGAGGACATTCTTTTGACAATTCAGAGAAATTTATAAGAAAAATGGGACAATAAAATTGAGGGATTTTAACAATCCCAAGGTAGACTGAGAAAAGTGGAGAATGCGTTTTAGAATGCATTCAATACTGATTCTTAGAAGTTTGTTTCTATTCTAACACGGAAAGAAGCATTGCTTGATTTAATTCAGGGAAATCAAGTGGAACAAATAACTGATATGAGAGCGGGAGAACAATGAGGAAATAGCGGTCACAACGTAGCTATGCTCAATGATAAAATAGAAAAAAAAATAACGAAAATTAAAATTAGGGGTACTGAACTGAAAAAAACCCAAAGTTCAATGCAATAAGATAGAATCGAGGTCAAAGTTACTGTGCAGAAAAGTTAACAAACAGGATAATGTATTTGTCGTGGGAAATCTTCAATTTTAAGATAGGCAGAGTTCAAATAGATTGAGAATAGAGTGCTGTGAGAAACTAAAACTGATTGGAAATTTAAGGTTAAGGCATATGATAAAACTAAGGCTGACAATATTAAAGGAAACTATGAGGAAGAAAGACATTATACCGGGGAGATGAGAAAGGAATTAAAAGAGCTAAAAGGCAATGTGAAAAAAGACTTGCAGATAATATAAGAGGAATTAGTAAGGGTTATTATAAGAATATTAAAAGTAAAGGAATAATTAAAGAGAAGGTAGGATTGCTCAGGAATGAGGCGGGAGATCTGGTATTGAAGGATGAAGGTATAGAATGCTTTGCCATTAGGAATAGTCAAATCAGAGACCATTGCATCTTTTAAGTGAGGAAGCTTCCCTCAAATTTTAAGGGAAGGACAGAAAAAACATTTGAAACAGAGGAAGAAACAGGGGTAGGGGGAAAGAGCAGATTAATGAGATTAGTGTTGTATTGCTCCAGCTAAAGCATGCATAAACAATTTCCTGGATCATAATGTTCCGACCTAAATTGCACTTATATCATGAGCCACATGGCATCCTTCTGTGCAATAAACTTCTACAGATACTCTGTTGTAGATTGGAGCACTATTGTGAACATTCATGAGAGTTATTTCCAATGCTCTACAGACTCCCCTGCAGATGCCCCTGAGATTTTAGTGTGCATCATGAATTTGTGTCCTGTTGAAGTATGGTGATCCATTCAAAGAGCTCTAAGGTTCTGAGGGCTATAAATTCCCCAGTCTATTATTTGATAAATAACATCATTTTTGTGAAGAAATAAGAAGAAAGAAATTTGCCATTTTTTAAGGGGGTAAGTTTGGCCAAAAAATACCCATGTTGTTAAAAAACGGCATTGCTGGAGGAATCGTGTTTAATACCGCCGTCCTCTCTATCTTTACAACGCGGTCGATATCGCCAAAAATACAAGGGAGAAAACACAAAAAACAATTTGCAGAAATTAAAAAAATTTAAAATTAAAAAACATTCATAAAAACCTTAAGAAATGAATCACTGAAATTTTTTTTAAAACTTCAACTTAACTTTTTTGTAGGTCTTCTTACTTACCGACGTTTCTTAGGCTGCAACGCCTGCTTTTTCCATGCGTTGTTTTTTGACCCGAATACGGCCAAAGTTAGGCGGTACGATTTTTAAGGTATGGCGATCCGGAAAATGCCGATATTTTGAAAATGCCATTCTTAAACTTTGGGGAATCTTGTATACTTTATTTTAAGAACAAAAAAGCAGTTTTAACACAAAAAAAATCACGTTAAAACGTGCGTTAGGATGGCTAATTTCTAGCCCTGAGTGTTTTTCATGGATTAGCAATAAAAAAAGTAATCAGTTATGAATAAACGGGCTGTAGCATGCATAATGGGGGCAGCTATTCGGTACAGGAAACTGCTACCAAGCCTTACTTTGGTAGCTTTCCTTTAGTCTATCAACTGTTTTCTTATCTGTAGCAAGGTCCTCTAGCTGTCCTAGACTTCAGTTCACCCAGTCAGCTAATTTGTGTATGGTGTTTTGGATGACTATTCTGTGGGGAGGTGTGCCCTTGCGTTTCATATTATACAGCTCTCCTTTGTCTTACTTCATGCAGCATCACCTCAAGAGTAGTCTCTGCAAATCTTGTTGATTGGTGTCTGAATCCCTCATGTCACTGCAGTTATTTATTTTCGGTCACCAAGTCTCCTGGTCAGCAGAATTTGTAGCCCTTTAAATAGCTGCAGCAGGGTTGGAAAGTCAGCTGTGCAAGTATTATCACAGGCAGGCTGCTCTATATTGCCATAAACAGAAAATTATGCAAATACCTAATGGAATGGTTATGAGAAAAATATTGCTGGAACCTCCTGCATCATACAGTTCCCACGTGAATTGTACCCCAACAGGAGGTAAGGGATGAAAACAAATGGTGAACAAAAACATTGTTTCAATGAAGCAGTACATCAAAGTCAACTTTGC
Organism: Pristiophorus japonicus; assembly: GCF_044704955.1. NCBI lineage: Eukaryota > Metazoa > Chordata > Chondrichthyes > Pristiophoridae > Pristiophorus > Pristiophorus japonicus. The sequence goes on from NC_091980.1 coordinate 108,230,668, forward strand.
TTTTTTGATCAGATCAAACTCGATGGGATAATGAATGCCTTTAAAATAGAGCTGGTGTTTCATGAATTTGAATAATTACCTGTCCAATTCATAATGATGGCATTCAGATGCATTTATAAACAAACCACACAGCACATTTGTATTTCAATTTCAGTTGAATGGCTTGGCTCTTCCTTCAAGTAAGTTGCATGTAACCATCATCAACATAAGCAGTCCCTCGGAATTGAGGAAGACCTGCTTCCACTCCTGAAGTGAGTTCTTTGGTGGCGGAACAATTCAATACAAGAGCCGCAGACTCTGTCACAGGTGGAACAGATAGTCGTTGAGGGAAAGGGTGGGTGGGATTGGTTTGCCGCACGCTCTTTCCGCTGCCTGCGCTTGATTTCTGCATGCTCTCGGCGTTGAGACTCGAGGTGCTCAGCGCCCTCCCGGATGCACTTCCTCCACATAGGGTGGTCTTGGACCAGGGACTCCCAGGCGTCAGTGGGGATGTCGCACTTTATCAGGGAGGCTTAGAGGGTGTCCATGTAGCGCGACCGCTGTCCGCCTTTGGCTCGTTTGCCATGAAGGAGCTCCGAGTAGAGCACTTGCTTTGGGAGTCTCGTGTCTGGCATGCGAACTATGTGGCCAACCCACGGAGCTGATCGAGTGTGGTCAATGCTTCAATGCTGGGGATGTTAGCCTGAATGAGGACGCTGATGTTGGCGTGCCTGTCCTCAAAGGGGATTTGTAGGATCTTGCGGAGACATCGTTGATGATATTTCTCCAGCAACTTGAGGTGTCTACTGTACATGTCCATGTCTCTGAGCCATACATGCATGTTACCAACCGACCAATCCTTCCAACGTAGGTATGGATTTTGTGCTCAGTGGTGAACAAACTGCACTCGCCATTCATTCTACCCACAGCTGTCCATAGACTTTTAGTGGGCTTTTGCATGGCAACTTATGGTGATTTTAGAGCCATTTCAATGTGGCGTCTTCTACATGGATGTGGAACCTGATCGAACAGAGCAAGCAAGAGCATGTCTCTTCAACCAATAAATTGAAGAATCCTTACTGAGACACGCAGGGGAAGTTTACCATGGGTGAACGGGTGGGTTTGAGTGTGGTTGGGGAGACTGAATTCCTGGAAAAGTGCGAGCACGTCGGGAAGCCGATGCCAACTCACCGATAACCACATTTCGCTCAAGCGCGCAACTATCGAGAGAGAGAGAGCGAGGTGGATTGTCAATTTCAATATGTTAATCGTGCAATTAGAGCGATATTGACGTGGGTTTTGCAATTTAACTTTGGATCCATAGATTTCCTGGAACTCGCTAGTGAAGGCAAGGCAAGAAGAAGTGACAATTGAGGGGCTGAAGCCATGACAGGGAAATATACCAACCCATAATAGTAACAGTCAGTTTTTGTCTGGCCTGGGCGGGGCCAGGGGCTGTGAGCACGTGGCTCGGACTGAGTGACAGTTGCACCGACCAATGTATGATCAGGGCCCGTCCGGCCTCGCAACCAATCAGGTTGGGGAGCGATGGTGCAAATTTTAAAAGTTTGATTGATGCTGGGTCTGCTCCAATGAGGGGGCAGCAGTGGAGGCGGTGGGGCCTCCCTGGCATTGCTGCGGAGCCGGGAGGGGTGGGAGAGGGAGAGAAAGAGAAAGGGAGAGGGAGGGAAGGGGAGAAAGAGAAGGAGGGAGGGAGAGAAAGATAGAGGGGGTGGATGGAATGGAGGGAGAGAAAGAGAGGGAAGGAGGGGGAGTGGAGAGAAGGGAGAGAGAAGGAAGGGGAGTAAAGGAGGAGGAGAGGGGGAGGAGAGGAGGAGGAGAGGGAGGGTGGAGGAACAGAGAGGGTGGGCAGGAGGGGTGGGAGGGAGGAGGGAAAGAGAGAGAGAGGGATGGTGGGAGAGAGAGGGAGGGTGGGAGGGGGTTGGAGAGTGAGAGAGAGACAGATAGAGGGAGAGAGTAGGAGAGAGAGGATGGGAAGATGAGAGGGAGTGAGCAGCTCCAACAACACTCAAGAAGCTCGACAAAGCAGCCCGCTTGTTTGGCATCCCTTCCACCACCTTAAAAATTCACTCCTTCCATGGCTGCAGTGTGTATCATCTACAAGATGCACTGCAACAACTCGCCATGGCTTCTTCGACAGCACCTCCCAAACCCGCAACCTCTACCACCTAGAAGGACAAGTGCATGAGGCACTTGGGAATATCACCTGCAAGTTCCCCTCCAAGTTACACACCATTCTGACTTGTAAATATATTGCCGTTCCTTCATCATCGCTGGGTCAAAATCCTGGAACTCCTTCCCTAACAGCACTATGGGAATACCTTCACCACACATACTGCAGCGGTTCAAAATGGCGGCTCACCACCACCTTTTTAAGGGCAATTAGGGGATGGGCAATAAATACTGGCCTTGCCAGCGACGCCCAAATCTCAGGAACCCATGTTTGGATGGAGAGCATTTTTTGAGGGTGACTGAGGAATAGGCATGACATTGCATAAGAATGAGTGTGAGTGTCAGTGGTAGGTGCATAGGTGGAGATGTGAGTAATTGCATAAAAAGAGATGGATGGGTTCACCTGCAAGGTAAGTTGGTGTGAGGAGTGATGTGCTAGAGTAGGTTTTAGAAGGCAGAGTGAGGGAGCTGGAGTGATATGCACATGAGGATGCCGGTGATTATGCCATTGCTCTGACCTTCCCTATCCTGCTTAGTTCATTGAACTGCTTTCTGCATTGAATCCAGGAGTGTGAGACCACAATCCTGCTGCTGATTTCTTGGGCAACCTCCAACCATGTCATCTTTAAGTCACCTGTAGGCTTCTTCCTCCTGTCAGTCCAGCACATCCAGTGAGGCATCGCTGAAGCAGGATGCAACCTTTGACCTTATACCTCCCATGGCAACACTTCTTTCTCTCCTTTCTATCTCCAACTTCTTCAACTTGCATGTTTGGAGTGTCCCTTTAAATGGTGGAGTTTAAATTGCGCCATACATGTCATCAGCATCCCTGCTGACACTAGTTGGTCAGGAAACCCAGACATCATATAGAAGAAAGAAAGTCTTGGATTTATGTAGCGCTTTCCACGACCACCAGACGTCTCAAAGCGCTATACAGCCAATTAAGTACTTTTGGAGTGTAGTGACTGTTGTACAATAGGAAACTACTGTGTTAATAAGCCACTAATGGATGCACTTAATGTATTTCGAAGCTTCCTATGCGTTATTGGGTCCAGCGCGTCTGAACATTAAAATCCAGCCCAACCCAACCAAGTCTAAACCAGGGAGTGCAAATTAGATTATTTAATTCAATGTAAAATCATATGCAGAAAGTGAAAGAAAGATGGGATTAAGAGATAGAGACAGAAAAGTTAGAAACATTTTAATTTTATTTTTTTTTCATCTCCAACAATAATTAAAATTTGAAGAAATGAGACTCCACACTTCTAGAAGTTAATTTTCAGCATCGGAGAGGTTGTTTGGCAGTAATTAAGACATTGCACCGTTAAAAATTCACTTACACTTGAATGTAATGAGGGGCCCTAACTTTTTCTGGCATGTTTAGTGGGTTAGTACTGCAACTTCAGCCCTTCATGTATTTGAATGCCGAGTCTCTTGGCAAGGTACAGTTTTGATTTTCGTGTTTAAATGCTCATAGAAACATAGAAATTTACAGCGCAGAAGGAAGCCATTTCGGCCCATTGTGTCCGCGCCGGCCGACAAAGAGCCACACGGCACTCAGTCAGCAGCCCTGAAGGTTACATATAAACCTATGAACAATGGTGGACAGGTAAAGACCATCCGGCCCAACCAGTCCACCCCACACAATTGCGATACCCCATGTATTGCAACATTTTACACTTCACCCCACCCAGAGTCATGCGATTTCCTGGGAGAAGGCAAAAAAACAGATAAAAAATCCAGGCCAATTGGGGAAAAAAAATCTGGGAAAATTCCTCTCCGACACATGGTTGAATTTGTAATACAGATTGAGGGTGAGGAAGTAGTGTCTCAAAAGAGCGTACTATGCTTAAACAAAGGGGACTACAGTGGGATGAGGGCAGAGTTGGCTAAAGTAGACTGGAAACACAGACTAAATGGTGGCACAATTGAGGAACAGTGGAGGACTTTTAAGGAGCTCTTTCATAGTGCTCAACAAAAATATATTCCAGTGAAAAAGAAGGGCGGTAAGAGAAGGGATAACCAGCCATGGATAACCAAGGAAATAAAGGAGAGTATCAAATTAAAAATCAAAGCGTATAAGGTGGCCAAGGTTAGTGGGAAAATAGAAGATTGGGAAAATTTTAAGCGACAGCAAAGAATGATTAAGAAAGCAATAAAGAAAGGAAAGATAGATTACGAAGGTAAACTTGCGCAAAACATAAAAACGAATAGTAAAAGCTTTTACAGATATATAAAACGGAAAAGAGTGACTAAAGTAAATGTTGATCCCTTAGAAGATGAGAAGGGGGATTTAATAATGGGAAATGTGGAAATGGCTGAGACCTTAAACAATTATTTTGCTTCGGTCTTCACAGTGGAAGACACAGAAACCATGCCAGAAATTGCTGGTCACAGGAATGTGGGAAGGGAGGACCTTGAGAAAATCACTATCACTAGGGGGGTAGTGCTGGACAGGCTAATGGGACTCAAGGTAGACAAGTCCCCTGGTCCTGATGAAATGCATCCCAGGATATTAAAAAAGATGGCAGAAGTTATAGCAGATGCATTCTTTATAATCTACCAAGAGGAGGTACCAGAGGATTGGAAAGCAGCTAATGTAACGCCTCTGTTTAAAAAAGGGGGCAGACAACTATAGGCCGGTTAGTTTAACATCTGTAGTGGGGAAAATGCTTGAAACTATCATTAAGGAAGAAATAGCGGGACATCTAGATAGGAATAGTGCAATCAAGCAGACGCAGCATAGATTCATGAAGGGGAAATCATGTTTAACTAATTTACTGGAATTCTTTGAGGATGTAACGAGCATGGTGGATAGAGGTGTACCGATGGATGTGGTGTATTTAGATTTTCAAAAGGCATTCGATAAGGTGCCACACAAAAGGTTACTGCAGAAGATAAAGGTACGTGGAGTCAGTGGAAATGTATTAGCATGGATAGAGAATTGGCTGGCTAACAGAAAGCAGAGAGTCGGGATAAATGGGTCCTTTTCGGGTTAGAAATCGGTGGTTAGTGGTGTGCCACAGGGATCGGTGCTGGGACCACAACTGTTTACAATATACATAGATGACCTGGAAGAGGGGACAGAGTGTAATGTAACAAAATTTGCAGATGACACAAAGATTAGAGGGAAAGCAGGTTGTGTCGAGGACACAGAGAGGCTGCAAAGAGATTTAGATAGGTTAAGCGAATGGGCGAAGGTTTGGCAGATGGAATACAGTGTCGGAAAGTGTGAGGTCATCCATCTTGGGGAAAAAAAACAGTAAAAGGGAATATTATTTGAATGGGGAGAAATTACAACATGCTGCGGTGCAGAGGGACCTGGGGGTCCTTGTGCATGAATCCCAAAAAGTTAGTTTGCAGGTGCAACAGGTAATCAGGAAGGCGAATGGAATGTTGGCCTTCATTGCGAGAGGGATGGAATACAAAAGCAGGGAGGTCCTTCTGCAATTGTATAGGGTATTGGTGAGGCCACATCTGGAGTACTGCGTGCAGTTTTGATCACCTTACTTAAGGAAGGATATACTAGCTTTGGAGGGGGTACAGAGACGATTCACTAAGCTGATTCCGGAGATGAGGGGGTTAGCTTATGATGATAGATTGAGTAGACTGGGTCTTTACTCATTGGAGTTCAGAAGGATGAGGGGTGATCTTATAGAAACATTTAAAATAATGAAAGGGATAGACAAGATCGAGGCAGAGAGGTTGTTTCCACTGGTCGGGGAGAGTAGAATTAGGGGGCACAGCCTCAAAATACAGGGGAGCCAATTTAAAACCGAGTTGAGAAGGAATTTCTTCTCCCAGAGGGTTGTGAATCTGTGGAATTCTCTGCCCAAGGAAGCAGTTGAGGCTAGCTCATTGAATGTATTCAAGTCACAGATAGATAGATTTTTAACCAATAAGGGAATTAAGGGTTATGGGGAGCGGGCGGGTAAGTGGAGCTGAGTCCACGGCCAGATCAGCCATGATCTTGTTGAATGGCGGGGCAGGCCCGAGGGGCTAGATGGCCTACTCCTGTTTCTAATTCTTATGTTCTTATGTTCTTATCCAGGCGATTGAAACTACTCCAGGAGATCACTCTGGCTGTATTAGATTACCTGAAGTACTTACCATCGTATCTGCACCAGCCAACAAGAGGTTATCCAGTCTAATCCCACTTATCAGCTCTAGGTCCATAACCCTGCAGATTACGGCACTTCAAGTGCCCATCCAAGCACCTTTTAAATGTGGTGAGGGTTTCTGCCTCTACTCCCTTTCCAGGCAGTGAGTTTCAGAGCCCCACAATCCTCTGCATGAAGAAGCTTCCCCTCAAATCACCTCTAAATCTTCCACCAACCACCTGAAACCTATGCCCCCTTGTAATTGACCCCTCCATCAATGGAAATAGGCCCTTGCTATCCACTATATGCAGGACCCTCAAAATATTTTACACCTCAGTGAGGTCTCCCCTCAGCCTCCTCTGTTCCAAGGAGAACAAACCAAACCTATCCAATCTGCCCTCATAGCTAAGATTCTCCATTCCAGGCAGCATTCTCGTAAATCTCCTCTGCACTCTCTCCAGTGCAATCACGTCCTTCCTATAATACGATGACCAGAACTGCACACAGTATTCCAGCTGTGGCCTAAACTGTGTATTATACAATTGAAGCATAACCTCCCTGCTCTTATCTTCTATGCTTTGGCCACTAAGGGCAAGCATTCCGCATGCCTTCTTAACCACCTTATCCACCTGGCCTGCTACTTTCAGGGATCTGTGGACAAGCACTCCAAGGTCCCTTTGTTACTGTTTAATGTGTATACCCTTTCCTTATTAACCCTCACACTTCTCCGAATTAAATTCCATTTTCCACTGTTCTGCCCGCTTGACCAGTCGATTGATATCTTCCTACAGTCCATGACATTCCTCTTCATTATCAATTACACAGCCAATTTTAGTGTCATCTGCAAACTTCTTAATCATACCCCCTATATTCAAATCTAGATCATTGATGCATACCTCAAAAAGCAAGGGACCCAGTACTGAGCCCTGCGCAATCCCATTGGAAACATCCTTCCGGTCACAAAAACATCCATCAACCATTACTCTTTGCTTCCTAATTCTAAGCCAATTTTGGATCCAACTTGCCACTTTGCCCTGGATACCATGGTCTTTTACCTTCGTGATCAGTCTGCTATGTGGGACCTTATCAAAAGCTTTGCTAAAGTCCATAGACACTACATCATACGCACTACCCTCATCGACCCTCCTGGTTACCTCCTCGACATGTTAGTCAAACACGATCTTCCCTTAACAAATCTGTGCTGACTATCCCTGATTAATCCTTGCCTTTCCAAATGTAGATTTATCCTGTGCTTCAGGATTTTTTCCAATAATTTTCCCACCACTGAGGTTCGGCTGACAGGCCTGTAATTACTCGGTCTATCCCTTTCTCCCTTCTTAAACAAGGGCACCACATTAGCAGTCCTCCAGTTCTCCGGCACCCTGCTTGAATCCAAAGAGGACTGGAAAATAATGGTCAAGGCCTCTGCTATTTCCGCTTTTGCTTCGCTCAACAGCCTGGGATGCATTTCATCCGGGGCTGGGGACTTATCCACTTTCAAAGCTGCTAAACCCCTTGATACCTCCTCTCTCATTATATTTATTTCATCCAGAATTTCACACTCCTCCTCGATAGCAGTATCTGCATTGCCCCTTTCCTTTGTGAAAACAGAAGTTAAGTATTCATTAAGAACCATACCCGCATCTTCTGTCTCCACACACCTCATGGTCTCTAATAGGCCCTACCCTTTCTTTAGTTATCCTCTTGCTCTTAATTTTTTTATACAACATCTTTGGGTTTTCCTTGATTTTACTTGCCAAGAATTTTTCATGTTCTCCTTTTTAATTTCACTTCTGAACTTTCTATATTCCTTCAGAGATTCTACAGTATTTAGCCGTCGGTATATGACATATCTTCCCTCTTTTTCTTTATCCTCCCCTATAAGCTCCTAGACATCCATGGGGCTCTAGAATTGTTATTCCCTCCCTTTTTCTTTAAGGGCACATGTTTGGCCTGAGCCCTCCGGATCTCCTCCTTGAATGCCTCCCACTGTTCCGACACTGATTTACCTTCAAATAGCTGTTTCCAGTCCACAGTGGCCAACTCACTTCTCAACTTATCAAAGTTAGCCTTTCCCCAATTTGGGACTTTTATTCCTGGTCTATCCTTGTCCTTATCTATAACTACCTTGATCTGACTGAATTATGGTCACTGGCACCCAAGTGCTCTCCCACTGATACCCCTTCCACCTGCTCAGCTTCATTCCCCAAAACTAAATCCAGAACCTTGTTGGGCTTGTTACATACTGACTAAAAAAGTTCTCTTGAATCCATTTTAAAAATTCCGCACCCTCTATACCCTTCACACTATATTTGTCCCAATGAATATTAGGATAATTGAAATCCCCTACTCTTACTGCCCTATGGTTTTTGGACTTCTGTGTGTGGAGCCGGAAGATGTGCGGAAGCTGTCAGTTGCTGGCCGATTCACTCCTTAACAATGATGCGCATTTGAACACTGATAGCCTCACTGTTATTCTTATCTCAAAGTCCGGGCCATTGTTCTATTTAGATAAACTGGGACATGATTTTTGTGAGTAAAGCTAAATTTTAACCCCTTGTGTACTGTGACAAAATGAACAAAGCCAATACTAAGATAAGATTTAGACAAATAAAACACAGAAGTCAATCCTTGCAAATTCTCTGAACAAAAATAAACTGTGTTTGTCATCATCATCATAGACAGTCCCTCAAAATCGAGGAAGACTTACTTCCACTTCAGAAGTGAGTTCTCAGGTGCCTGAACAGTCGAATACGGGAATTACCATCTCTGCAGGTGGGACAGATAGTCGTTGAAGGAAAGGGTGGATGGGGAGTCTGGTTTGCTGCATTCGGCTTCCGCTGCCTGCGCTTGTTTTCTGCATGCTCTCGGCGACAAGACTCGAGGTGCTCAGAGCCATCCCGGATGCTCTTCCTCCACTTAGGATGGTCTTTGGCCAGGAACCCCCAGGTGTCAGTGGGGATGTTGCACTTTATCAAGGAGGCTTTGAGGGTGTCCATGAAACATTTCCTCTGCCAACCTGAAGCTCGCTTGCTGTATAGGAGTTCCGAGTAGAGCGCTTGTTTGGGAGTCTTGTGTCGGGCATGCGAACAATGTGGCCCGCCCAACGGAGCTGGTCGAGTGTGGTCAGTGCTTTGATGCTGAGGATGTTGGCCTAATCAAGAACACTGATGTTGGTGCATCTGTCATCCCAGGGGATTTGCAGGATCTTGCTGAGGCATTGTTGGTTGTATTTCTCCAGTGATTTGAAGTGTCTACTGTATATGGTCCACGTCTCTGAGCCATACAGGAGGGCAGGTATCACAACAGCCCTGTAGACCATAAGCTTGGTGCCAGATTTGAGGGCCTGATCTTCGAACACTCTCAGAAGCGGCCGAAGGCTGCACAGGCAAACTGCAGGCAGTGTTGAACCTCGTCGTCGGTGTCTGCCCTTGCTGATAATAGGCTCCCGAGGTATGGACAGTGGTCCACGTTGTCCAGGGCCACGCCGTGGATCTTGATGACTAGGGAGCAGTGCTGGTGGGATCAGATTGGTGGAGGACCTTTGTCTTACAAATGTTTAGTGTAAGGCCCATGCTTTCGTACACCTCGGTGAAGATGGTAATGATGGCTTGGAGTTCAGCTTCTGAATGTGTGCAGATGCTAGCATCGTCCGTGCACTGTAGTTCAACGACAAAGGATGGGATGGTTTTGGATCTGGCCTGGAGGTGACGAAGATTGAACAGGTTCCCACTGATTCTATAGTTTAGTTCTACTCCAGCGGGGAGCTTGTTGAGTGTGAGGTGGAGCATGGCAGCAAGGAAGATCGAGAAAAGGGTTGGCACGATGCTTGACCCCGATTCGGATGTTGATTGGGTCTGTGGTGGATCCATTGGTCAGGATCACAGCTTGCATGCCATCGTGGAGTAGGTGGAGGATGGCGGCAAACTTTTGAGGCAGCCGAAACGGAGGAGGACGCTCTATAGTCTCTCGTGGTTAACAGTGTCAAAGGCCTTTGTAAGGTCAAAGACAGCCATGTACAAGGGGGTTGGTGCTGTTCCTTGCATTTCTCTTGCAGTTGTCGGGCCGTAAAGATCATGTCCGTTGTACCCCGTAGTGGACGGAATCCGCACTGTGGCTCCGGAAGGAGCTCCTCAGCCACAGGGAGAAGATGCTTGAGGAGGATTCTAGCGATGACTTTCCCAGTGGCTGACAACAGGCTGTAGTTGTCGCAATCGTACTTGTCCCCTTTTTTAAAGATGGTCACGATTTCTGCATCTCTGAGATCTCCCGGCATGCTCTCCTCCTTTCAGATGAGAGAGATGAGGTCATGTATCCATGCCAACAGTGCCTCTCCACCATACTTTAGTGTCTCAGTGTGGATTGCATCTGCCCCCGATGGCTTGTTGTTGTTGAGCTGACGGATGGTCTTTTCTACCTTATGCGGGGCTGGGGTTCTGCTGAGATGGTGGCAGGTAGCATGCTGCAGGATGGAGTCGAGGACACTCGAGGACACTCTGTTTTGAAGCAATTAATGTCAATGCTCATGCAGTCTGGGCACACATTACGCTTGAAATTGCACTAGTATAAGGTGTTTTTTCTCTCTCAACATTATCCGCTCAAACTTACTTGTATATTGCCGAACATAAAACCTTCCATGAATCAGCACAATCGGGTGGAATAGAACGGAATTGGTTATTTTTTTCCCCTTGCATTAAAAAATATTCCTTGATATATTTAAGAGTGATAACCTGGTACTGTGTTATGAATACAGCTGGAAATGGGCTTATCACAAAGAAAATGCATTTTTAATAAGAGTGTCTCATCCAACACCTGTGAGTAGCCTGATTTTAAATCACTGAAAATGACTTTTGTAAGATTTCTAAATCTCGCACTAAAGTGACAGCAAGATCAATTATTTTAAAACAATTTGGAATAAGTTTAAACACACACACATTCATGTAACCTATCGAACAAAATCACAGTCCATTAGTATCTTACAGACTCTACTTAATGACATCAGGTAAGGTAATGAGTTACAGATTTACGTAGACATACTTCCCTCTGAGTCAAGCAAAGCTCTCGGCCTTCTTTGTTTTTTGGTCTGGTCTGTAGAGGGAGGTTTCCTACTTTGCCGTGTGGTCATCCAAAAAAAAAGAGAACAGGCTTGGGGTTGCCTTTTTATATCTCTTAAGGTCCACTGTCTCTCAATATAAGTTGGTAAAGCCCCAGGATTCGGTCTTAGTTTCAGGGAAGTTCTTTATTGGCTTTCTTCACATATGTGACTGTCTGCAGTAACTGGAGCCATCCTTGATTAGGTTCATCATTTCCAATTCACACCTTTTCTAGCTTGGTGAATTTTGATAGGCCTGCCCACCCCGAGAGGGCAGTGACTATTTATCCTAACTCGCACTTCTGCTCGTGCGCCTCCTGACGCTTGCGCAGGAGCGAGTTAGGACAAATAATCTCCGACTCCTCCCCTTGTGCAATTTACACTAACCCTTTTCTGCGCGTGCGTCAGAACTCGAACACCACATTGCCCGCTGGGCCGCTGGCCATCAAGCCTTGAGCCAGGGGCAGAGAGAGCCGGCGAGTGACTGCAGGGGAGAGAGAGAGCCTGTGTGGGGCGGTGGGTGGCGGAGGAAGAGAGAGCCTGTGTGGGGTGGCGGAGGAAGAGAGAGCCTGTTTGGGGGAGGAGGTGTGGAGAGAGCCTGCTTGGTGGGGGGGGGGGGGTCAGAGAGAGAGAGCCTGTTTGGGGGGGAGGGGAGAGCTTGTTTGGCGGGGGGGGGGTGGGGGCGGGGAGAGAGAGCCTGTTTGTGGGGGGAGAGAGAGAGACTGTTTAGGGTGGGGTGGGGGGAGAGAGAGAGACTGTCTGGGGGGAGAGAGAGCCTGTTTGGAGGAAGAGAGAGAGAGAGACTGTTTGGGGGTGGGGGAGAGAGAGAGACGATTGGAGGTGGCGCGAGAGAGAGCCTGGTTGGGGGGAGAGAGAAGGACTATTTGGGGGGTGGTGAGAGAGCGCCTGTTTGGGGGGGAGGGGGGTAGTGAGAGACTGTTTGGGGGGGAAAGATAGAGAGACTGTTTGGGGGGCGAGAGAATGCCTGTTTGGGGGTGGGGGGGGGAGAGAGAGCCTGGTTGGGCGGGGAGAGAAAGAGAGACTGTTTGGGGTGGAGAGAGAGAGCCTGTTTGGGGGGGGGGAAGAGAGAGCCTGGTTGGGGCAGGGGAGGCAGAGAGAGACTGTTTAGTGGCGGGGGGTTGGGCAGAGAGAGAGGGCCTGCGGGAGTTGGGGGGGGAAGAGAGAGCGAGACTGTTGGGGGGGTGGGGGAGAAAGAGAGCCTGTTTGCAGGGCGGGGGCGTGGAGTGAGCCTATTTGGTGGGGGGGAGGGGGCAGGTGTGGAGGGAGATAGAGAGAGACGGAGTGGAGGGGAGAGAGGGAACTCAGGGAAGACAAATCACATTCTTCCAACCCCCTTGACACCTATACCCAACATCGTTGGAGTGGATGAAATCCAGAAGTCACTACACTGACACTTCATACCCAATAAACATGTTAATAATCCACACACAATGCTCCATCTATGGCGGGGATGAGGCCGGGGGGGGTGGGAGGGGTTCATAGTCAGGGCCTGCACTTGCGCTTGGGTAAGGGACTTCGGCTGGGGGAGGGATGCACTTGCGCTGGGGTAAGGAGGGACTTTGGCTGGGGGGTGGGGGGGGAATGTATCCTTTCTAACTTCTGAAGTCAAAATGGATCTTGTTACAATGTGCAAAGTTAGGTTGGGCAGTTCCATTTACACATTCCAGCGAAACTTCAGGGTGTGGCTTATTCGCCAAGGGGACCAATCAGCAATAGGTCATGTGATAATGTAGAGGCAATCAGATAAACAGCTGCAATTCACTTGGTACAAATAAACACATCCCGCCGGCGACCGGGGAGATGCCCCTCTCTTGGCGCAGGGCAGTCATCGTCCTGCTGCCTAAGAAGGGCGATCTCCGCCTCCTTAAGAACTGGCGCCCGGTCTCCCTCCTCAGCACGGACTACAAAATCTTCGCCAGGGCGATGTCTGCTCGCCTTGGTGCCGTGCTGGACCACATGATCCACCCCGACCAGTCCTACACGGTCCCGGGCCGGACAATCCACGATAACATCCATCTGGTCCGGGACCTCATCCATTGTTCCCAGGAGGCTGGTCTGTCGGTCGCCTTCCTATCCCTCGACCAAGAGAAGGCGTTCGACAGGGTGGATCACGACTATCTGCTCGGAACTCTGCGCGCTTTCGGGTTCGGGACGCATTTCGTCGCCCGGATCCGACTTTTGTACGCCGCCGCGGAGTGTCTGATTAAGGTTAACGGGTCCTTGACGGCGCCCCTTCGCTTTAGGAGAGGGGTGCGCCAGGGATGCCCCATGTCCGGCCAGTTATACGCCGTTTGCGTGGAACCTTTCCTGCGCCTCTTGCGGACGAGGTTGACGGGACTGGCTCTGCAAGGGCCGGGCGTGGAGGTCATCCTCTCGGCTTACGCCGATGACGTGCTCCTCGCGGTAGAGGATCCCGCTGACCTGCGGAGGATGCGTGAGTGCCAGGAGATTTACTCGGCCGCGTCCTCCGCCAGGATCAACTGGGAGAAATGTTCCGGACTCCTGGTGGGTCAGTGGCGGGTGGACTCCCTGCCGGAGGAGCTCAGGCCTTTTGCCTGGAGCACGACCCATCTCCTCTATCTGGGAGTCTACCTTAGCCCCGACGAGGGAGCCTGGCCGGCGAACTGGCAGGAGCTGGAGGCCAAGGTCGCCGCTCGCCTAGGGCGCTGGACAGGACTGCTCCGAGTGCTGTCCTACAGGGGTCGAGCGCTAGTCATAAACCAGCTGGTGGCCGCAATGCTGTGGTACCGGCTGGTCACTTTGACCCCTCCCCCTGCGTTTGTCGCCAAGATACAGAAGAAGCTGGTGGACTTCTTCTGGAACAACAGGAAGCACTGGGTCTCTGCCGCGGTCTTGAGTCTCCCGCTTGAGGAGGGCGGTCAGTCGTTGGTGTGCGTCAGCGCCCAGCTCGCGACTTTCCATCTTCAGACCCTGCAGAGATACCTTTACGTCGAGCCCCCTCCTAGGTGGTGTGCTCTGGCGAGGTATTTCTTCCGCCAGCAGCGCGACCTCAATTATGACACGCAGCTCCTGTTTGTGAACTTGGGGGGGTGCCAGGACCGCCCTCCGGGAGCTGCCTGTCTTTTACAGGGAACTCATCAGGGTCTGGAACAAAGTCTCCACCAAGCGCAGCTCTCCGCCGGCTGGAGTGGCGGCCGTCCTGCAGGAACCGCTGCTCGGGAATCCGTACCTCCACGGCCGAGGTTTTATGTGGCGGTCGGAAGAGAGGGCTGTGGCTGGTGAGGTGACCAGGGTCAGGGACCTGCTCGATGGCGGAGGAGCGGGCTGGATGGCGCCAGACACGCTGGCACGGCGCCTAAATTCTGCCAACGTCCGCCACGCGGCCGATGCCATCGAGTCGCTAAAAACAGCTCTGGGCCCTGACTCCGTTAGGTGCATCGAGGAGGCTCAAGCACGTGGGGAGATCCCGTCCGAACTGACCCCCGTCCGGACGGAATTCCTCATCGGCGCCAAACCCCGGAACCTCCCTCGGGGGCCGGCGCCTCACAACTTGAGCCGCCTCGGGGAAATCCCCTCCGTGCCTTTCAGTTCCGCGCGGAGGGGTTTCCTGTACGGGCTGCTCCTGCACACCCTCAACTTTGCCATCCTCGCCGGCCGTCCGGACACGCCATGGCGTACCATCTTGCCGTCCGGAGGAGGCGGGGGTCCCCGATGGAGGGCACTCTACGCAGGGGTCCTCCCACTATTCATCGGGGACTTGGCCTGGAGGGTGGTGCACGGAGCAGTGCCATGCAACAAATTTTTAAGCCGGTTCACGGACTCCCAGGCCGCCTGCAATTTCTGCGGTCTGGAAGAGTCCGTGTTCCATGTTTTTATGGAATGCACAAGGTTGCAGCCCCTGTTTTATTATTTGAAGGGGCTGCTCCTGAAATTCTGGCTGCACTTCAGTCCCACTCTCCTGATCTTTGGGCACCCTGTGCGAAGGGGAGCGGGTAGGTCCGAAGGCCTCCTCGTAGGACTGCTCCTGGGCACGGCCAAGGGTGCCATCAGCCGGTCCAGGCAGCGGGCGGTCGAGGCGGTCGTTCAACCTGACTGCCTGCCTCTCTTCCGCTCTTACATCCGGTCCAGGGTGTCCTTGGAGATGGAGCACGCGGTGTCCACCAGTACGCTCGCGGCCTTCCGCGAGAGGTGGGCACCGGAGGGACTGGAGTGCATCATCACGCCCGGCAACCAAATTTTAATTTGATTTTACGTTTTTAAGTTTAATTTGTTTTAATTGCCGGTGCTTTTAGTGTCCCCCTTCCCTTTTATAGGGGGCACTGGGGAAAATTGTGATTTTAGTGCCCAAAAAAAAAGAAAAACACAAAAAAAAAATAAACACATCCCGCCGAGAGTCATGTTCCTTTTGTTCTTTAAGCTCCGTCCAGAAGGGAAGACTTGAACTTGGATGTATCAATTTATCTCGAGTTCAAACTGCACCTCTCTGCCCATCTGGGGCATGACTACTCGGTTTCCCCACAGTAGGCAATCGGCTTGAATCGAGAGTTTATTCCTGTGCCTGTGAAATGGTTTAAATTCCTCAGGGCATGCCCTGTACGTGGCTGCCCAGTCCCCATTCAGGACACATTTCTTGACTAGAGACAATAGCGGGTCACTATTTGTCTAGACTTTAATCTGATGGGCTGTCACGGGTGAGCCTTCGCTTCCGAAAGCTTCAACAGTCATGACCATCTCAGCAGCATGCTCGGTAGCCCCTTCAGTGGTGGCTAGTGGGAGCTTGCTGAGTGCATCGGCGCAGTTTTCGGTGCCCGGTCTGTGCTGAATTGTATAGTCATAGGCGGCTAACGTGAGTGCCCACCTCTGTATGCGGGCTGATGCATTTGCATTTATGGCCTTGTTGTCGGCCAAAAGGGACGTTAGGGTTTTGTGATCTGTCTCCTGTTGAAATTTCCTGCCAAACAGGTACTGGTGCATTTTCTTTACAGCATATACACATGCGAGCGCCTCCTTTTCTACCAACCCGTAACCCCTTTCTGCCTGGGACAGACTCCTGGAGGCATAAGTTACCGGCTGTAACTGACCCTTGACATTGACATGCTGCAACACACACCCGACACCATAGGATGACGCATCGCACGTTAACACAAGTTTCTTACATGGGTCGTATAGTGTTAACAGAGTGTTGGAACATAACAAATTGCGTGCTCTATTAAAAGCTCTTTCCTGGCTGTCCCCCCAGACTCATTCACAACCTTTGCGCAGGAGCACATGTAGCGGTTCTAGCAGCGTGCTCAATTTGGGAAGAAAGTTACCAAAATATTTCAGGAGCCCAAGAACGAACGCAGCTCCGTTGTGTTACGGAGTCTGGGTGCTCTCTGGATTGCTTCCGCCTTGGATGCAGTAGGGCTGATCCCGTCTGCTGCTACCCTCATCCCCAGGAATTCTACCTCTGGAGCTAGGAAGACGCACTTCGCCTTTTTCAGTCGCAGCCCTACCCGGTCCAGTCTGCGTAGCACCTCCTCCAGGTTGTGGAGGTGTTCATCAGTATCGTAACCCGTGATGAGGATGTCGTCCTGAAAAACCGCCGTCCCTGGAATCGACTTGAGGAGGCTTTCCATATTTCGTTGGAAGATCGCGGCAGCCGAGCGACTCCCGAACGGACATCTGTTGTACTCAAACAACCCCTTGTGTGTCGTGATGGTGGTCAGCTTCTTCGACTCACTGGCCAGCTCCTGGGTCATGTAAGCTGAGGTCAGGTCCAATTTTGAAAAAAGTTTGCCACCGGATAGCGTCGCAAAGAGGTCCTCCGCTCTCGGTAGCGGGTACTGGTCTTGGAGTGACACCCGATTGATGGTGGCCTTGTAATCACCACATATCCTGACCGACCCATCCGCCTTGAGCACCGGCATGATCAGGCTCGCCCAGTCACTGAATTCGAGATGATGCCTTCCCTCAGCAGGCGGTCCATTTCGCCTTCTATCTTTTCCCGCATCACGTACGGCACCGCTCTAGCCTTGTGGTGTACTGGCCTGGTGTCCGGGGTTATGTGAATCACTACCTTGGTCCCCATGAAAGTGCCGATGCCGGGTTGAAACAATGAGTCAAATTTGTCCAGGATCTGTGAGCATGATACTCGCTCCACAGAGGAAATTGCATTGACATTGCCCCATTTCCAGTTCATGACAGCAAGCCAACTCCTCCCCAGTAGTGCGGGACCGTCCCTTGGGACAATCCAGAGTGGCAAGCTGTTCTCCGAATCTTTGTGGGTCACGACTACAGTGGTGCTGCCTAGCACCGGAACGATCTGCTTTGTGTATGTCCGTAGCTGTGCGTCAATCGGCGATAATTTTGGCTTCCTGGCCTTGGACGCTCACAACTTTTCGAACTGTTTGATACCCATCAGGGACTGGCTGGCACCCGTGTCTAGCTCCATTGATACTGGGATGCCATTGAGGAGCACTTTCATCATTATCGGTGGCGTCCTGGTTTATGAACTGTATACGTGCTCCACATGAACTCGCTGAACTTCAGCTTCCAGCGATTTCCCCCAGCGTTCATTTCTGCAATTTCTGCAATTTCTGCAGGTATTTTGCTCATCTCTGCAAACTCCGGCTGAGTGTGTGCCTCCACGCCTCCAACATGAGCTGTTGTTGGAAACAAAAGGTTCCTTGCCAGTCGATCCTCCCTGACTGCCCCGTGACTGTCCTTGAATGCACCATTAACAGGTGTTGATGGCCCCATTACTGGCCGCATTGTCTCTTGCAATGGTGTGAATCGCCGTCTGCTAGTGGCCATGCTCGCGTGGTTTAAATTCCAGTTTCTCGTCGCCATTGATAGGTCCTTACTATACAGTATAAATGCACATGAGGCCCATGCTTGAGAGAAGGTCAGTCTGTGACCTGTCCTTTATTCCTTAGCACTCAAGTGATGAAGGTGGGTGGAGCTTCCCCTTTTGTACCTGAAGGTCCAGATTAGGAGTGTCTCCCACCTAGTGGTCATTGTTCTCACAGTGTACAACTTAGGTCAGGTTATACATGGGTTACAATGCTGGTTGAATACATGACACTTCTAACCATTTTCATCATGGCTCCTAAATCTGTGAGTGCCTGATTACATTCCTTGTTGCATTATGTGGGGAATAGCCATTTGATAAGGTGCAAAAGGAATCTCAAGCAGAAACAGGGATAGTGATTACCCAGATTATATGCAGCTCTTTGTTGTTCAAGTTTGTGAAAGTGTGGGTGGAACTTTCAACTTCAGCAGAGGTGTAAAATGGGTGGCAGCGGATGGCTACCTGTAATACTCCCTGCCTGGTTTTCCTTTCCATTGACGTCAACAGAAAGGAATATTGAGTGGGATATTTGATGGGCAGTCAATCAATCACCACTCATTGTTAGCTATGTGATGTATTTAAGTTGCTTATAATTCGTTCTTGGGATGTGGGCACCCCTGATGAGGCTGCATTTATTGGCCATCCCTGGTTGCCCTGAGATTGCCATGGTGGACTATCATCTTGAATGGCTGCAGTCCTTATGGTGATGGTCCTGCCAAAATGGTATTAGGTGGAGAATTCCAGGATTTTGACTCGGTGACAATGAAGAAAGTGTGATGTACGCTGGTATGTGACATGGAGGGGAACTTGGAGGTGATGGTGCCCTCATAACATTCCTGCTTTTGTCATTCTCAGTGATAGATGTCACGGGGCTCAGAAGTGCTGTCAAAGTTGCTGCACTGCATCCTGTTGATAGTCCAGTAATGATGGGCAGATATTAAATCCAGCAGAGGCGTGTCGATGAAGTAGATTATTCTGTCCTGGATTGTGACAAGTTTCCTGAGTGTTAATCACACTCCTGCCTTGTACCTTTTAGATGGTTGAGAGATTTTGAGTGCAGAGGAGATGAGCCATTCTTTACAAAATATATAGCCTCTTTCCTGCTCTTCTAGCCATGTTGTCCAGTTAAACTTCTGGTTAATGGTGACCACCGAGATGTTGATGGTGAGGGACTCAACAATGAGAAAGGTTGAAGGTTAGGAGATGTGCTTGGACAATTTCTGGTTTTAAGTCAGGAACAACCATATCAAGATTGCCCATAAAACATAGCACCAAATGTTGGTAAGTTATCAGTGAGATGGCATGAGCTTAATACAGCAGCAATTTCAGTGGTTAAATTATGAAATTTATTTGTGTTGTGTATCTGTAAAGCATGCACTCCCATGTTCCGCCACCAGGGAGCGCATCCCCTGAAGTCCCAAGGGATCCCAGCATCCCGAAGGCCTGTTCCTCACTCTGGAGTGTCTTAATAAAGACTGAGGTCACTGTTACTTTAACCTCCCCGTGTGCAGTCTCATTGTGTTAGGAACACAATAGTTTGCAAAAGGTGCTTCTGTCTGATGATAATGTTGCATTTTATATGTAATGTTTCAAATAATGTTTCACCATAATTATGTTTTCCAGTCTAGTCCAAGGAATTCAATATAAAATTTGATTTAGTCTTAAGGTTTTTCCTAATTTTGTCTCCTGCCTCTTTTAATGTTGTAGAAGGTGTCAGCATCGTAGCATTTCCCTCCTCAGCACAGCTCCCTCTTGGTGGCGGGGATTCTGCCAGGAACTCGCTCTGCATAAATAATCAGCCCAAACCAAAAGATGGGTCAGGGTCAGGGCAGAGTTGAGGCATTGGGGAGATGTCCTGTCCCATACCAATCTCCAGTGCGAGATAAATCCAGGCCAAGCTCTTAATATTGTAAATGAGATGGAGGAATGGAATTTCAGTTTCAGCAGTTAAAGATTGAATGGACCTCTCTTAGATTTGACTGGAGATTCCTCGTCATTGCCCTGATTTGATCTAGACAATAGACATCAACAAGGATTTAAATCTCAGTTTGTAAACTTTTACCTTTGTCAGACTGAAAACTTCAATTAAAGTGAAATGTTTTTATAAGAACAAAATTCCATGTGTTAAGTGCTAAATTTGTTTTTGAGACAACAGGTTTCATAACAGTGCAGATTTACTTAATTATAGTTCTTGTTTCTGATTTGGAGATCTGCGGAAGAATTTTGAACAAGAACCATTAGGGAAAGAGGTTCCATTGGACCAAGAGGTTTTACTTCATTGTCGACCACCGGAGGGCATTCCATCAGCTAACGTAAGTAATAACACTGTTCCACGACTCTGCCAGAAGCCACCAGATAACTAAATAGAAACAAACTCTGGCTTTAGAATATACCATATATTATAAGTACATAAGAAATAGGAGCAGGAGTAGACCATTTGACCCGCCATTCAATAAGATCCTGGCTGATCTGGTCTTGGCAACTCCACTTCCCTGCCTGCTCCCCATAACCCTTGACTCCCTTATCATTCAAAAATCTGTCGATTTCCACCTTAAATATATTCAATAACATAGCCTCCACAGCCCTCTGGGGTAGAGAATTACAAAGATTCACAACCCTCTGAGAGAAAAAATCCCTCCTGATTTCCATTCTAAATGGGCGACCCTTTATTCTGAAACTATGCCCCCTAGTTCTAGATTCCCCCACAAAGGGAAACATCCTCTCTGTATCTACCCTGTCAAGCCCCATCAGAATCTTATATATTTCAATAAGATCACCTCTCATTCTTCTAAACTCCAGTGAGTATAGGCCCAACCTGCTGAACCTTTCTTCATAAGACAACCCGTTCATCTCAGGAATCAGCCTCGTGAACCTTCTCTGAACTACCCCCAATGCAAGTATACACCTCCTTAAATAAGGAGACCAAAACTGTACGCAATACTCCAGGTGTGGTCTCACCAATGCCCTGTACAGTTGTAGCAGGACTTCCCTACTGTTATACTCCATAGTTTAGCATTCACCCTAAATTATAGTTTAAACAATGGGTTCTTGGGACTAATTTCAAGATGGCTAGTTCGTAGAAGGGCAAGAAGTAGTAATGAGTTTGAAACCATCTGGCACAGAAGAAATGATGTGCTACATTCATGTTCATACCATTTTTTCTTACACTCCTTATATTCATAGCAGAAATTCACTGAATACAGATTATAGTATTTGTATGGGCATGCTGAGTAAAATGGCTATGTAGCATAAATATCAATACTAATACGTATAGAGACAATATATATAAAAAAAATAGACTTATTGCATGGACATACTGATTTAAGGATGGTCAACATTTATGCTTATCTAAGATTACAATGAATATGAGGTAGAATTTCCATGGACCTCTCCTGATCTTGCACCATAGCTTTGGCAGAATTCCTACAGAAACAGCAGAAACATCTATTAACACAGTTTCTCTAGTGTTTCCGCCGCTTCTAGGCTTATGGCGAAAGACACCAGGTGGAAATTACAGCATATGTTTTCAATCGCTTTCAAGTCAAGTACTTGGGTCCTTTTGGTATGAGTTTTATATCTGTTTCTCACATTACAACAGTGACTATACTTCATTGGCTGTAATAATAATAATAAAAACTTGCGCCTTTAATGTACAAAACAAAACAGATAAATTTGACACCGAGCCACAAAAGAAGAAATTAAAGCAGATGACCAAAAGCTTGGTTAAAGAGGTAGGTTTTAAGGAGCATCTTAAAGAGAGGTAGAGAGGCAGAGAGGTTTAGGGAGGGAGTTCCAGAGCTTAGGACCAAAACAGCTGAAAGCACGGCCACCAATGGTTGAGCAGTTATAATGAGGAATGTTCAAGAGGGCAGAATTTGAGGAGCGCAGACATCTTGTGGGATTGTGAGGCTTAAAATGATTACAGAGATAAGGAGGGGCAAAGCCATGGAGTGATTTGTAAATAATGATGAGAATTTTGTAATCGAGGCATTTAACCGGGAGCCAATGCAAATCAGAAAGCACAGGGGTGATGGATGAAGGAGCAGCGAGAGATTGTAGAGGAACGTGATTGGGGCCCAGGAGTGGCACGAGTTCAGGGCCCAGAAGAGTCAAGGGCCCAGGGGCAGCACGGGCCAGCCCACACTGCAATATGTGTGTGCACTAGGTCCGTGCAGCAGAGTTGGTCTCCAGTCGTCTTGGTTAATCCTTGCCATTGGACCAAGACCTAGCTCTGTCAAGCCCATGTGGTGGCTGGCGTGCAACGGCCACCACACGTTAAAAAAATCCACGCACAGGCATCTTCCACCCTTCAAGATTTAGTTCGGGACTTGGAATTTTAGGTCCTTCATTGAAACACCTGTGAACTTTTTGACGAGTTTTTGGATGATATCGCCAAGGCGCAGCATATAGATGAGAAATAGGAGGGGGCCAAGGACATATCCATGGGGGAACACCAGAGGTAATGATGCGGGAGTGGGAAGAGAAGCGATTGCAGGAGATTTTCTGGCTACAATTAGATAGATAAGAATGAAACCAGGCGAGTGCATTCCCACCCAGCTGGATGATGGTTAAGAGTCGTTGGAGGAGGATGGAGTGGGCAACTGTGTCAAAGGCTGCCGATGGGTCCAGAAGGACGAGGAGGGACAGTTTATCTTTATCGCGCTCACAAAGGATGTTATTTGTGACTTTGATGAGAGCCGTTTCAGTACTGTGGCAGGGGCGAAAACCAGATTGAAGGGATTCAAACACTGAATTCATGGAAAAATGGTCACGGGTTTGGGAGGCGACAACATGTTCAAGTATTTTGGATAGGAAAGGGAGGTTAGAGATGGGGTAGCAGCCAGCAAGCAAAGTGTTGTCAAGGGTTGGTTTTTTGAGGAGAGGGGTGATGACAGCAGATTTGAAGGAGAGGGGAACAGTACCTGAAGAGAGAGAACCGTTAACAATGTCGGCTAAAAGCGCTTTGAGATGTCTGGTGGACTATATAAATGCAAGTCTTTTTTTCTTTCTACATTACATAAGAACATAAGAACATAAGAATTAGGAACAGGAGTAGGCCATCTGGCCCCTCGAGCCTGCCACGCCATTCAACAAGATCATGGCTGATCTGGCCATGGACTCAGCTCCACTTACCCGCCCGCTCCCCATAACCCTTAATTCCCTTATTGGTTAAAAATCTATCTATCTGTGACTTGAATACATTCAATGAGCTAGCCTCAACTGCTTCCTTGGGCAGAGAATTCCACAGATTCACAACCCTCTGGGAGAAGAAATTCCTTCTCAACTCGGTTTTAAATTGGCTCCCCCATATTTTGAGGCTGTGCCCCCTAGTTGTAGTCTCCCCGACCAGTGGAAACAACCTCTCTGCCTCGATCTTGTCTATCCCTTTCATTATTTTAAATGTTTCTATAAGATCACCCCTCATCCTTCTGAACTCCAACGAGTAAAGACCCAGTCTACTCAATCTATCATCATAAGGTAACCCCCTCATCTCCGGAATCAACCTAGTGAATCGTCTCTGTACCCCCTCCAAATCCAGTATATCCTTCCTTAAGTAAGGCGACCAAAATTGCACGCGGCCTCACCAATACCCTATACAGTTGCAGAAGGACCTCCCTGCTTTTGTACTCCATCCCTCTCGCAATGAAGGCCAACATTCCATTCGCCTTCCTGATTACCTGCTGCACCTGCAAACTAACTTTTTGGGATTCATGCACAAGGACCCCCAGGTCCCTCTGCACCGCAGCATGTTGTAATTTCTCCCCATTCAAATAGTATTCCCTTTTTTGTTTTTTTCCCCAAGGTGGATGACCTCACACTTTCCGACATTAAACATGGTTTACACTGACAATTTCACAGTTAATAATCTCAGTATCATTTCCACATATGAATATAAATTTGTATCCTCTTCCCGTTTTGCAACCTACTTAAAAATGTGAGCTTACTGATTAAATGTTCTTTCTCCCTTACCCTCAGGAGAATCATTATGCTATTAACTATCTATGGAGTACATTTCCTCTTTTGCTACTTTTGTCCCACATATTAAAGTAAACTTGTTACCGCTCTGATCTGATCTGCCAGAGTAACATCCAGAAGGTGAAGACAAAAATCGATCCCATTTCCTATAATAATAAGTTATGAAATTTAGAATTTCCTATCATTGCAGTGATTCTTACTGAAGCTCTAATTTTATCCCTGCCCACCGGGGACTTGGGTGGGCAGGAGGTTAAAATGGCGGCTAGATAGATTCTGCCGTGTTCCCGCCCACCACAATTTCATCTCCTGGGTTTTCGGGACAAGGAGGCCGTCAGTCACATAAATAATGATATGTTGGGATCCAATGACATAATTTGAACCCCAAAGTAATGTTAAGTCTGAAAGGTGCACCACAGTCTCTGAGCAATTCGATATCCCTTGCTAGTTATATTTTTCACAATCCCTTTTTTGCACCTCTTGTTAGTTTATTTGTATCATTTGGTTGCTTTTTATAGTTCTCTCAATCCACTCGATTTCCCCTTTTCTTTGCATTTGTGCACACTTTTTTTTCCCTTGACACTGTCTCTTTCTTCATTTGTTGACCATGGTTGCTTAACAGCACAAGTGGCGCTTTTGTTTTTTTGGGATATATCCTGGTTTTGTCAATTCAAAATATTTCTTTGAACAGATCCTACTGATGATCTGTAGGTTTATTCATTAACAGTTCAGCACAGTGTACTTTGATCAATTCATTATGCACCCTTTTGAAATTTGCCTTACCTAAATTTGCACCTTGGTTTGTGACTCACCCGTCCCCTCTCAAACCTAATATCACATTCAGTTAGATTATGGCCACAATTTGTATACTGTTAATTAATTCTGGTTTGTAATTCATCACTAAATTTAGAATGACCTGTTCTCTTACTGGTTCTAAAACATAGGGGCTAAAATTCCGGCCTCACGGAAAAGTACGAACCCAGCAAAGCTCCGCAAAAGCACAGTTTTCGCATCGCGATGCGCAAGCGCCGAAAAACAGCTTTTCCGATCTGTTTTGGCTTGACAGATCGCACGCATCCCCGCAACCAGGAAATTCGCGCAGGCGAGATTGGGCTATTTGCCTAATTCTTGCCCAGCGAATGTCCTTAAAACTCTTGTGCCTAGTAAAAGCAGGCGTATAGCTTACTTTTACCAGCATAAGAGTTTTAAAACATATAAAAATAAAATTTAAACACTCATTTTTATGTTAAAAACTCTGTCCACTAAGGTAAGTTTTTTTTATTAAAACACTATTAAAACACTTAAAAAAAAATCCCCAAAATATTTTATTTTCTAAAACATTTAATGAACTTTGATTTCAATTAATTTTAATTATGTGAGGTGTGTTTTTTTAATTTTATGTTGTGTTCAGTGTGTTTGGGAGTTTTTTTTCTCATTGATAGCAATAAGAACTCGGAGATATGGAATTCTCATTACTATTAATGAGAATACTGTACCTGATTGGTTGTCCAGTCACACATGTCTCCACCTTCTGCATCCGAACCTGGAGGACTGGGGCGTACTCCAAAGAATGGGAAGAGAAGGCCTCGCACAGGAATCGCAGGCGCCTCCGGGAGCACCAGGTAATTTCGTAAAAAATTCTTGGGGCAGAGGCGTTCGTCCGAAGGAAGCCTCTGACCCGAATTTCAGGCCCAATTGTTCTAGAAATCTGAATACATTCTAGAAATTCATCGCCTTTACTACTTGAGGTGTTCTACTTCTCCCCATCTATGTGAAAATTAAAATCTCCCATTGTAACTACATTGTTTTTGTTGCATGCTTCCCTGATCTCAGTATTTATACATCCTCACCCCACTATATCACTATTATTAGGAAGCCTGCAGACAACTCCTACCAGAGTCTTGTATCCTTTCCTGATCTTTATCTCTACCTATAGTGGTCCAGTGCCGAACCATCGTTACTGAAAGTGCTTCTCCCCCTCTGCCACCTTAAATTTGGCGACAGTTCAGCGGAAACCCTGTTAACGCACGAATACGAGGCAAATTTCCACAGAAGTAATATGGTGCAGCAGGAGAAGCCCCACAGCAATCCCCAGCAAATAGTTATATATTTGTCGAGATTACAATGTTACATCTACATGCACTTCGTGACCCTGACCCTGACTTCAAGTACTGCTGACTTCACAGCTATTTTGGGTCAAAGTTGAAAATCTCCCAAGATCTTTATCTTTATAAATCAGCTTATCATCTCTTTTAGTATGAGTAACACCAAGGGTGATCCATTACTGGATAAAAAAAAACCTTCATAATGTAAAATCTCACTTATATTATTATTAATAAAGAAAACCATTGTAGATGACTTTTTTTTAAACAGTTTTTCGGGGTAAATTTGGTGAGGTGTGTTCCTGGTGCAAAGCCTCACTCATGGGGCCTCAGTTGCTCCTGATTTTTTAGAGCAACTGGTGTAGAACGGAGTATCTTAGAAATTCTAATTCTCGGCATTTAGTTGCTCCAGTTCTAGTCAGTTAGAACAGTTTCACTTTGGAACAGAATTTTTTTTTCAAAAGGGGGCGTGTCCGGCCACTTATGCCTGTTTTCAAAGTTTCGGCAGTGAAAACTTACTCCAAACTAACTTAGAATGGAGTAAGTGAAGATTTTTGTACGCTCAAAAAAACCTTGTCTACACTTTAGAAAATCAGGCGTAGGTTACAAATCAGGCACAGGGAATGGCGGGGGGGTTTAAAGGGAAGTTTACAAACATTAAACACTTCAGTTTTACAAATAAAGAGCCATCATTAATAATAAATGATAAAAACATCAATAAATCAACCAATAAATCAATCAAAAAAAATTAATAAGAAATAATGTTTTTTTTAAATCAATAAATAACACATTTTCTACTTACCGACTGCAGCACCGGGAGCCCTCCAACAGTGTGCTGGGATGCCCGCCCCGCAGTGTGTCTCTGTCAGTGTCTCTATCTCTCTGTCTGTCTGTGTGTGTCTCTCACTCTCTGTCTGTCACTGTCTGTGTTTCTGACAGCGAGGGGAGGGGGAGGAGTGGGGTAGAGGGAGAGAGGAGGGGGAGGGAGGGAGGCAGAGGGGGAGGGAGGGAAGGAGAAGTGGTGGAGAGAAGGGGGTGAGGAGAAGGAGAAGGGGGAGGAGGAGAAGGGGAAGGGGAGAGAGGAGAAGAGGAAGAGGGGGGAGAGGGGGAGGAGAAGAGGGGGGAGAGGGAAAGGGGAAAAGGGGGGAGAGGGAAAGGGCAAAGGGGGGGGAGAGGGGAAGGGGAAAGCGGGGGGAGGGGGAAAGGGGAAAGGGGGGGAGAGGGGAAGGAGAAAGGGGGGAGAGGAGAAGAGGGGGGGAAAGGAGAAAGGAGAAGGGGGGAAGGAGAAGGGGGGGGAAGGAGAAGGGGGGGGAGGCTGAACGGGCCAGGCCCGGCCGGGCCCAAGACTTCGGGCAGGGCCCGGTCCCCAGCACCAGATTTACAGGTAGGTGATGTTGGGTCGGGTCGAGTCAGGTGTCCGGGGTCGGGAGCGCGAGTCGGGTGGAGGGAGGGTTGGTTCGGGTAGGGAGAGAGCGCGGGTCGGTTCGTGTCGGGGGCGGGGGGAGGGAGGTCAGGTTGGGTCGGGTCCAGTCTGGGGGGAGGGGGCCGGGAGCGCAGGTCAGGTCGGGGTGTTGTTGGGAGGGAGGGAGGTTCGGGTCGGAGGGAGGGAGGGAGAGGGAGGTCAGGTCGGGTGGGGGGAGGGGGGCGCGCGGGTCGGATTGGGTTGGGTCTGGTCCGGGTTCGGGGGGGGTGGTGGGAGGGAGGTCGCTTCGGTTTGGGTCTGGGGGGGGAGGGAGGGAGGGAGAGGGCGGTCAGGTCGGGTGGGGAGGGGGGGTAGCGCGGGTCGCGTCCGGTCTGGTGCGGGGGCAGGGGGGGAAGCGGGAGTCGGGTCGGTGTCGGGGTCGGGCCCGGTCTGGGGGCGGGGGGGGGGTGGGGGGGATGCGGGAGCTGGGCGTGGGAGGGCAGCCTTATGCATGCAGCCCCAGTGAGGCCATTCGGACAGGGCTAGGGGCTGCGTGCTTCGGGCCCCTCCCACACAGTTTTGGGTGCCTGGAGCTACTGCACATGCGCGCCCACTGTAGCGTGCATGTGAAGAGGTCCCGGCACTGTTTTCAGCGCAGGGACCTAGCTCCGCCCCCTACAACTCGTGCTGCGCCGCGCCTGGCTCAAGAGGACCTGCAGGGAGCCGGAGAATCTGGAAGTTTGTTTTAGGCGCATTTTGTGGCGCGAATACAGGCGTCCAGGTTGGGGCTGCGCCGTTCTAGGCGCGGCCAAAAACTTGGGCCCATAAAGAGCACTGATCAGAGAATTTGCTCCCAAGGTCAACGCATCAATCCACGTCATTCCAAAAATCCACTCCTGCTCCAACTTCTTGTACTCTTATAGATGCCGAGAGGTTGTTTCCCCTGGCTGGTGTGTCTAGAACTAGGTGGCATAGTCTCAGGATAAGGGGTAGACCATTTAATACTGAGATGAGGAGGAATTTCTTCACTCAGAAGTTTGGGAATCTTTGGAATTCTCTACCCCAGGGGGCTGTGAAGGCTGAGTCTTTGAATCGATTCAAGGCTGAGATAGATGGGTTTTTGGACTCTCGCGGAATCCAGGGATATGGAGATCAGGCAGGAAAGTACAGTTGAAGTCAGTGATCAGCCATGATTCTTTTGAATGGTGGAGCAGACTCGAGGGGCCAAATGGCTTACTCCTGTTCCAATCTCTGAAAACTGAAAATGCTGTGAATTACGCATGCTCACTTTATGCCGTTTCTCTAATCCATGATCCTGTTGCATGAAGCTGAGCACCGGGATTGCAGTTTTGTAAAATTTATCCTTTCTTTTCTGTAATGAATTCTCAAAATTTCTATTTGTAAGGTGGAATGGTTGAAGAACGAAGAACTGATTGACCCAACTCAAGATCCTAACTTTTACATCACAATGGACCATAATTTGATCATCAAAAAGGCTCGACTATCAGACACAGCAAATTACACCTGTGTGGCAAAGAATATAGTAGCCAGACGTAGAAGTGCAACTGCAGCTATAACGACATACGGTAACAAGATTTTAAGTCTATGTTTATTGTTAATATAAAGTATGCACAGCTGTTTTTTCAAGAATGGAATTTTTAAAATGATAATTGTTATTGAAACTAAGCATGTTTTACTCTCTCATGTGAGATTTATGAGTGTCTCCAAACTGTAAACATGAATAGATCATACATTTAAAATGCAAAGACACCATCGTCACATCAGTTAGAAACACCCCACTCCTTTTGGAGCATGCATTATGCAATTGTGGTGCCCTCTAGTCATAACTGAGCTAGGTGACCATCTTTCAAACAGCAAATATCCTGAAACAAAATATTAAACATCTAGAAATTATTTTTTAAATTGCTCAGAAATATCCCATTACCACATGGTCTTGACCTCTGCCAATATGTTGATCTCACTGCTCAACTACTATATTATCTAATGACACAACACACAAATATTTGGTAAATCCTTCCCTAATTTGAGCTGTTTTAATTGACAATGAGTGTTATGAATTCGAGTCCGCCTTACATTCCTGCTCTGGTTCAGTGGTGTTAATTGTTCCCATAAGCAATCTGAGTGTCTTTCTTTTATAGCAGCTGATTCACACTGCTACTGTATGACAGCACAACCTGGGGGTGTAATAACAGTACCCCCTTGTGATATGAACAGGATAATTGTGTATTTTGCGTGTATACTGCTTTAATCTCTCCAAATGTGAACCTAACAAACTCTTGGTGAGATAAGGCCTGATACAATTGATAAACTGCTTTATTTCATAGTAAGGTGACAGTTATTGTCAGACTCACTTAGTTCAAACAGTACTTATCTTCACTTAATGATACAAATTACAGAGCATCTCCCATGTCCCCCACATCAGTGGGTCATCTTACTTGACTTAAAGAAGATGACTTCTAACTGTTCCTCCAACACTTCTGACCTCTTGGTCTTGGAAAAAGCCACTATAGCTTTTTCCGCAAAAGAATTCACTGTTTGTACATCCTTCCTGTTTCAAAACACTAGCTGCCAGGCAGTATGCTAGTGTCTCTGTTTACAGCCAAAAAAGGTATCAAAGACTTTCTAACATAATGGGTGTGAGGTGTTTTTCAATTGCTGAGACAGTCTCGTGAATTGTTAGTTACCATATATGGGGAAACAACACAAATATTGCTCACGGAAATTCTAGCGACTAATCTTGTACCTCTAGGCCGGCATGTAAGTTTTGCTGGTGCATTTGAGGGGGTGGAGTGCACTCCCATTTGTATCACTTTGCTGCCAGGCAAACAGATGCAAACTCCCTTCTGTGTCATTATGAATTAGATTATCATGAGGATACTAGTGATCAAAATTGTCCTATTATTCAAACAAACAATATGAATGCACACTAGATAGCCAGATGCACACTACATGCAGAACATCACACGAGGGAAGTAAACACATCAAACCAGACTGCCATGGAAAACAGATGAACATTAGATTTTTTTATGGATCTGACATTCTCTGGATCACCAAGTTGTAAAAATATTTTGAACTGCATTTCTAAAAAAGACCCTTCTCTTTGTCACTGTCCCTATACTGATGAAAGCTGCTTGTCCATTACTTGCCATGACTGCAGAGAAAAACAGTATTTTACAAGAGCAGAGGAATATTTTGTTTTTGTCCATGTACGCAAACATTTTCCAAAAGGAAGGATCAACCTGAATTTAGTCAAATCAAATTATAAACTGACACAAAGTGTCCTAATACAGGCCACAGAATTGGTTTCAAATGTTATCCCTGCAGGAAAGCTGTCAGATTCTGATGTCCACACAGTGCCTCCTTTCAGAATCATGAAATGATAGAAGAGATAATATTTCCTCCTTCATCATCATTAATGCCTATAATGTGGCTGGGACACTCGTTACTCAGTTTATAGCACACTATGATGATTGCATTGTTAAATACATTACTATTGAAATAAACAGATACAGCAAGTTGTTAACTTTTATCTATTCTGCAACACTGTATTTTACGTGTAGATCAAGCAAAAGAAATCTCCATTTAGATCACATGATTTTATTTAAATCTTCCTAAAATACAATCATTTGGAGGGAATTATTTCTTCTGTGTACTGTGTTTAACAATAATGAATGTACAAAAATGAAGGACAGGAAAAGACTAACAGGTCCACCAGGCCTATCCCGTACTGTCATGGTGCAAATTATCATCGAAATATAGAATAATACAGCACAGAAGGAGACCATTCGGCCCATTGACTCTGTGCCAGCTCTTTCGAAGAGGAATCCAGTTAGTTCCACTCCCCCGCTCTTTTCCCATATCTCTGCAATTTTTTCTCCTTCAAGTATTTATCCAGGTCCCTTTTAAAGGCTACTATTGAATCTGTATCAACCACCCTATCAGGCAGTGCATTCCAAATGCTAATGACTCACTGCGTAAAAAGGTTTTTCCTCATGTTTCCGCTGGTTCCTTTGCCAATCACCTTCAATCTGTGCACTCTGGTTATTGACCTTCAGCCATTGGAAACATTTTCTCTTTGTTTACTCCATCTATACCCTTCATTATTTTAAACACACCTATCAAATTGTGTTCAACGTAAGCTCGAGAAACAACACCTCATCTTTCGATTAAGCATTTTACAGCCTTCCAGACTCACCATCGAGTTCAACAATTTCAGATCATAAACACTACCCGCATTTTCTCAGACAGCTGGTGCTGATTCTGCTACTCCCATTTACACCTCTTCCAGACCCATCCTTTGTTTCTTTAGTTGTCCCATGAGCACCCTCTTTTGCCTTGCACCATCATCCCTTTTATCATGCAATCTTTCCTGCCTATCATAGACTTCGCTTTTGTTCTTTCCTCCCATCCCTCCCTTTCCTTGCCACTGTACTTGCTCAAATCCTGTTTCATGTGTAACATTTTCCAGTTCTGATGAAAGGTCATCGACATGAAACTTTAACCCTGTTTCTCTCTCCACAGTTGCTGCCTGACTTGCTGAGTATTTCCAGCATTTTCTTTTTTATTTCAGATTTCCAGCATCTGCAGTATTTTGCTTTTGTATCAAATCTTCTTATAGCCTTCTGTCCTATAAGGAGAACAACCCCAGCTTCTCCAGTCTATCCATGCAACATAAGAACATAAGAATTAGGACCAGGAGTAGGCCATCTAGCCCCTCGAGCCTGCTCCGCCATTCAACAAGATCATGGCTGATCTGGCCGTGGACTCAGCTCCACTTACCCGCCCTCTCCCTGTAACCCTTAATTCCCTTATTGGTTAAAAATCTATCTATCTGTGACTTGAATACATTCAATGAGCTAGCCTCAACTGCTTCCTTGGGCAGAGAATTCCACAGATTCATAACCCTCTGGGAGAAGAAATACCTTCTCAACTCAGTTTTAAATTGGCTCCCCCATATTTTGAGGCTGTGCCCCCTAGTTCTAGTCTCCCCGACCAGTGGAAACAACCTCTCTGCCTCCATCTTGTCTATCCCTTTCATGATTTTAAATGTTTCTATAAGATCACCCCTCATCCTTCTGAACTCCAACGAGTAAAGACCCAGTCTACTCAATCTATCATCATAAGGTAAACCCCTCATCTCCGGAATCAGTCTAGTGAATCGTCTCTGTACCCGCTCCAAATCCAGTATATCCTTCCTTAGGTAAGGTGACCAAAACTGCACGCAGTACTCCAGGTGCGGCCTTACCAATGCCCTATACAGTTGCAGCAGGACCTCCCTACTTTTGTACTCCATCCCTCTCGCAATGAAGGCCAACATTCCATTCGCCTTCCTGATTACCTGCTGCACCTGCAAACTAACTTTTTGGGATTCCTGAACAAGGACCCCCAGGTCCCTCTGCATCTCAGCATGTTGTAATTTCTCCCCATTCAAATAATATTCCCTTTTACTGTTTTTTTTCCCAAGGTGGATGACCTCACACTTTCCGACATTGTATTCCATCTGCCAAACCTTCGCCCATTCGCTTAACCTATTCAAATCTCTTTGCAGCCCCTCTGTGTCCTCTACACAACCCGCTTTCCCACTAATCTTAGTGTCATCTGCAAATTTTGTTACACTACACTCTGTTCCCTCTTCCAGGTCATCTATGTATATTGTAAACAGTTGTGGTCCCAGCACTGATCCCTGTGGCACACCACTAACCACCGATTTCCAACCCGAAAAGGACCCATTTATCCCGACTCTCTGCTTTCTGTTCGCCAGCCAATTCTCTATCCATGCTAATACATTTCCTCTGACTCCGCGTACCTCTATCTTCTGCAGTAACCTTTTGTGTGGCACCTTATCGAATGCCTTTTGGAAATCTAAATACACCACACCCATCGGTACACCTCTATCCACCATGCTCGTTATATCCTCAAAGAATTCCAGTAAATTAGTTAAAAACATGATTTCCCCTTCATGAATCAATGTTGCATCTGCTTGATTGCACTATTCCTATCTAGATGTCCTGCTATTTCTTCCTTAATGATAGTTTCAAGCATTTTCCCCACTACAGATGTTAAGCCTATAGTTACCTGCCTTTTGTCTGCCCCCTTTTTTAAACAGAGGCGTTACATTAGCTGCTTTCCAATCCGCTGGCACCTCCCCAGAGCCCAGAGAATTTTGATAGATTATAACGAATGTATCTGCTATAACTTCCGCCATCTCTTTTAATACCCTGGGATGCATTTCATCAGGACCAGGGGACTTGTCTACCTTGAGTCCCATTAGCCTGGCCAGCACTATCCCCCTAGTGATAGTGATTGTCTCAAGGTCCTCCCTTCCCACATTCCCGTGACCAGCAATTTTTGGCCTGGTTTTTGTGTCTTCCACTGTGAAGACTGAAGCAAAATAATTGTTTAAGGTCTCAGCCATTTCCACATTTCCCATTATTAAATCCCCCTTCTCATCTTCTAAGGGACCAACATTTACTTTAGTCACTCTTTTCCGTTTTATATATCTGTAAAAGCTTTTACTATCTGTTTTTATGTTTTGCACAAGTTTATCTTCGTAATTTATATTTCCTTTCTTTATTGCTTTTTTAGTCATTCTTTGCTGTTGTTTAAAATTTTCCCAATCCTCTAGTTTCCCACTAACCTTGGCCACGTTATACGCATTGGTCTTTGATTTGATACTCTCCTTTATTTCGTTGGTTATCCATGGCTGGTTATCCCTTCTCTTACTGCCCTTCATTTTCACTGGAATATATTTTTGTTGCGCATTATGAAACATTGAAACATAGGCATAGAAACATAGAAAATAGGTGCAGGAGTAGGCCATTCGGTCCTTCTAGCCTGCACCGCCATTCAATGAATTCATGGCTGAACATGCAACTTCAGTACCCCATTCCTGCTTTCTAGCCATTCCCCTTGATCCCCCTAGTCATAAGGACTGCATCTAACTCCTTTTTGAATATATTTAGTGAATTGGCCTCAACAACCTTCTGTAGTAGAGAATTCCACAGGTTCACCACTCTCTGGGTGAAGAAGTTTCTCCTCATCTCGATCCTGAATGGCTTACCCCTTATCCTTAGAGCTATGAAAGAGCTCCTTAAAAGTCCTCCACTGTTCCTCAATTGTGCCACCGTTTAGTCTGTGTTTCTAGTCTACTTTAGCCAACTCTGCCCTCATCCCACTGTAGTCCCCTTTGTTTAAGCGTAGTACGTTTGTTTCTGACACAACTTTCTCACCCTCAATCTGTATTACAAATTCAACCATACTGTGATCACTCATTCCGAGAGGATCTTTTACTCGGAGATCATTTATTTTTCCTGTTTCATTACACAGGACCAGATCGAAGATAGCTTGCTCCCTTGTAGGTCTTGTTACATACTGTTTTAAGAAACAATCCCGTATGCATTCTATGAATTCCTCCTCCAGGCTACCCCGTGCAATTTGAGTTGACCAATCGATATGTAGGTTAAAATCCCCCATGACTACTGCCGTTCTTTTTTCACATGCCTCCATTATTCCCTTGATTATTGCCCGCCCCCCCGTGAAGTTATTATTTGGGGGCCTATAAACTATGCCCATCAGTGACTTTTTCCCCTTACTATCTCTAATCTCCACCCACAATGATTCAACATTTTGTTCATTAGAGCCAATATCGTCTCTCACAACTGCCCTGATATCATCCTTTATTAACAGACATACCCCACCTCCTTTCCCTTCTTGTCTATCTTTCCGAATCGTCAGATACGCCTGTACGTTTAATTCCCAGTCTTGGTCACCCTGCAACCATGTTTCTGTAATGGCCACCAAATCATACCCATTTGTAATGATTTGTGCCGTCAACTCTATTACTTTATTTCGAATGCTGCGTGCATTTAGGTAGAGTGTTTTAATCCTAGTTTTTAAACCATGATTTTTAGTTTTGACCCCTCCTACAGCCCCTTTATATTCAGTGGCCCTTTTCGTTTTTTGCTTTGGGTTTCTCTGCCCTCCACTTTTACTCATCTCCTTTCTGTCTTTTGCTTTTGTCTCCTTTTTGTTTCCCTCTGTCTCCCTGCATTGGTTCCCATCCCCCTGCCATATTAGTTTAACTCCTCCCCAACAGCACTAGCAAACACTCCCCCTAGGACATTGGTTCCGGTCCTGCCCAGGTGCAGACCGTCCGGTTTGTACTGATCCCACCTCCCCCAGAACCTGTTCCAAATCCCCAGGAATTTGAATCCCTCCCTGCTGCACCACTGCTCAAGCCACGTATTCATCTGCGCTATCCTGTGATTCCTACTCTGACTAGCACGTGGCACTGGTAGCAATCCCGAGATTACTACTTTTGAGGTCCTACTTTTTAATTTAGCTCCTAGCTCCTTAAATTCAATCTGCAATCTCTCATCCCTGGAACCATTCTAGTAAATCTCCAAAGCCTTCACGTCCTTCCTAAAGTGTGGTGCCCAGAATTGGACACAATACTCCAGCTGGGGCCGAACTAGAAATTTATATAGGTTTAGCATAACTTCCTGGCTTTTGTACCCTATGCCTCTATTTATAAAGCTCAGGATTCCATATGTTTTATTAACTGCTTTGTTAACCTGTCCTTCCAATTTAATCGATTTGTGCACACACACCTCCAGATCTTTCTCTTCTTACACCCCCATTAAACTTGTATCATTTAACTTGTATTGTCTATCCTCATTCTTCCTACCAAAATATATCACCTCACACTTTTCTACGTTGAAATTCATCGGCCATGTGTCCACCCATTCCACCAGCCTGTCTATGTCCTCTTGAAGTCTATTAATATCTTCCTCACTGTTTACTTCTCTTCTAAGTTTCGTGTCATTAGCAAATTTCAAAATTGTGCCTTGTACCCTCAAGTCTAAATCATTCATGTATATCAAAAACAGAAGTGCTCCTAGTACTGAACCTTGAGGAACTCTACAGTACACCTCCCTCCAGTCCAAAAAACAGTCATTCACCACAACTCTGTTTTCTATCCATTAGCCAATTTTGTATCCAGACTGCTACTGTCCCTTTTAAGCCATAAGCTTCAATTTTGCTAACAAGCCTTATATGTGGTACTTTATCAAACATCTTTTGAAAATCCAGATACAAAACATCAACAGCACTGCCCTCTCTGTTACCTCATCAAAAACCCCAATCAAGTTAGTCAAACACAATTTGCCTTTAACAAATCCATGCTGGCTCTCCTTTATTAATCCATACTTGTCCAAGTGGCTGTTAATTTACTCCCAGATTATGGGGACGAAATTCACCGTCCCTGAAGGGACTGCTACCGTGCGGGGTTTCGGCCGCCAATTTCGATCGGCGATCGGCCGCCGCAGTCAGGTGTTATTCCCTCCCTGAGCCATATTCAGCTGGGGGGGGGCGGGGGGGCGGATTTGAGTGGTGCGCGCTTCCGCCGGAATCGGCGGGGTGAAACCGCGCCAAACGAGCTGTGGCGCGGTGAGGTCTTCAACAGGCTGCCCACTGGAAAATGGCCATGCCCGCGAAATTCAGCAGCAAAAACTGAGGACTTCTTCAGGCAGTGCCCCCGTGAGGTTTTCCAGTCAGTGCACGTATGCGACACCGCTGGAGTTTTGCTGCGATCAGGTCCGTTTGGTAGGGAAATAATTTTATTATATATTACTGTTTTTATTTCAGAATCCAGCATCCGCAGTATTTTGCTTTTGAAATAGTTTTATTAATTCTTTTTGGCTCCGTTAAACCTGCTGAGTGCTGCTCAGAGGTGTTCACAGACTTTTGTATAACTTTCACGTCTGACTCTTTAGTGGAAGCCTGTGGGCTGCAGAGACTTGTTTGAAAGGGTCCACCCTGAGGATGGGAGGAGTGTTGGGAGGGCAACTCCTGGTACACCTGGTCAGAAGCAGGGTGGCAAGCAGGAGAAGGCATCGCCTTCAGCATCATGCAGAGAGGCAGCAGGCAAGGGAGGCAGCAGCCATGATTTGATCATTCTGTGCTAGACCAGGATACCCGCCGTCTTCACCGGCCCAAATCAAGATTGCGGTTGGCTGCTTGGGGACAAGGGAGATCCCCTGTCCACTTGGCTGCTCACTCCACTGCGGAACCCCAGGACAGCGCCAGAGCATGCATACAATGAAGCTCATTGTGCCACCAGGTGCATCATCGAGCAGTGCATAGGCAATCCTTAAGCAGAGGTTCCAGTGCCTGGACTGCTTTGGTGGCACCTTCCAGTACTCTGCTCAACCGGTCTCCATAATCGTCGTGGTCTGCTGCATGCTGCACAACCTGGACATCATGAGGGGACAGCCACTGGAGGTCGAGCCAGCAGTAGCACCTGAGCAGGAGGAGGAGGAGCAGGAAGAGGGGGTTCCCCGTTGCCCCCAGAGCTAGAAAGCATCAACCCATTGCAACCCTGGAAGGGCCGGGTGCAGACTGACCAGCACCCTCTTGGGAAGGTGTATCCTCACATATGTGGAGGTGACTGACACCTCCCCTGCAATCTCCCTCCATGCATTATGTACTGTCTGTCTGCCAGGTCTCCCCACGTCAGGAAACAGTATTCTTCTTCTGTCCTCCACACCGTCCATCAGTGTCTCCAGCTCCATATCAGTGAACCTTTTGGCTCTACTTTCACCTCTTACACCAGCCATCCTTCCAACGTCCTTCCAAACTCCGACCAAACTCCTTCCCCCTCAGGGCCTTGCTGCAAACCTTGGCCTTTAAAAAGGCCAGGGAGCATCTGGCTTGTTAGAAACACATACCTGCATGATGATGGCCCCAAAAAGGTGGGGGGATCACCAGCTTTCCAGCGGTATTGAATTTCGGGCCCTATGTGTCGAAAAGCTTCCCCACCATTGATGTTAAACTGACTGGCCTATAATTGCCAGGTGTATCCTTCTCCTCTTCTTTTGACCAAGGGTGTAACATTTGCAATCGTCCAGTCCTTTGGCACCACCCCTGTATCTAAGGAGGATTGGAAGATTGTAGCCAACACCTCCGAAATTTATACCCTTACTTCCCTCAGCATCCTGGGATGCATCCCATCCAGAGCGGGTGACTTATATACTTTAATCCAGTGTCCCGGAAACCTGCTCATTTTCCCTAGCTTTGGCAAAGTTCTCTTCCTTGGTAAACACAGATGCAAACTACTCATTTTAGTATCTCAGGCATGCCTTCTGCCTCCACCAACAGATCTCTATTTTGGTCCCCAATCGGCCCGCTGCTCCTCTGACAACCCTTTCAGTGTCAATATGCCTATGGGGCTGGATTTTAGGCTTTTCTGTTTTCGGGGAGAAAACGGAGGCGGGGTGGGAAATTTACCGGCCGGGAATAGTTTGCACTTTGGTAAGGAAGTTTTGGCATCTGGCCCTGCGTAAGGAAGGCATGTACTCTTTTTGTGGTGCAAGGATGGGAAACTCACAAACTAAAGTGTTGGGCCATGTGTGCTCCGAGAGAGGGAGGCCTGGGGGGTGGGGGGGAGTGGGGGGAAGGGGGGGTGGCGGGGACCTTAAAAAAAAACACAAAAACATTCCCAAAACATTGCCCACACCACCACAACATAAATCGCTGAAAAAATTAAAAGATCAAGCACTCGCACTTGCCTTTGGAGTCCTTTACCTTCCTCTATGCCGCCGGCTATGCTGGATCGCTCTGATTTCCCAGCGGTCATTGCGGGCGCACTTCTAGGTGGACGGATCGGGCAAAAGTCCAAACTACTGCCAGTGTTGCAACCAAAGCCGTTGCACACCCGGCACAGCTCTTCCCAGTGGTGCTGGTCAACTCCGCCCCAAAACCCAACCGGAGGATCGCGACGAGGCGCAGAAGTCCTGAATGTTGCATTTCACACCGCTCCGGGGCGAAACCCGGAGTGCCAAGGACCGGAAATTCCTGCCCTTGGATTCCATTATGTTAGCTACCAATCTATTCTCATACTGTCTCTTATGTACAACATGACCCTCATCCGCACCCTCCGTCACCCCCTCACCCTCGCAAACAACCAGCCATGAAATCTCCTGGGTGAGGTAAAAGAATAAAGAGAAAAAAACAATTTATGAAAAAGATTATTGGAAATTTCTCTCCTACCCCCAAAGTAACTCTGACATCTAACCTAGTTCTATGGGTAATAAGATATATTCATGTCCCCTGCTCCTCTATACCCTATCTAGCTCAAATAGCCTATCCTCATGGATTGAATGTAATCTTTTAATTACTTTAAAACCTCAATCAAGTTTCCTTGAAGTCTATGCTCTTCTGGAAAGCCCTAGTTCTCTAAGTCTGTTGTGATAACTAAGAGCCTTTAAATTAGATATCAATCTTGTGGCTTTTTTCTGAACCTTTTCCATGTGAAGGGACCAAAACTGGACACACCATTCCAAATGAGACATAAGTAAGATCTTATACGGAGACAATATAGTATTTTTTTGTTTGGTATTTAATCATACTAGCACTCTATTTGCTTTTGCAATAGTCTTGTGGCACTGATCGTGGATCTGAAGAGATTCATGTACTATAATACCTAGATCTTTCTCCTGCTCAATAGCATTAAGCTTACAACCCATGCTTGCTGTTGCATAACATAACATGTATTCATATTAAATGGCATCTTCCAGATCTGGGCTCATTCCCCCCATCACATCTAGATTTGCCTGTAATCCGTTTTTCTCATCTAAGATCCTAACACACATACATATATTTGTATTATCCACAAACTTGTAGATTGTTCCCCCAATGCCTTCATCATAGTCATTAATATAGATGCTGGAGACTAACAGCCCTAACACTGATCTCTGCGGCACTCCTCTAGTAACTGGTCCCCATGCAGAAACATCACAATTAATAACAATCTTCTGTTAACAAGAATGCAACCAATTCCTTAACCAACCCAAAACCTGCTCTCTAATCCCACAGGACACGATCTTATTAAGTAGCATATTATGTGGCACTTTATGAAATGCTTTTAGAAAATCAAGGTACACCGTATTAGCCTGGTGACATATACCATTCAACTTTAAAAAATTCAACCAGGTTAGTGAGACAAGACCTTTTTTTTTACGGAAGCCATGTTAAGACTCAAATAATTCCTTCTTTGTCAAGGTAAGTGTACAGTGTATCTCCAATGAGCCCTTCGCAAACTTGTCTCAGACTAAAGTCAGGCTAATGTGCCTGTAGTTTGCCAGTTCAGATTTATTGGCCCTAATAATCTGAAGGCAGCTCCTGAGCGGGGGCGGGGGGAGGTGCTGGAGATTGAATTGTGTGGTTGAAATCCGGAAATCAACTCAGCTGGTTGGAATCTGCGATCGCAACTCACTTGAAGCTATTGTTTTTGAATTCTGGGTTCTGCGTCGCCAAGCTGCGCAGTAGGCGTGGTGCGCACCGGCATGACGCAACCTCAGCTCTGTTTAAAATGACAATGCACAGATGGCATTTGGAGGTGTTCATGATGGATGGTGCGCATAGAGCAAGGGCAGCACCCATTGTCAATGACACGTCACTGCAATTACTGCTGGGTGCAGCCAGGAGATGGAGGGACATACTTTTCCCCAGCAATGGGAGGAAGAACCTGCATCTCACCAAGAAGGGATGGTTGGAGGTAGCCGAGGAGATGAGCAGCAGGACCGTTGTGCCCAGGTCTTGAATGCAATACAGGAAGTGGTTTAATGACCTAACCAGGTTGGGAAAAGTGAGTACATTTCCTGATTCAACTACATCCTGTGGTCGAAATCCCCCCATCTCTTCATGCTATCTTGCAAAGCGTTCTCTTTCACATTGGTCCTTACATCCACACAAGCACCCAGCCTTCACTTTCTATGCCTCTCATCACCTCCCCATTTATCCATCCCCTGTTGCCACTCACCCCAACGCTTATGCTATGTGATACATCTGTCTCAGTCACCCTCACCGAATGCACTGCACCCATTGGGTGAACACCTGACCTTCATTTTCTCACAGATCTGTTACTTCGCCCCTTCTAGGAGATGACAGCACAAAATGCAAGGGAGAGGACTGGAGGTGGACCACCACAAATAGACCAGCTCACAGATACAGAGAACGAGGGCTGGAGATAAGTGGCACATCTGCAAACCTCTCAGTCAGAAATGGAGAGACAGGGAACTTGCAGATAGCTGGTGACTGAATTATAAATAGCTCTGACACACATATTCTAACTTTATTTCATCAATGACTGAACTATGAGAAGACTGAGTATGGTGATTGTCAAGATTGTAACTTTGCCATGATTAAATCATATCCCTTTTTTTGTCTTCCAGGGTATTCATGCATACAGCAAGTGTTGCTGGATATTCATATGTACAATTCCTCAGAGGACCTCATTCCTTCTGAGGTGCACTGTCACAGGACGTACAGCCATGCACCAGATCAAATACTCGCACTTCGGTGGGTCCAATTAGAAAGTTAGTTGAGTTTTCACTTGATGATTCACAATTCACAAGTGAACAGGAGCAGACACTGGTGGCAGGGACAGCTGTGGAGAGTTCTCTCCGAGCTCTGCTCAGGAGTAGGCAACAGAAGGAGCACGCGGCAAATCAATCCCACCCACCCCTTCCCTCGACGAATGTCTGTCCCACCTGTAACAGGGTCTGTGGCTCTCATATTGGACTGTTCAGCCACCAAAGAACTCACTTCAGGAGTGGAAGCAAGTCTTCCTTGATTCTGAGGGACTGCCTATGATGATGATGCTCAGCTGGACACAGATGCTGAACCCCGGTGGCTATTGTTGAGAATGAAAATGCTAGAGGTACATCAGCAACATAGCCAGGTATTGACAGCTGTACTACGCACACGCTCCACAATACTGGAGAGGATGGAGGAGTCCAACTCGATCGCTACTGGATTTGTGGTGCAGGGAATTGCGTGAATGTCTGCCATGGAGAGAGTAGTTGCCACCATGGAGAATTCAGCATGGCCCTCAAATGAGTCCATGCAGGCCATGACCACGGCTGTGCAGGAGATGTCTGCCATCTTAAACAGGATGACAGCCATCATATCCGTGGTCTTACTGATTTCCAACACACTGCTCTGCAGCAGAGTGGTAGGAGTGATATGGTGCTGGCTGAGGAGATTGATGATGGTGAAAGGGGGCATGGAAGTGGGGACTCGACTCAAAGTGTTCCCACTTTCCACCTGTTACCCCCACATCATCCAGTACCCGACATGCTGAATTGTCTCCCATGGGCCGAGTTTTCCCCTGCACAGGTGCAGGTGGAGCAGTCTTTGGAGGGGCCCTACAGGCTCCAAATCCCAAAGGACATAGGCCAAAAGCATTTCAGCAGTAAGGGCAGGGATATGAGCAGCCTGCTGCCCCCTCTGCTGAAGCCACAAAGGATGCACCATGTAGAAATGGTAGGGAAACACAAGTTCAATAAATTGTAATTCGAAAAGGGTACGCTCGTGGGTGTTTTTGTTAAAATATTATGCTGTTAAGTTTCCTTCTTTTATAATGCCACATAAAATTAATTGATTAACATCACTTCTACGTCTTGCCAATTATTGCATCGTGAGTGCGAACTCACCCTTTCCCTTGTTTGGGTGGATTGTTTGCCAGGGTTGGGAGTTAAGTAAACTTCCCGTGATGACAATAGCCAGAATGAACGGGCACTTGGATTCGTCTCTCCGGCTTGATTCCTACAGGTATTCCTGTGGAAGTACAGCTCTTCCGAGAGATCAAGGAAGCTGAGCCACTGTCTGTAAACCCTGTGACATGGGTAGTGTCACGTGACTTTGACCCCACTCCTGTGTCTCCCCCTCCTGTGTCTCCCCCTCCTGTGCCCCTCCCCCTCCTGTGCCTTTCCCTCCTGTGCCCCTCCCTCCTGTCCCCCTCTCTCCTGTGCCCCTCCCCCCTGTGCCTTTCCCTCCTATGCCCCTCCCCCCCTGTGCCCCTCCCCCCCGTGCCCTCCCCTCCCTCCTGTGCCCCTCCCTCCCTCCTGTGCATGTGCTGATCCCAACACAGCAGGTCATCATTGCTGTGGATGGTGATGGTCTTCCTTTTCTGATGTACTGTCAAACACATCCAACGCAGCTCCCATCCTGATCTTGACAGTTTTAAAGCCTCCAGAGTTGAGAGAAAGCTGCATCCACACAGGAACTCTCCATCAAACATTTGCCAGAGGGAACAGAGACACAAGCTAAAATAAGTGAGCTTTTATTCAGATAGGGCAACCATTATTTTGAATACCCACCTCAATTTTGCCTTCGTTTCACGAGTCAGCTTCCTGACCCCTGGGAAACCCATGCTGGTGATGTTACATTTGAAGGTATGTTAAATTCAATTTCAAAACACCTTACTGACATCTCCTAAGGATGTCAATTGCACCAATAACTACCTGCCCACCTGCAGTAATTAAAGCCCCAACTTTGGCGTGTAGGTTACTTGTAGTCAATCTGTCTATATCTCTATGCAACTTCCTTGCATCCACCTCACAGCTTACTTTCCCACCTAACTTTGTATTATCAGCAAACTTGGATACGTTACACAGTCCCTTCATCTAAGTCATTAATAAGATTGTAAGTAGCTGAGGCCCAAGCACTGATCGTTACAGGACCCCATTAGTTATAACCTGCTAACCCCAAAAAAGTCCTGTTTATTCCTATACTCTGTTTTCTGTCCATTACCCAATCCTCAATCCATGCTAATATATTACCCCAATCCCATGAGTCCTAATTTTGTGTAATAACCTCCTGTGTTGCACCTTATTAAGTGCTTTTTCAAAATCCAAATACACTACATCTACTGGTTCTTCCTTATCCATCCTACTAGTTACATCTTCAAAAAACACAATTTCATTTTCATAAAACCATGTTGACTCTGTCTAATCATATTACGCTCTTCTAAGTGCTCTGTTACCATGTTGCTAATAATAAATTCGAGCATTTTGCCGACTATTGATGTCAGGTTAATCTGTTTTTTTCTTTTCCTCCTTTCTTAAATAGCAGCATTATGTTTGCTACCAGTTCTAGAATCTAAGGAATTATGGAAAATGAATACTAGTGCATCCAATATATCTTCAGTTATCATTTTTAAAACTCTAGGATGCAGGTCGTCAGGTCCAGGGGATTTATGGCCACTTACTCCCATTAATTTCTACAATACTATGGGGCAGAAATTCGGTCGCG
The DNA here is from genome assembly GCF_044704955.1 of Pristiophorus japonicus. Lineage (NCBI taxonomy): Eukaryota > Metazoa > Chordata > Chondrichthyes > Pristiophoridae > Pristiophorus > Pristiophorus japonicus. The sequence continues at coordinate 108,275,438 of NC_091980.1, forward strand.
CTTCTGTTGTGCCATTAATCGAGGCGGAGCGGTACTTTTAATGCCTTGAAAATGTTTGTGCCTCCCGCCCAGAAATTCATCAGAATCGGTCGAAGAGCTGACAGGGGTGCTAAGTTAACCGTTGGGCACCAGAGCTGGGGGTGCCATAACAAAAAATGTCAGCGCTAAATCTCACTTTTGCTGAACTCTGATTAAGATCCCGGCAAAAGCCGAGTCTTAAAGGCATGAACTAGTAATGCATGCATTAAAGTTTTCAAAATCACTTTTCTCAAGCTGAACTCATATTTCTGTCAGCCACTGCAAACTCGGAGGCTCACCACCGTGTTGTGTGTAAACGTTGCACTGACTGTGACCTCCTAGGGAAACGCTTCCTCATCCCTTTAAGTAGCCACCAGTTAACGACACTGCAAGCCTGTAACGACTGTTTTTCCAGACGTTGTTATTGGTTGGTGCTCAATGAGGCACATGCACCGAAATTAGCGACCGGGATGCAAGCGGTGCATTGCACTAGGCTGACATCATGATCGGAGTGATTGTCAGCAGCCAGGCACTAGCGGTTTGCACCCCGGTGAACCGCTAATCAATTTACCGTTGGGGTGCTAAAAGCTGCACACTGGGTCGCTAAACTCTAACGCTCACATTCATGCCTCCGCTGGCCACTAACTGAGGTGATAGACAATCGAAAATCCAGCCCTAAGTCCTTACTTATACTGACTTCTTTAAGTTCCTCATTCTCTCTAGACCCTTGGTTTCCCATTATTTCCAGAATGTTTTTTGTGTCTTCTGTCGTACGATGGGTACAAAGTATTTGTTTAATGTCTCTGCTATTTCCTTATTCCCCATTATAATTTCTTCTGTCTCTGCCTCCAGTGGGCTCATATTTACTTTCACTAATCTCTTCCTATGTACAAACCGATAGAAACACTTACAATCTGTTTTTATGTCTCTTGCTAATTTACTCTCATAGTCTTTTTTCTCTTTCTTTATCAATTTCTTTGTCCTCCTTTGCTGAATTCTAAAACTATCCCAATCCTCAGACTTACTACTCTTTTTGGCAACATTATAAGCCTCTTCCTTTGATCTAATATTATCTTTAACTTCTCTTGTTAGCCACAGTTGGATCACTTTTCCTGTGGGATTTATGTGCCTTAAATGAATGTATATTTATTGTAAATTATGTATTAACTCGTTAAATGCTAGCGATTGCTGGTCTACCATCATCACCTTTTAATGTAGTTTCCCAATATGCCTTAGACAACTCACCACTCATACCTATGTAGTTTGCTTTGTTTAGATTTAGGACCCTAGTTTCGGATTTAACCAAATCACTTTCAGACTCAATATAAAATTCTATCATATTATGGTCACTCTTCCCTAAAAGTCCCTTTACTACAAGGTTATTAATTAACCCTTTCTCATTGCATAATACCAGATCTAAAATAGCCTGTTCCCGAATTGGTTCATCAACGTATTCCTCCACACTATTACTGCAAATTTGGTTTGCCCAGTCTATATGTTGATTAAAGTCCCTGATGATTACTCTAATAACTTTTATGCCGCAGCCTCTGCTACCGGTGCTCCCACTCAGATCTGTTGTGTCCTGGATCTTCTCCGGTGTTCCCTTTATGCCGCTGCCACCACTCCCGCTCAGTTCCGTACTGTCCCAGCAAGCTGTTAAATATATGATCAAGGGGCTCGCAAGGCACAGCCCCCATTTCATTGCATATCCTCGGGTGAAAGCTATCAGGACTGGCAGTCACCTCTTTTTGAGATCCCTTATTCCAGCCAGGACTATATTCACATCCAATTTTACACTTTCAGCTTTTGTATCAACCTTATGAATTAGTATTGGTAACACAGCAATGTCTTCCATAGTGAGCCCTGATGCAAAGAACTAATTTAGAACCTCTGCTGAACCTGGCCTGAGCAATTCTTCAATGGCCCTATACAACCCTTAATTGCCTTCTGCTTCCTAACCTAACTAAAAAAAAGACCTTGCTATTACGACCACACTTCTTCATTATCTGATAATAGCTATTGTTGTGTTTAACGGTGATCAATAATAGGAAGCTAGGAAAAATTTGAAGAGTAATTAAAGCTCTGTTTTTGAGTCTGAGTCCATTTTAAGTCATTATCCATTATGATGGTCGCAGCTGTTCATTGTTAAAAGAAACATCAAGAGAATGTGAAAAACTGAAAAACAAGTGCCAGAGACCAGTTAGGAAAAAGGATTAATAAACAGAAGATGGCTTGCTAATTGGTATAATAGACTTTGAATGGAAAGAAAAAAAGGCCTTTGTTCCACATAAATCCACCAGCTCAATTTGATTTTACGAAGGCAGCTAGATAAAGCGATTTGAAAGATTTAAAATTGCTTCAGGCTTAGATAGAAAAAGATCTTTCTACTTCTTGTGGATGTGGAAGATCTCATGAATACCTTATCAGAAAATCTTTCCATATTGCGATGGATTACAGTATAAACTTTTCTAGGCCATAAATAACTCCCTCTTGAATATATCCAACGAACTGGCATCAACCACTCTCTGCGGTAGGGAATTCCATAGGTTAACAACTCTCTGAGTGAAGAAGTTTCTCCTCATCTCAGTCCTAACTGGCTTACCCCTTATCCTTACACTGTGTCCTGTGGTTCTGGACTTCCCCAACATCAGGAACATTCTTCCTGCATCTAACCTGTCCAGTCCTGTCAGAATTTTATATGATTCTATGAGATCCCCTCTCATCCTTCAAAGCTTCAGTGAATAAAGGCCCAGTCGATCCAGTTTCTCCTCATATGTCAGTCCAGCCAACCCGGGAATCAGTCTGGTGAATCTTCGCTGCACTCCCTCAATAGCAAGAACGTCCTTCCACAGATTAGGAGACCAAAACTGAACACAATATTCCAGGTGAGGCCTCACCAAGGCCCTGTACAACTGCAGTTAGACCTCCCTGCTCCTATGCTCAAAGCCCCTAGCTATGAAGGCCAACATACCATTTGCCTTCTTCACCGCCTGCTGTACCTGCATGCCAACTTTCAATGACTGATGTACCATGACACCCAGGTCTCATTGCACCTCCCCTTTTCCTAATCTGCCGCCATTCAGATAATATTCTGCCTTCGTGTTTTTGTCCCCAAAGTGGATAACCTCACATTTATCCACATTATACTGCATCTGCCATGCATTTGCCCACTCACCTAACCTGTCCAAGTCACTCTGCGGCCTCTTAGCATCCTCCTCATAGCTCACACCGTCACCCAGTTTAGTGTCATCTGCAAACTTGAAGATATTACACTCAATTCCTTCATCTAAATCATTAATGTATATTGTAAAGAGCTGGGGTCCCAGCACTGAGTCGTGCGGCACCCCACTAGTCACTGCCTGCCATTCTGAAAAGGACCCATTTATCCCAACTCTCTGCTTCCTGTCTATCCACGTCAGTACATTACCCTCAATACCATGTGCTTTGATTTTGCACACCAATCTCTTGTGTGGGACCTTGTCAAAAGCCTTTTGAAAGTCCAAATACACCACATCCACTGATTCTCCCTTGTCCAATCTATTAGTTACATCCTCAAAAAATTCCAGAAGATTTGTCAAGCATGATTTCCCTTTCACAAATCCATGTCAACTTGGACTGATCCTGTCACTGCTTTCCAAATGCGCTGTTACTTCATTTTTAATAATTGATTCCAACATTTTCCCCACTACTGATGTCAGGCTAACCGATCTATAATTACCCGTTTTCTCTCTCCCGCCTTTTCTAAAAAGTGCTGTTACATTAGCTACCCTCTGGGGCCACTTCCTTAAGTACTCTGGGATGCAGACTCTCTGGCCCCGGGAATTTATCGGCCTTCAATCCCATCAATTTCCCGAACACAATTTCCCACCTAATAAGGATATCCTTCAGTTCCTCCTTCTCTTTAGACCTCAGTCCCCTCATACTTCCGGAAGGTTATTTGTGTCTTCCTTCATGAAGACGAACCAAAGTATTTGTTCAACTGGTTTGCCATTTCTTTGTTCCCCATTATGAATTCACCTGAATCTGACTGCAAGGGACCTACGTTTGTCTTCACTAATCTTTTTCTCTTCACATATCTATAGATTTTATATTTTTTATATTCGTGGCAAGTTTCCTCTCATACTCTATTTTCCTCCTCTGAATTAAACCCTTTGTCCTCCTCTGCTGAATTCTAAATTTCTCCCAGTCCTCAGGTTTGCTGCTTTTTCTGGCCAATTTATATGCCTCTTCCTTGGATTTAACACGATCCTTAATTTCCCTTGTTAGCCATGGTTGAGCCACATTCCCCGTTTTATTTTTACTCCAGACAGGGATGTACAATTGTTGAAGTTCATCCATGTGATCTTTAAATGTTTGCCATTGCCGATCCACCGTCAACCCTTTAAGTATCATTTGCCAGTCTATTCTAGCCAATTCATGTCTCATAATTCACGTCTCATACCATCGAAGTTAACTTTCCTTAAGTTCAGGACCCTAGTCTCTGAATTAACTGTGTCACTCTCCATCTTAATAAGGAATTCTTCCATATTATGGTCACTCTTCCCCAAGGGGCCTCGCTCAAAAAGATTGCTAATTAGTCCCTTCTCATTACACATCACCCAGTCTAGGATGGCCTGCCCTCTAGTTGGTTCCTCGACATATTGGTCCAGAAAACCATCCCTAATACACTCCAAGAAATCCTCCTCCATTGTATTGCTACCAGTTTGGATAGCCCAATCTATATGTAGATTAAAGTCGCCCATGATAACTGCTGTACCTTTATTGCATGCATCCCTAATTTTTTGTTTGATGCTGTCCCCAACCTCACTACTACTGTTTGGTGGTCTGTACACAACTCCCACTAGCGTTTTCTGCCCTTTGGTTATCGCAAGCTCCACCCATACAGATTCCACTTCATCCAAGTTAATGTCCTTTCTTACTATTGCATTAATTTCCTCTTTAACCAGCAACGCTACCCCACCTCCTTTTCCTTTCTGTCTATCCTTCCAGAATGTTGAATACCCCTGGATGTTGAGTTTCCAGCCTTGGTCACCCTGGAGCCATGTCTCCGTGATGCCTATTATATCACATTCATTAATTGCTGCCTGTGCAGTTAATTCGTCCACCTTATTACGAATATTCCTCGCATTGAGGCACAAGCCTTCAGGCTTGTCTTTTTAACACACTTTGCACTTTTAGAATTTTACTGCAATGTGGCTCTTTTTGATTTTTGCCTTGGGTTTCTCTGCCCTCCACTTTTAATTTTCTTTTTTCTATCTTTTGCTTCTGCCTCTATTTTACTTCCCTCTGTTTCCCTGCATAGGTTCCCATCCCCCTGCCATATTAGTTTAACCCCTCCCCAACAGCACTAGCAAACACTCCCCCTAGGACATTGGTTTCTGTCCTGCCCAGGTGCAGATCGTCCGGTTTGTACTGGTCCCACCTTCCCCAGAACCGGTTCCAATGTCCCAGGAATTTGAATCCCTCTCTTCTGCACCACTCCTCAAGCCACGTATTCATCTGAGCTATCCTGCGATTCCTACTCTGACTAGCACGTGGCACTGGTAGCAATCCTGAGATTACTACTTTTGAAGTCCTACGTTTTAATTTAACTCTTAGCTCCCTAAATTCAGCTTGTAGGACCTCATCCCATTTCTTACCTATTTTGTTAGTACCTATAAGCACCACAACAACTGGCTGTTCACCCTCCCTTTACAAAATTTCCTGCACCCGCTCTGTGACATCCTTGACCCTTGCACCAGGGAGGCAACCCCATCCTGGAGTCTCGATTGCGGCCGCAGAAATGTCTATCTATTCCCCTTACAGTAGAATCCCCTACCACTATAGCTCTCCTACTCTTTTTCCTGCCCTTCTGTGCAGCAGAGCCACCCATGGTGCCATGACCATGGCTGCTGCTGCTCTCCCCTGATGAGTCATCCCCCTCAACAGTACCCAAAATGGTGTATCTGTTTTGCAGGGGATGACCGCAGGGTACCCCTGCACTACCTTCCTTCCACTGGTCTTCCTGTTAGAAGTTAGAAAAAGATTAGTCTAGATAGGGTGTGAATGGCGGAATAATTACTAGTTGCCATGGGAAATAGAGAGAAACAATTACCTAAGATCGGGAAGGGGGTGGTGTTAAAAAAAGGAGGAAAGGGAGCAAAATATGGGTAAAGGTTATGGTCTGAAATTGTTGAACTCGACGTTGAGTCCAGAAGGCTATAAACTGCCTAAATGAAAGATGAGGTGCTGTTCCTTGAACTTGCGTTGAGCTTCTTTGAAACAGTGTAGAAGGCCGAGGCAGGAGATGTCAGGGTGGGATTGGAGTGAGTAATTAAAGTTGCAGGCGACCGGAAGCTCAGAGTCACACTTATGGACTGAACGGAGGTGTTCCGCAAAGCGGCCATCCAATCTACGCTTGGTCTCCCCATTGTGGTGGAGACCACATCGTGAGCAGCGAATACAGTATACTAAATTGAAAGAAGTACAAATAAATCGTCGTTTCACCTGGAAGGAGTATTTGGGGCCCTGGACAGTGGGAAGGGAGGAGGTAAAACGGCAGGTGTTGCATCTCCTGTGCTTGCACGGGAAGGTGCCATGGGAAGGGGAGTGGGTGCTGGGGGTGACTGCGGAATGGACCAGGGTGTCGTGAAGGGAGTGGTCCCTTCAGAATGCTGAGAGGGGAGGGGAGGGGAAGATGTGATTGGTGGTAGGATCACGCTGGGGGTTGCGGAAATGACAGAGGATGATCAGTTGAATGCGGAGGCTGGTGGGGTGGAAGGTGAGGACAAGGGGAACCCTGTCATGGTTCTGAGAGGGAGGGGAAAGGGTGAGAGCAGAGGTGCGGGAAATAGAACAGACATGGTCAAGGACCATGTTAACCACGGCAGAGGGAAATCCTCGGTTGAGGAAAAGGTCAGAGGCACTAGTGTTAAAGCTGGCATCGTCAGAGCAGATGCGATGGAGGTGGAGAAACTGGCAGAATGGAATGGAGTCGTTACAGGATGTGGGTTGGGAGAAATTGTAGTCCAAGTAGCTGTGGGAGTCAGTGGGCTTATAGTGAACGTTTGTCAATAGTCTATCCCCAGAAATGGAGACAGAGAAGTCGAGGAAGGGAAGAGTCGGAGATGGACCATGTGAAGGTGAGGGAAGGATGGAAATTGGAATCAAAGTGAATCAAAGATACCATCATCAATGTACTGGAAAAAAAGGCGAGGGAGGGGACCTGCATAGGACTGGAACAAAGAATGTTCCACAATCGCACAAAAAGGCAGGCATAGCTAGGAGCCATATGTTACATCCAATCAGTAATAGAAGATAAAAAATATGCTTCAAGCAAATCAGATCTGTAAGCTGATCAAGGAATAAAAGGATGGCTGAAAAAAAAAATGAAAGCTGGTGATATACTGATTCCATATTTGGCCATCGCAGGAGGATTTACATTTCAGGATGGGCTTCCATTTTCGATTGGTAATGTGCTCAGATCTTTTTACAGAATACCAGCAGAACACCAAGGGACTGAAAACTCAGAGTTTGTGGTTGTCAGCCCAATGTGGACGGTAGAAACTTCACATACCCATTCTGAGATTTGTATGAGAAACTATCAAATTCTTCAGGCTAACCATACTCTAGACATTAACTTGAAGTGATCATATGCAAGAAAGAATAAAATAATTTGCATTTATATAGCGCCTTTCACAACCTGAGAACATCACAAAGCATTTTACAGCCATTGAAGTACTTTTGAAATGTAGTCACTGTTGTAATGTAGGAAACGCAGCAGACAATTTGTGCACAGCAAGGTCCACAAACACCAACGTGATAATGATCCGATATCTGTTTTAATGATGATGAGCAGTAAATATTGGCCATGACAGCAGGGAGAACTCCCCTACTCATCTTCAAAATAGTGCCATGGCATCTCTTATGTTCATCTGAGAGGGCAGATGGGGCCTCAGTTTAGCATCTCATCCAAAAGACAGCACCCACAGCAATGCAGTGCTCCCTCAATAGTGCACTGGGATTGTCAGCCTAGATTTTGCTGCTCAAGTCTCTGGACCGACAACCTTTTGACTCCAAGGCATGAGTGCTACCCACTGAGCCACAGCTGACAACAGATCTGAAGAGCCTTATTGGTGTCCAACATGATTTTATTAACCAAGTCTTGAAGCATAAGTTAACCAATAAAGTAAGAAAACTTTATGGCATGCATAAACTCATTAATAGATAAGCAAGGAAAGGATATGGTTGACTCACTTTTATAATCTCACACTCACATTTCTGATTGGTAAGTCAAGTAGTGGCATGTGATGAGATTTCTATGGGCCTCATTTGTATTTCCTATTAAAGTCTACAAACACTAAATAAATGCCTCGGCTTTCTGTGTCAGTATTTATTCACCTCACAGTTGTATTTTAGTGCTTCTTGCTTTGGGGAATAATGCATTTTATGACTTACAAATGGAACATGTTTTTCCCTGAGTATTTGAAAAACTGTTAATTCACTCCCTGAATGCGGCTTTTCAAATGCTGTTTAGCAGTCAATATGATATTACTGAACTATAGCGTCAGACATTTCACCAGGTGGTGCTCATTTTGTACTTGCCTTGATATGACTGAGAATGAACATTATGTGCAAAATGTGTCAGTAATATCAAAGAAGCCCCAACAATAAAATAGGCACAACTCTGCTACCTACCTTTTTTACTCTGCCTATGTAGAGAGCAAATTGTAGAATAAGGTAATTAGAAGAAAAATGTTTTCAGGTTTTCAGTATTTGTCTAAAATAAATCATCAATAGAGTATTGGGATTATCCTAATACAGCATATTATATCAAATTCAATTAAATTGGATATAAGTAATGCTGCAATTCAACTAACCAGGAAATACATTGTGGTACATTATGTAAAATTTGTTTTCGGCTCTTCCTAAAAATATCATTTATTAAATATATCTTTAGCACATTACTCTGCAAAGCAGGAAATAGTCAACACTTGTTGCCTTTGTAATAAGGAAACATTGCAACACTGAGTCTATATAATTATATAATGGCACGTAATTTGCAGTCAGCGGCGAAGGAAAGGCATTTGCCGCTGACCCAGAAGTAAGCTTCCTACAAAGATCTCGCGATCTCTGTGGCGAAAAGTTCGGGTTTTCTGACGTGTAATTGAAATCAATGCAAGTTAATGGGGATTCTCAGTGGAGAGCTGCTGTGATGTCAAAAGCTGTCTAAGCAGCCAATCAAATAGCAGAATTCTCACAGACAGCGAACCAGGAAGTGAGTAAGCGCCTTTGATTCTAACTTATTTTAAATGTGAGAGAGAGCAAAACAAAGATGGGGGCTCTCATTTGGGTAAAAGGTAAAACCTGAAATAAAGATTAAATCATTTTTTTAAAGTTTTGTTTAAAAATGTAATTTTTATTAAAATGGATAAATTTGACACTCCACAAAATTAAAATTAGGTTTTCAAGCCCACAAATGTAGTCGAGCAGTTACTACACTGTTGAAACCTCAGGTACACCTAATCCAAAAGGGTCTAATGTTTACTGTGGTATTTAACAGCAGTATTAATGCGACACAGCCAAAGTTTTCATCCGTTTCCACGATTTGACAGATCACACTGATTGCTGGTTCTGGGGGATGCGGGGTGGGTATGGGTGGGGGGCAGGGCACGGTGCAGCCTGTGGAGGAGCAGCAAGTAACAGACCACAACTTCAGGATTTCCGCTTTAGATTGCACATGCGCTAAATCGTGAAGTTGCGGTCAGTTTCAAAGGCGAAATGACGGCGAACACTGCCAGTTCGCTGTCATCTGGACCGCAAGTTCCAGACCATTCATAGTTATTATACCTCAAAAGCTGTTTCTTTGGATGAGAAGCACTTTGGGATGTCCTAAGGATGTGAATGAGGTGCACTATAAGTGCAAGTCCACCCACCCATTCGTTTTTTATTTAACTTTCACACTTTGAACTTTCTGGTCTTTGCCACATCTATCTGCCATGGATATAAGATTATGTATATTTATGCATTTGCGAGGTCTTCAAAAATCAGGACCTAATGGGGGCATTTTAACCCCAAAAAACAGGTGGGTTGGTGTCGGGTGAAAGGTTAAAGTTTTAAAAATCTGAATCCCGACCAGAACCCACCTCCAACCCGCCCAGTTCCAATTTTAATAGAGGCGGGACGGGCAACCAATCCACTCGCAAGTGCTGGGTTGGCCCTTGAAATATTATAATGCATGCCTCATTTTGAAGCACCATTTTAAATTTAACTCTAGGCAGCCATTTTCCCAGGCCTCGTTGAACCTGGCAACTAAAGGAAGGCGGGAGTACTGAATCCAGGAGGTATCACCGACCCAGTATCGGACACCCTTCCAACCCTTCCAATTTCCCCCGATCCCCACCCACCCCCAACTTCTAATCTCCAATCCCCCTCTGGCCTTCCAACCCCTCCTTTCCAGCCTTCCAACATCCGGCCCCTGACCCTCCCCTAACTTCCAACCCCTGATTCCTCCGATGATCTGCTGCCCCCGACCATGACGATGATCTGCAGCCCCCTCCCCTCTCCCTTCCCCAACCTTTAGCCCCAACCATACCGATGATCTTTAGCCCTCCGACCTCACCAACAAACCTCTAGCCCCTGACTTTGCACGATCTGCCGCCCTTAAACTCACAGGCCTACCTTCTGGTTGGCTGCTGGGGGGAAACAGAGAATAAAAATGTTAATTGGGCCCTGCCATTAAATTTGTTTTCCCAGGACCGCATTACAGCCGCTCCCCCCCCCCCCCCCCCCCCCCACCCTGCTCCCTACCCATCTCCAAGGTAAGATTCTAGCCAATGTGACTGGTGAATTGGTTTAACAATTTAATTTCTTTCAGGTATATTAGAAAGTTAATTTGGTACACAGTGCATATATTAATGCATATATGTTGACTGTCATATCCTTCAGCAAAATAAAATTGCTTCCCATTGAAGCATGAAAATGGAAATGAACATTGTTTGTCTATGCATCTGCTAAACTAATTTAAGAACCAAAGCTATTTTGTAAGTCAAAATTCTTAAACGAGACAGTACACGTTGTCACTTAGTTAATCAGATCAGCAGTGTTTTCTGTAAATAAACAAGTTTTCTCTGAATTCTATTATTGTGTGTGTGTATGGATTTAGCCAAAATAGTAGAAAATTCTTAATTTATTATATTGATCGTTGATTACTTAAGTGGCTATTTGTAGTATTTAATGATTATTCCTTTTGAACAGTAAATGGTGGCTGGTCTACTTGGACAGAGTGGTGGTCCTGCAGCACTACCTGTGGTAGGGGATGGCAGAAAAGGACACGATCCTGTACCAGCCCCAGCCCTCAGAATGGAGGATCATTCTGTGATGGACAGAACATTCAGAAAACTACCTGCACCATCTCCTGTCCAGGTAAGCAACTGACTTCTGTTAAAGCTGATTAATGTTTATAAATTGCTCCATTAGCCATTCACATTTATAATTTGGGGCGATATATGACATGAGAAAAGGTAGAATCAGAACAAAGATGATGATAAAAGCAAACAATCTATCAGAAAATAACAAATCTAGATGCATTCTAACTAAGTTAAAACAACAACACAGTTAAAGGATTACAGAAATAATGCAAAACTAGTAGGAAAGGATTAATTGCTCTGTCTGTCGATGCTTTGTCAGCTACTACGGGGCTGCCATATAAACGAGATAAATTATTTCTGGGAACTATGAAATCATGAATGTCTGGAAAGTTTGACAGCCGAGTTCTAAATAGTTAAAATTTTGAGGTCAGAAATCTGATGAAATACAAGAACAGTTGCAGCATTAGGGCATGCAACCTGTACAATTACACAGGGCTTTGCCCCAGGCCAGGGCCCCAAGCAGATCCAGTGAAATTACACCTACGCTCTATGGGACACATTGAGTGCAATATAGCGTCGAGCACAATCAGGAGATTTTTAACATTTTACTACTGGTTTGTTGTCATATATTGAATTTGCAGCCTGCCTTTATATTGTAAAAAAAAATGATTTGCCTCCTGCACAGGAAAAGGAATCATAAGCACTTGGTCACAGCGACAGGAGGTATGGAAGAGTATCCCCAATGGGAGCCTTGGTCTTCGGGTCCTGCCGTACCTCAGTCAGTGATTCCAGCTATCAGTTTAGGGCTGCTGATACTGTGTTGCTAGTGAGTGTAAGGGTCTGTCTCTGGGGTCCCATAGAATGAAGGGCAAGGAAAGAGTGGAATCAAGACAGCGAGAGAGGTCAGGAGAGAGAGAGAGAGAGAGAAAATGAAAAGGAGTACAATAGCCTTGCACAGTGAGATCAGGGTACAATGCTCTCTCACCCTGGGATGAGGGCACAATTCCCTCTCCCCCATGGGTATAGAGGGTGAATTACTTATTGAGTGAGTTAGAGAATGAGTGAGTGTGTGAGCTTGCATATGAGTGAGCGAATATGGGAGTAAGTGAGAAAATGAATGTGAGAGCAAGTGAATATGAGAGAAAAAGGGATGAGGTACCGACTGCCCTCAAAAGTTTGTCACCATCCTCCGCCTGCTTCACGATGACATGCAAGCTGTGATCCTGACCAACAGATCCACCACAGACCCAATAAACATGTAGACTGGGGTCACGTAAGGCTGTGTAATCGCACTAACGCTCTTCTCGATCTTCCTTGCTGCAATGCTCCATCTCACCCTCAATAAGCTCCCCGCTGGAGTGGAGCTAATCTACAGAACAAACGAGAAACTGTTCAACCTCCGTCGTCTCCAGTCCAGATCCAAGGTCGTCCCATCCTCTGTCATTAAAGTCCAGTATGTAGAAAACGCCTGCGTCTGCGCACACTCGGAGGTCAAGCTCCAAACCATCGTCAATACTTCACCGAAGCGTACGAGAGTATGGGCCTTACACTAAACATCCAAAAGACAAAGGTTCTCTACCAACCTGCCCCTGCCACACAGGACAGCCCCGCCGATTATCAAAATCCATGACGAGGTATTGGACAACGTGGACCATTTTCCATACCTCAGGACCCTACTGTCAACAAGGGCAGACATCGAAGACGAAGTCAAACACCACCTTCAGAGTGTCAGTGCAGCCTTCGGTCACCTGAGGAAGAGGGTGTTTGAAGACCAGGACATCAAACCCGGCACCAAGCTCATGGTCTACAGAGCAGTCGTAATACCCACCCTCCTATATGCTTCAGAGACAGGGATTATATACAGCCGGCACCTCAAAGCACTGGAGAAGTACCACCAATGCTGCCTCCGTAAGATTCTGCAAATCCATTGGCAGGAAAGGTGGACCAACGTCAGTGTTCTTGCTCAGGCCAATATCCCCAGCATTGAAGCATTGACCACGCTCGATCAGCTCCGATGGATGGGCCACATCATCCACATGCTCGATACTAGACTCTAGAAACAAACACACTACTAAGAGCTCTGACATGGCAAGAGAGCCCAGGTGCACAGAGGAAACACTTCAAGGACACCCTCAAAGCCTCCTTGAAAACGTGCAACATCCCCACCAACACCTGGGAATCCCTAGCCCAAGACTGCTCAAAGTAGAGGAGAAGCATCCAGGAAGGCGCCGAACATCTCGAGTCTCTTTGCCAGGAGGACGCGGAAGCCAAGCGCAAAACAGCGGAAGGAGCGCATGACAACCCAGGCACCCCACCTACCCTTCCCTCCAACCACCATCTACCTCACCTGTGACAGTGACTGTAGGTCACACATTGGACTCATCAGTCACCTGAGAACTCATATCCATGTGGAAGCAAATCATCCTCAACACCGAGGGACTGCCAAAGAGAGAGAGAGAGAGGTAAAGTGTGATTGAGGGCCCCCACAAGACAAATGCCACTCCTGCACCTAAGTAGTGTATTTAGGACTGTATTTTCCAGTCCTTTGTGCTCTGGGTTTCGCTCCGGAGCAGCGTGAAAGGCGGCAGTGAGGTCTCCAGCGCCCGCCGCGATCCTCTGGTCGGGTTTTGCGGCGGCTCTGAGCAACACCGCCGGGAAGAGCTGCACGGTGTGCAACACCCCTGGTTGCGACACCATCGCGAGTTTTGAGTCTTGCCCGACCCGTCCGCCTAGAAGTGTGCCCGCAATGACCGCCTGGGAAATCAGAGCAGTCAAACAATCCCGGTGGCAAAGAGTAAGGTAATGCACTGAAAAAGTAAGTGCGAGTGTTTATTGTTTTATATTTTTGTGTGAATGGGCAATGTTTTAGGAATGTTTGTTTTTAGGTTTCCTCTCCCCATCCCCCCTCCCGCCCCGGGCCTTTCTCGGATCGCTCACGGCCCGGCTCTTTAGCTCGGGAGTTTCCCTTCCTTGCACCACGAGAGGTGTACAACACCTCCCTTAGCACTGCGCCCCCTGATGCAGGGCCCAGATGCCCAAACTTACATACTAAAGCGCAACTTATTCCCAGACGCTAACTTTCTAGCCCCATCGCCGTTATCGTCCCGAAAACAGAAAAGCCAAAAATCCAGCCCTCAGGCTTTTTCAGGTACAGATAAAGTTCAGGTACACTCAGGTATAAAGCTCTGATGTCAACGGAGATTAAAGGAACACAATACAAATGCTGGAGATCTGAACTAAAAGCAGAAAATGCTAGACGTGCACCTAAAAGATGAAGATAGGTTAATGTTGCAGTAGTATTTTGATGAAGCTCACACCTCAAATATTAACCCATCTTTCTCTTTCAGGTGCTGACCAACATGCTGTACAATTCCAGAATGTTTTTGTTTTAATGAAATTTAAGCAATAACTAGTTGATCTGTGGCAATGCTCATGGTCATTTAAAATATATATTTACTATATAGTATGTATTGTGCACATGTTTGCTATTTCATTGTTTATCTGCATATATCTATATTAATATGAGAGTAAATGGAACAAAAAGCAAAAGTTAATGAAATGGTAGCTGTAATCTCCTCAGGCAATTCCCCATTTATATTTTTTATTAATAGTAATTGAGGGCATAAATTATGAATAAATGCTATCTTCATTTTTCTGGAAAAGTAGTCCTGATGGCAATAATATTTTTTTCCGCCAAGAAAAAAATGTAATTACTAACGTGTTACATCTAACAGCCTTTTATCGTTTTGCCCTGTGATCTGCCAGTTACAGCTCCCCACTGAATCAAGCTGTTTCATGTAGGCTTTAGAAGCCGTTCGATTTTAAAGTTATTAGCTTTCACCAGGCACCTTTTCACTCAGCTGATTTTTTTTTAACATGGCTGAGTCTGGGGAGTTTACTGGGCTGGGAGAGGTAGTTGATGCTGGAAAATGTTAGGAGGCCAGGATCTGTGAGCTGGAGCAATTGTATGCGACACATGAATGGGATTGGCCATCTTTTGTTGAATCTAATCTGCTGACCCGAATATGATCATCGGCATGGGAGGAGGAGGAGGGGCCAAGGCTGGGATGGGGCCACCCATTCAGCAAGCAGCGAGACTAGGCATATTGATCCACCGAATGATGGAAGTGGCGATGACATGGTTCACAGCCTGGATTTTTGAAGAGAAAATAAATGTTCTTTTGTTTTGCCCCCTTGATAAAGGTGGCTGTTTTCTGAAGGGGAAGCCCTAATACCCGCCTGGCCCATTTCCGTCGTAGTATGCAGCATCCTTCAGCAAGTGGGTGCCCCAGACATGCTCCTAATGGCACATGTGCCCACCTGAGACATTTAATAGAAGGGTCCATCCCCTGACTCCATTAGTTTTGGCGGGTCATCTACAGAGATCCGTTTGGGCAGGGCACACAACGGCACTTTTGCGAGGATTTGTGGCCCATATATATCTATATCATTTTCACTATATAGATATTCAACATGATTTGTTCTGCCATTCTTCTCTGGCAATTCCTCACTAATTTTTTAAAAAATTAATAGTAAGTGAAGGCATTACTTATGGATATATGATTTCTTAATTTTTCTGGAAAAGTAGCCTTGATGGCAATAATATATTTTATCCCACAATTTATATTTGATTCATATCTTCAAATATCACTATAGTATGTCTTAATTTTTTTTTATAAGGAAACTATCAATTAATATTGTGTAATGCTACATTATGTATTTCTTAAGATGTACAATTAAGGCCTGACATTGTGCTCCTGATATAAGTGAGGTTTTAGTGCTGCACTGCCTGTGCACTTTTGCCCTTGTGCAGGGGGCCAGTCCAATGGAACAAATGGAATTTCTGGCCATCAATTCTAGTTTAAAAGAATAAAAGCACATAAATATATTTACCTGCGAATGAGAGAAATATTTATTTCACCTTTAGCAAGCTTGAAAATCAATTTCAGATAATTATGATTCTTGACCAAGGATGGGGACAGGGCCAAAGCGTCAGGCACAAGTGCAGCAAAAGGACATCCAATATGGATGTGCAAAACTAAAATTACAGGACAGCTTTTTCTAATATTGCTGGGAGGCACGGGGTATTGTTGCAGTGCACCTGGAAAGCATGGACAATATGTGGCGAGGTGGAGGAAATGGTTCTGAGGGCATCGCTGCAGGATTGAAAGCTGGGATGCTCTGAACTATCAGGAACAAGTATGAAGAGAGCTGCAAACTTCTCAGAGAGTGGCATGTATGCTTCCAATTGAAATTAGGGATAGGAGGCGTGGACCAGTGGGAGTGGATTGCAAGAAATCGGCCAGCACAGAAGTCAGGACAATGTGGAAGGATGAGCACACGTAGGAATGGCAACTCCCTAACTCCCAAGAACCCCCTCCAGTTTACTGATCACACAAGGTCAGCAAAGGTAAACGGGAAAGCAGAAGTGTATATTTTAATGTTTACATGCCACAGACAAATATGAATTCTAAAAGTGCAGTAACAAAGTTAAGGGTATAAAGCAGTGAAATAAAAGAACTGTGGAACAATTACATAGAACAATTGCATTATATTACCAGAGAATCCTGCAATGCATATATGCCCTTTGAAGAATTATTTTCTATGAGAACTCCATTAGAGAAGTGATATAAATTCTCCAATAGTTGTCAAATAAACCTGTCTGGGGCTAAAAGTAACAACCACTCCTCTCTCATGCAGGAAATAATTGCATGGAATTTGTGGGAGTGACCAGCTACAGGAAGAAGAACAAAAATATGTGTCCTTTATCCCAGCAGGAGGAGGCTGTTGAGATATTGAGATCTCACTCAGCCGAGATTATTACGACGAGACATAAAAAATCCTAATTTATGCAAAACAAGTAACAAGTAGACCAAAAACAATTTCTGTTTTATCATGCTCTTACTCTGAGAAGACCCTTATATGATCAGAACAGTAAGGGAACAGTGGATAGTAGACTCATTGCATTTCTCTTTATCTTGCTACAGGATATGGAAGAGGGAAAAGAAGCCAAAAGAGAAACTGATCTAATGCAAGACCATCAGCAGTAGGGACAGCCAGTCGCTCACACCACCACCTCTCCTTCACATTCACCAGCTCAGTTTTTTAAAATATTCATTCTTGGGATGTGGGCATCGCTCGCAAGGTGGTGGTGAACCCTCTTCTAGAACCGCTGCAGTCCGTGTGGTGAAAGTACTCCCACAGTGACTTTGTCGTAGCGGTTTGGTACAACTGAGTGGCTCACTAGGCCATTTCAGAGGGCAGTTAAGAGTCAACCACATTGCTGTGGGTCTGGAGTCATATGTAGACCAGACCAGGTAAGGATGGCAGATTTTCTTCCCTAAAGGACATTAGTGAACCAGTTAGGTTTTTATGACAATCTGGTAGTTTCATGGTTACCATTACTGATACTAGCCTTTATATTCCAAATTTATTTAATTAACTGAATTTAAATTCCCCAGCTGCTGTAGTGGAATTTGAACTCATGTCTCCGGATCATTGATCCAGGTCTCTGTATTACTAGTCCCGTAACATAACTACTATGCAACCCTTCTCATGGGGGTACGGGGGAGAAATAGATAGCTCCAATGAGAAGTGGTCAGTAGGTGCTGCACAAAACATAGGGAAACCAGAGGAAGAAGAAAGGAAGTAGAAAAGGAAGTTCCTGAGCAGAGGCTAAGGAAATGTCAGCTCTTGGCTGAAAACCATTTGGATGATGATTTTGGGGATCCTGCACGAAAAGAAGGATACTATCAGAGCAACAAACTCATACAAAGACACGGCAAAGCCTCTCTGAAAATGTGCAGCAGATGACTAGGCTTGTGGTAGAGTCCAATGCCCTCTTGTGGCAAATAGAGTGAGAGGCAGCTGAATAAATCTCTCCTTATGTCTCTCAGAACATGAAGACCTGGAGGCAAGTCATCACCTCTAGTGTGTAAGCTTTGACTGGTGATGTTCAGGCCTTGAGTGATGTAATGGAGAGAATGGAGACAGCAATATTTACTGGATACTGAGATCTCTAGGGCACTATTTTGGAGGCCTTGCAGAATAATGAGGGCACTTTATCCCAGGGATTAAGGGATATTTATAAATGCGTAATGTATGTGTTCCTGCAGGTCAGTGCCAGCCAATATCCTGATGCCATGTCTAGTGGGAGAGCAGGAGATGGCTGTGTGGAATCTGTCTTCTTTCAGGACAGTTGAACCAGCGTCTTCTCTGCTCTGTCCTGTCAGATACCTTTACAGGTGGAAGAAAGTCAGCAAGCCAAAGCTGTGAAGATTCCAAGTCAAGCAAAGAAGTTTGTCCTGGGCCCATCCCAGGACTCAATGGCCTTGAGATGAGGGTCAACTTAGCCCCAAGAGGTTCATTGAAATCTACAGCAGCTGTCCACATCTCAGACTCCAGGCCCTGAGGTGAATTTAATAGAAGTATTAGAATGGGATTGAGTAAAATTTGTAAAGTCACAAGGGTAATGCACAGTGGTGATTCAAATTGACTTCTCAATTCTAAAGTTCCAGAATCATTATGATTGTTGTTGTCAGAAATATTATGATGTTCATGATTTTTCTGTTGAAAACATAAATTTGCCCTGGAACTGCAAAAATCGTATGGCTACATTAGTGCAATCTTTAGCTCCAAAATGGAAACCCACTGAACCCAATGAAAATTAATAGCTCACTCATTCAATATCCTTGCTCCTGTGTCAAATGTAATGACCGGACTGACTTGACAGACAGGACATTAATGACTTGCTTTATGCAACAAAGGACAGAAAAGCAACTGACCTGGCTGAAGTCACCTGATTCCCCTTTGGAATGAGCCAGTTGCCAGTTGCAGTAGTGACTCTTTTGAGATGCAGTAATTTCTATCCTATTTCTTGAACTTTGCAGATCTCTGTGTAGGATGATGCAGAACACTCCAGGGCTTCTGGAGCGATACTTAACTCCAGGGAAATATTCAAATAAGATTTTTTGGGTCTATACCCTCTGGTAGCTGGGTATCTATGGGGGATCGGGACCTCATGTGGTGCTACCTTAGGAGCCTGGCCCCTGGGTTTTTTGTTGCTCTTCCTCCTCTTGTTCCTCCAATATATATATCCCCATTGGGAAACCCATACTGCAACATAATACTATATTTTTGGAAAATTCTCAAACAAAAAAACAATCTCTATGGAGACTTCCCAATGAAGCTAAAAGGATCAAAAATAAATGGCAAATTGTGTTGACAAAATACCAATCCAAATTAAAGTTATCATTCATTGTCTATCAGTACAATTAAATACAGCAATTCGCTTTTAAGATTTCAGCATCGGCCTTCCTTAGTTCCTATTCTAATTTATCCATGTTTTACAGTGGCATTGGTTAGATCAGTGGCTCAGAGGGTAGAAATGATTAAATTTAGGAGTGATGGTGTTATCTGGGCCTAAACCTATCTTTGCATGATTGCATCTTAGCTAGGGCATGTACATCTTGCATAGAAACACAGAAACATAGAAAATAGATGCAGGAGTAGGCCATTCGGCCATTCAATGAGTTCATGGCTGAACATGCAACTTCAGTACCCCATTCCTGCTTTCTCGCCATACCCCTTGATCCTCCTAGTAGTAAGGACTACATCTAACTCCTTTTTGAATATATTTAGTGAATTGGCCTCAACAACTTCCTGTGGTAGAGAATTTCACAGGTTCACCACTCTCTGGGTGAAGAAGTTTCTCCTCATCTCGGTCCTAAATGGCTTACCCCTTATCCTTAGACTGTGACCCCTGGTTCTGCACTTCCCCAACATTGGGAACATTCTTCCTGCATCTAACCTGTCTAAACCCGTCAGAATTTTAAACGTTTCTATGAGATCCCCTCTCATTCTTCTGAACTCCAGTGAATACAAGCCCAGTTGATCCAATCTTTCTTGATATGTCAGTTCCGCCATCCCGGGAATCAGTCTGGTGAATCTTCAATAGCAATCCCTCAATAGCAAGAATGTCCTTTCTCAAGTTAGGAGACCAAAACTGTACACAATACTCCAGGTACTCACCAAGGCCCTGTACAACTGTAGCAACACCTCCCTGCCCCTGTACTCATATCCCCTCCTATGAAGGCCAACATGCCATTTGCTTTCTTAACCGCCTGCTGTACCTGCATGCCAACCTTCAATGACTGATGTACCATGACACCCAGGTCTCGTTGCACCTCCCCCCCCACCCCCCCCGCTTTTCCTAATCTGTCACCATTCAGATAATAGTCTGTCTCTCTGTTTTTATCACCAAAGTGGATAACCTCACACTTATCCACATTATACTTCATCTGCCATGCATTTGCCCACTCACCGAACCTATCCAAGTCACTCTGCAGCCTCATAGCATCATCCTCGCAGCTCACACTGTCACCCAACTTAGTGTCATCCGCAAATTACACCCTCATTCACTTCCGATGGAATTTAGGGCAAAACTTAAATGGGGTGTAAAACTGGTAGATTCTCTCTCATCCCCAAATTCCGAACCCCAGAAAGATCCATCAGGTTTAATCCTTCCTAAATCAACAGAATTTTGGGGCCCTGAACTGTGTATATTGCCAAAGACAATTTTAGCTCAGAAGCAGATTATATCCATTTATTTCTTCACTCTTTTTGGATTCATTCACAGAACTTAATTAGAGTTATTCTTGGAAGTTAAGATGAGAAGTCTAACACCAAAAGCTCAGTACAGAGCTTTAACACATCAACAAAGAAGAAGTACTGCTTTACATTTTGTTGACTTGAAAATCATCACCATCAAAGGTAATCCCTCAGAGTCGAAGATAACTTGTTTCCACACTAGAAATGAGTTCTCGGGTGCCTGAAGAGTCCAATGCTGGTCCTACAGTCTCTGTCACAGGTGGGGCAAATGGTGGTTGAAGGAACAGGTGGATGTGGTGCCTGGGTTGGCACGCGCTCTTTCTGCTGTCGACGCTTGGCTTCAGCTTGCTCTCGGCGAAGAGACTTGAGGTATTTAGCACCTTCCCGAATGTTTTCCTCCACTTTGGGCGGTCTTGGGCCAGGGATTCCCAGGTGTCGGTGGGGATGTTACATTTTTTCAAGGAGGCTTTGAGGGTGTCCTTGAAGTGTTTCCTCTGCCCACCTGGGGCTCGCTTGCCATGTCGGAGCTCCGATTAGAGCGATAATGTTTTGGGAGTCTCGTGTCTGGCATGCAGGCGATGTGGAGCTGATCGAGCATGGTCAGTGCCTCAATGCTAGAGATATTGGCCTGAGTGAGGACATTGACGTTGGTGGTGCACCTATCCAGCCAATGGATTTGCAGGATCTTGCGGAGGCAGCGTTGGAGGCACTTCTCCCGTGTTTTGAAGTGCCTGCTGTACATAGTCCATGTCTCTGAGCCATACAGAAGGGCGGGTATCACCACTGTTCTGTAGACCATGAGCTTGGTGCCAGGTTTGAGGTCCTGGTCTTCAAACACTCTCTTCCTCAGGCAACCAAAGGCTGCACTGGTACACTGAAGGCAGTGTTGGACATCGTTGTCAATATCTGCCCTTGTTGACAGTAGGCTCCCAAGGTATGGAAAATGGTCCACATTGTCCAAGGCCTCATTGTGGATTTTGATAACCAGGGAGCAGTGCTGTGTGGCAGGGACAGGTTAGTAGAGGACCTTTGTCTTACAGATGTTTAGTGTAAGGCCCATGCTTTTGTATGCCCTGGTGAAGCTGTTGACGATGGCTTGGAGTTCAGCCTCCGAGTTTGCACAGATGCAGGCATCATCTGCATACTGTAATTCAATGACAGAGGATGGGACAACCTTAGATCTGGCCTGGAGGCGGCGGAGGTTGAACAGATACCCATTTGTCCTGTAATTTAGCACCACTCCAGCAGGGAGCTTGCCGAGGGTGAAATGGAGCATTGCAGCAAGGAAGATCGAGAAGAGCATTGGTGCGATGGCACCAGTCTGTTCAGCCTAGTCTCAACGTGGATTGGGTCTGTTGTGGATTCGTTGGTCAGGATCACGGCTTGCATGTCATCGTGGAGCAGGCGGAGAATGGTGACAAACTTTTGAGGGCAGCCGAATCTGAGGAAGACATGCCATCACGGTCACGGTTGACAGTGTCGAAGGCTTTTGTGAGGTCAAAAAAGGCCATGTACAAGGGTTAGTGCTGTTCCCTGCATTTCTCTTGTATCTGCCGCATGGTGAAGATCATGTCCATTGTGCCCCTTAGTGGGCGGAATCCGCATTGTGACTCTGGGAGAAGTTCTTCAGCCACAGGGAGAAGGCGATTGAGGAAGATTCTTGCGATAACTTTCCCGGTGGTTGACAGCAGGGAGATTCCTCTGTAGTTACTGCAGTCAGGCTTCTCACCTTTCTTGATTACAGCATCTCTGAGATCTCCTGGCATGATCTCCTCCTTCCATAGAAGAGAGATGAGGTCATGAATCTGTGCCAGTAATGCTTCTCCGCCATGTATTAGTACTTCGGAGGGGATTCCATCTGCTTCTGATGACTTTTTGTTCTTCAGTTGTCCAATGGCCTTTTCTACCTCGTGCCAAGCTGGGGTTGTGCTGAGATGGTGGCGGGTGGCATGCTGTGGGATGGAGTCGATGGCGTCGAAAACAGCGTGTCGGTTGAGGAGATCCTCGAAGTGCTCCTTCCAGAGGGCACTGTGCCTCACTTTTTATGGTGAAGCCAACCCCATGGAGGTAACATTCTGCTTCTGGTTTGCCTTTCCAGAAGAAGGTGTAGCCACCAACTTGTTCTTTGAGCTGGCCTTCCCCTGTCCGCTGGGTCTTGCTTAGGGCAGCGATGTCTATGTTGAAGTGCCCGAGTTCCCGGGCAACAATAGTGGTGCGGCGTTCTGGTCTGTTGCTGTTGGGGTTGTCCATAAGGGTCCTGACGTTCCAGGTCCCAAACTTCATCTTAAAGTGTGGAAGATACCTGTGCATGAATTCTTTTAACGTGGGGTGGCGGTTGCGCATCAGCTACCACACGGGTTTGGCAGAGCAAGTGGCAAGGGGATCCAAGATGACTGGAGACCAGGCTTTGCTGTCGAGGCCTAGTTATATACACACACATGCTCCTATTTTCCTCCTTCCTCCTTCCCGCAGGGCCTCTATCCCTGGGTTTCGTAGGACACAATGGCGGTTTCATGAACTCGCCGTTCGCCCATGCTGCGCCGCTCCTGGGCCTGCTGCTGTCCTCAGACCTCTCGCTGTCCTCCAACCTCCTGCTGTCTTCTGACCTTTGTGCTCTCGCTGTCCTCCGATCTCCCTCTGTCCTCTGATCTCCCTCTGTCCTCCGACCTCTCTCTGTCCTCCGACCTCTCTGTCCTCCGACCTCCCACTGTCTTCTGACCTCTCGCTGTCATCTGACCTCTCGCTGTCATCTGACCTCTCGCTGTCCTCCAATCTCCCTCTGTCCTCCGATCTCCCTCTGTCCTCCGATCTCCCTCTGTCCTCCGATTTCTCTCTGTCCTCCAACTTCCTTCTGGCCTCCGATCTCCCACTGTCCTCTGATCTCCCTCCGACCTCCGATCTCCCGCTGTCCTCTGACCTCCCACTGTCCTCGGACCGACCTCCTGCTGTCCTCTGACCTCCACTGTCCTCTGACCTCCCTCTGTCCTCTGACCTCCCTCTGTCCTCTGACCTCCCTCTGTCCTCTGACCTCCCTCCATCCTCCGACCTCCCTTCGTCCTCCAGCCTCCCGCTGTCCTCCGACCTCCCGCTGTCCTCTGACCTCTTCTGAGCCCCGACCCTGCTGCTGGGCTCCACCTCGCACCGAGTCGCCAACCAATCCGCTACCTGGGATGCTGTGACGTTTGGTTTGTCGCTCGTTTTGCCTTCGTTGAACTCTGAATCTGGCTCGGCTACTCCTTGCAGTGGATGGCTCCTTCTGATGCTGCGCTGGGTCCTGGGGCTCTCCTCCTTTATGCTTCCTGCTCCGCTCCTGTTCCGCTGCTGTTTCCCCTCAGTTCGACTCTGTTAACATAAATACTAGCCGCAAGGTATCAATCAGCAGCAGTTAACACTGCTAAGAAGTTGTTTTTAAATTTGTTCATGGGAATGCTACTGACACTGAAAAAGCAGTATTTATCAATCGTCCAGTTGCCTTGAGGGTTTAAGGAGTCAACTTCATAATGTGGGACTGGAGTCATATGTAGGCCAGACCAGTGAGGGCTGGCAGGTCCCGTCCTGAAAAATATTAGCAAACCAATTAGGTTTTTAAAACAATCTAGTAGCTTTCATGATCACTTTATCTGGTGCCAGCCCAGATTTATAAATTTTAGTTTCACAATTCCCTGCGTAAACCTCTTCACCAATCTACCTCTTTCTCCTCCTTTAAGACGCTCCTTAAAACCTACCTCTTTGACCAAGCTTTTAGTCACCTGCCCTAATTTCTCCTTACGTGGCTCGATTTCAAATTTTTGTCACACAATACTCCTGTGAAGCGCCTTGGGACATTTCACTACGTTAAAGGAGCTATATAAATACTAGTTGTTGTTGTTGTTTCTCCTCTCAACCAGCACCACCAAAACCTGGTCATTTTATCCCATTGCTGTTTGGGGGACCTCGTTGTGCACAAACGGTGACTATAATTCAAAAAGCAATTCATTGGCTGTAAAGCATTTTGGGACATCCCCACAAAAATTTGAATATTCAATAGAAATACAAACATCAACTATGTGTATTTAAATAGCACCTTTAATGCAGTAAAACATCCCAAGACACTTAACAGGAATGACTTAACAGATACAAATTGAAACCGAGCCAAAGAAGAAAACATGAAGATAAGTGACCAAAAGCTTGGTCAAAAATGTAGCTTTTAAGGAGCGACTTAAAGGAGCATCGAGAGACTGAGAGATTTAGGAAGGGAATTGCAGCACTTTGGGCCTGGACAGCTGATGACACAGCCACCAATGGTGGAGTGAAGGAAATGGGGGATACATACGAGGCCAGAGTTGGAGGAGCATTGTTGGAGGAGAGTTGCCATACTGGAGGATATTACAGAGATATGGAGGAGAAAACAAAATAAATCTTCACAAACCCATTTACCATGTTATTACTTGGTGTCAAAAGGAAGTCCTACCCCTCTTATGTGAATTTGGTGATGTTTTAGTCATAAAAATCCAGTAAAACTGAAATTATGTCTTCCATTAGAGGCATAAGTTTAATGCTGTTTGAAATTGACAACAATTTTTCATTTCTAGTAGTTGATATGATAAAATTTATAACTAAATATAAATCTTATACAAATTACAACTATAATTTTATAGCACTTCACCTTTAAAACTGAACATTGGTTATATTTATTATGTATGAACATGATCCTTGAAAAGTGGCTTTGTCCAGGCTATCTACAATTGTGAACTTGCTGTGCAACGCCCAGTGCCAAGGTTTCCCTCCAGAAAAAATAAATCCTGGGTGACAGATTTCACAGTGAAGCAAATGCAAATGTATTATAATAGGAAATTAGCTGCTACAAAGTCTTAGGGTTGGATTTTCAGCTTTTGAGATTTTGGGGCAGTGATAGTGGTGGGGTGGTCCTGTTACCGCCTGGAAAAAGTTTGCACCCTCTTCTGCAAAATTCAGCAAAAAATTAGGTTCCATAATCGGGTGCACAAAATCAGGAACTTTTTTGTGCCCCGGCTGAAAATGGTGGCGTTAAGAAAATGTTGCTGATTTAAGGGACTTAATTGTTGCTCAGTGCCCTGTGTATTGTGTGGTTTTATTTTGGGGGGAAGTTTTTGTTACTTTGTTGCAGTAAAATTTATGGTTCATCCTTTGCCATTGGTGTCTTGTGTATCATTCCAACGTTCACCGGAGATGTGCCTTTATGGGGGCACATAGCATGTCCAATATTAGCTCCATCCCTCAATTTCCTACATTTAGGAAAACTGGTCCATTATGAGCTTCCTCCCCCATGGATGATGTGGTTATTCAATGGGGGCCTCGCCAGGCTTCTCTTCATTGTCCTCCTCCTGAGGTGGGCCTGCAATCCTCACTGGCAATGCCTGTCCCCTCATGATGGCCAAGCCGTGCAAGATGTAGCACACCACAATTAATTTGGATACCTGTTGAAGAGAGTATTGAAGGCTGCCATCAGAACAGTCCAGGCATTGGTCTGCCTGTAGGAGATGGCATATCTGTGTCAGCACTTCCTATCGGGAGCACAGCCTTCTCGCACACTGCTCCTCAGAGAACTGAACGTATGAGCATTGGTGCCTGTAAACCCATGGGGGGTAAACCCTCCTCCCCAGACGTCTTCGGCTTCTCTTCATCCGTGGGCCGACACAGCCAAAATCCCATCTTCTAGCTTGACACCACCTGGGAATCGCATGGAGCATGATACACTGTTGAACTAGTAGTGCCCCCATGAAATTCTCTCATTGAAGTTGTAAGGACACTGTAATGGCAGATAAAAGTGATGTTTGCAAGTCGGAGCTTCACGCAGTGTGATGTGCGCAACCGTTGCAGTCAATGTGATCTGCGATGTAAAAGCCTCATCCCTCCATTTAAATATGCTGCAATACCACCTGCTGCACCCTGGTAATGCCTGGTTTTTCAGACGTTTCCTGGGACAGACGTTAAATGAGGCGTTAGGGCCGAATTTTGCATCCGAGGCAGTAGCGGAACGTTGCACAACGATTGATGTCATGATCTCAGTGAAACTAGAAAGTGGGGCAGTAAGTTTTGTGCCATCACAAACCATGAACCGAATTTGTTGGCCGGACATTAAAAGCTGGATGCCCGCCGTAACGCCTAGAAATACCATTAACCGCCCCCTCCAGGGCATTAACAAAGGTGCAAGCAAGTCAAAAATCCAGCCCTTAGTTCCTAAAATATTAACACCCATTGTGCACCAACCTGTTAAGGCACAAAAAGTCAACAAGACATTTATTGTTTGTGGTGATTGAGGAAGCCCTGATATTTACTTATCCTCAATCGAAAGCCACTTACAGCTCCACTAATACTACTTTTGGATCAATGAGAACTGAAGTAAAACGTCAGCTAGAAAGATATAGGAGATACCAGTACTGAAGATAGATATTTCTTATCCAACAGTCATGATTTAATCAAATGTTAAGGTATTTTTTTCTCTGGGAGAGGTGTCTTAGCTCTTTTAATTAATTATGACAGAGACTTATAGAAATCTGTTTTAAACTACATAGTTCCAAATACACAGACACATTTTATTTATTAAGACATGGGTGAGAGGCCAGTTCTATTTTAGTGATTGGTCCGCATTGAAATAACAAGCTGCCGGTGCTGATACACTGCTTATAGACAACTCGACCTTTGGGAGGGCGGAAAATCCAGTGGGCGTGCCACTTCTTAAAGTGGAGTTGCACTTATTCTATACCCTTCTAATGACTCAGGCCTTGGATCAATGCAGTTTGAAGGGGGAACACCGTCCTAATGGTGCACTGTCAGTCGCTCATATCTTCCCCAGCACCAGAGATTGGCACCCTAGGTGACATAGATAGTGAATTAGTGGAGTCTGTACAGGGTGATTCACTCAGCATAAATGAACCAGGAGCAGGGTACAGGTAGAAAGGACAGCTCAGGAAATGGCCCACCGGAGGGAAATCTTGGCTCCTAGCTCTGCTGAATAGGACAGAGAGGCAGACTTCAGGGGCCCAGCAATCAACAGAAACAAGTTTTCTGTGAAGACAATTGCTCAGTGTATTAGACAGCCTGCCAGGGAGCTACTGCCAAATGTTGGAGATAGTGGAGGAGATAGCTTCTGGCTTTGGCATTGAGACACTGCAGTCATTCATGGAGCGTGTGGTCACACAGTGGCTGCAGCAGCTGGGCCCTGCTTGCAGGAGTCTGTGGCATCAGTAGTAACATCTGTCAGCCATACTCATATTGGCAGAATGACACCTCTACATGGAAATAGAAATCAAGACCTTTGTTATTCTTTTATCTACAGAACTACATACTAATTAGCATTTGAATTAGGGCCATGATCCCTTTAGTCTCTCTAAACTTTCTTGTCTTCCAACCTATCACAGACCTTCCCTTTTGTTCTTTCTTCCCCTCCCCCTTTCAGTGCTTGTTAAGAATCTGTTCTTTCCGAACACTCTTCAGTTCTGACGAAGGGTCATTGACCCGAAAGGTTAACTCTGCTTCCTCTCTACAGATGCTGCCTGACCTGCTGAGATTTCCAGCATTTTCTATTTTTATTCCAGATTCCAGCATCCGCAGTATTTTGTTTTTGACATACTAATTAGGGTAGACCTGGGCTCCCTGATTGGTTAGCTGGATAAACCAGAGGAGAGCCATACAGTTCAGGAAAACCCACATTGGATCGTCGATGGTGCTAAGTTAAGTGATCTTAACTGGGATGTCAGGAAAGCTGCTTCAATTGGCTTCAGTGCCCTATGGTTTACAGAGGGGAAGGTCAGCCAGAGTTCCTACTCTTGATCAAGATTCAGCAACCCCTGTTAGATGGGCATGTTTGTGGATGTCACTTGAGGATAGGGTAAGGCTTAACTGTTGAATAGCCACTTGGATGAGTGAAAGTCTTCAGGCGAATGGGAGGAAGGAAATTGGTGGACAACAAGGTCAAAAAAAAGAGAAACCCTTGATATGTGTATATGGGAAATGAATCAATAATATTTTAGGAGAAGAGGTGAATAAATATTTCAGATTTGTGTTTTTACTTTAAAATGCCTTTACACCAAAAGTTCCTGCACTAAAAGTTACACTGAAATTCCAGTCTATTACCTTGTAGGATAAACTACTCCCTGTGACAACATTCCATGCACTTTTCCAGAAAGGGTTTTCTAACCTCTTTACTCACTCGCTTAGTGATTGTTTTAAATAGACGACCCCCTCATCATGGATTCACCATCCAGAGGAAGTAATCTTTCCGTATTTACCCAATCAAAACCTTTCGTACCATACTCCTGGTTCCAGACAACACGTGAGCAATGCCATGTCAGATCTACTGGTATAGTAAAATAAAATAATATTGTTGTGATGAAATACTAATGCAGATGTGATTCGTTATGACTCTGCAGCTGAGATACATTTCTGACTATCATTTGTGTATATACTGCCCAAAATCAATATCATGCTGCACACGTTATAATATATTTATAATCATTCAATATTGAATCGGCTATTCTGTAGTATGGATTATGTGTTAATTGCTATCATTAAGAAGAAACTGATATAATCAGAGATTAATTCAGAGAAGTCAAATTTCCAAAATATTGGTCTTCAATATGATTTTCTTTTATATTTTAGTAGATGGAAGTTGGACTGAATGGAGCAAATGGTCTACATGTGGGACAGAGTGCACGCATTGGAGAAATAGAGAGTGTACTGAGCCAGCACCGAGAAACGGTGGGAAGGAATGTGATGGACTTGTCCTAGAGTCAGAAAATTGCACAAGTGGTTTATGTCCACAGAGTATGTATGATTTTAGCACATGATGTCTGCTGCAAAAATGAAACCATGCAATGTAGAATTATGATAAAGTACAAAATCAATTATTACTTTACAATTGTTCACTGACTTATTCAAAAGGAAATGTAAAGCACCAAGCCTGAAATTTTGTGTAAAAATATAGACGCAGAACCAAAGAAAATAAATTCTCCAATGCAAGGCATCCCTGTGTGCATAATAGTGATTAAACGCCACATTATACTGGATAAAATTAAATTAAATTAAACCGTACCAACTTAGCAGATATATTAAATTGAAGTCTTGTATTGATTTGAAACTGTTTTGTTAGTCACAAAGCTACTCAAAAAGCAGCTAAACATAGTTGCATGAAATAAATTAGGATAGAGAAGTACAGAAAATCCAATTACATATAGTGTAACAGAATGAACTTATCAAAGCTGATTAAGCACTCAGTATAGCAGTGTAGTGTAGAGGCAAAGTGATATGAAAGAGGAATTATAATTTCCTCACAGTTCAAAGTAAATTCTGCCAAAAGACTCAGATGGGAGATGAGGAGACATTCCTTTACACAGCGAATTATTATGATCTAAAAGGCACTGCCGGAAATGGTTTTGGAAGCAGATTGAACAGTAACTTTCAAAGGGAAAATGGATATATACTTCAAATGGAAAAATTTGCAGAACTATGGGGACGAGCGGGAGATTGGGACTAATTCGATAGCACTTTCGAACGGCCTCCTTCTGTGCTGCATGATTCTATGGCCTAGAAATTCATGAACGCCACAAAAACTGCCAGTGCCACCGGGGGTGGGGGGGGGGGGGAATGCTAACAGCCATCGAAAATGGTGGCGCAGGCAGGATAAAAAAATTACCGCCGGGGACTAATTAACATTAGCCCAGCGCTAAACTCATTGTGCATGGCTACTCTTTTGGTGTGGTCCTGGCAGCAGGCCCCAATGTAGCGTGGCCAAAGCGTTATTGCAGCTCGAATAGCCTCTCTAAAAGTGATGTCATGTCAGAAAGCAATTCAGTTTCTTAAAGGGGCACTGCCTTCTGAAATTAAAAAAATTAAAATCATGTAAAAATAAGCAGTTTTTAGCCCTTACAACACAACTGCCTTTTGAAAAGAAAATTTACATTTAAAAAGAACAGGTTGCACCACAACAGAGCCGATGCCAATACCCTCACGGGGAGGTTTGCAAGTGCAGTTGTGGAAAGTTTAAACTAAGTTGTCAGCGGGATGGGCACCAGGATGTAGCAGTAGAAAGGAGAAACAAAGGGCACAAAAGATTGGGAAAGACAGCTAGCACTAAAGTAATAAATAGTAAGGTATTCGGTGGGGTCAGACTAAGGGAGATTACAAGAAAGTCGAAGACAGGTTTACAGTGTACGTATGTGAATGGACGAAGCATAGTGAACAAGATTAGTGAGCTGCAGGTGCAAATAGTCACATGG
The DNA here is from genome assembly GCF_044704955.1 of Pristiophorus japonicus. Lineage (NCBI taxonomy): Eukaryota > Metazoa > Chordata > Chondrichthyes > Pristiophoridae > Pristiophorus > Pristiophorus japonicus. Next base: position 108,306,648 of record NC_091980.1, read on the forward strand.
GAATATGATGTCGTGGCAATGACGGAGACCTGGCTCAAAAAATGGCAGGATTGGGTATTAAATAATCCTGGATATAGATTGTTCAGGAAAGATAGGGAAGGAAAGATAGGAGGCGGTGTGGCATTATTGGTTAAGGAGAATGTTACAGTGCTGGAGAGAGAGGATGTCCTAGAAAGGTCAAGGACAGTATCTATATGGCTAGAGTTAAGAAATAATAGAGGTGCCATTATACTACGAAATAGTGCGAAAAATATGGAGGAGCAAATTTATAGAGAGATGCAAGAACTATAGAGTAGAGATAATGAGGGACTTCAACTATCCTAGTACAGACTGGAATAGTAATAGTGTAAAGGGCAGAGAGGGGGAAGAATTTCTGAAGTGTGTTCAGGAGAACTTTCTTGATCAGTATATTTCCGGCCAAACGAGGAAGGAGGCATTGCTGGATCTGGTTCTGGGGAATGAGGTAGGCCAAATGGAGCAAGTGTAAACATTTAGGGAACAGTGATCGTAGTATCATAAGGTTTAGATTAGCTATGGAAAAGGACAGGGAGCAATCTAGAGTAAAAAAACTTAATTGGAAGAAGGCAAGTTACAGTGGGATGAGAACGGATCTGGCCTGTGAAATTGGAATCAAAGATTGACAGGCAAAACTGTCGTGGAACAATGGGCTGCCTTTAAAGAGGAAATATTTTGGGTACAGTCAAGGTACATTCCCACTAGGGGGAAAGGTAGGGCAACTAAAGCCAGAGCTTCCTGGATGACAAAAGAGATAGGGGCCGACATTCACCAACCCCGAAGTGACGGCTACCGCGGGGTTTGGGCGGCCAATCGAAAAAATCGATCGGCCACCGCAGTCGGGTATTTTTCCCACCCGAGCCATATTCAGCTCGGGGGGATTGCAGCGGTGCGCACTTCCGCCGGAAACGGCAGTGTGAAGCCTCAGTAAAGGAAGGTTTGCAGTGGTGACCTCAGCAGCGTGCGGGCCGCTGAAAAGTGAAATTCAGGGATTAAAAAGGTTGGATGTTTCCCGGCAGTGTCCCTGCGAGGTTTTCCAGTTGGTGCACAAATGCAACACTGCTGGAGGTTTGCCACGATCGGGTCAGTTTCTTGTGGTAAATAGTTTGTAGTTGTTTTGGCTCCATTAAACCTGCTGAGTGCTGCACAGAGGTTTTCACAGACTTTTGCGCAACTTTCAGGTCTGACTGTTTAGTGGGGGCCAGTAGGCCTCATTGTGGGCTGCAGAGACCTGCTTGGTAGGGTTCACCCTGAGGATGGGATGAGTGTTGGGAGGGCGACACCTGGTACAACTGGTCAGACGCCGGGGGGCGGTATGCAGGAGAAGGCGCCGCTGTCAGCACCATGCACACAGGCAGCGGGCAAGAAGGCAGCAGCCATGACTGCACAACAGAGAGAAGGGCCTGCAGATGGCCGCAGTCCTGTAGCTGGAGAGGGTGGCCAGGAGGGAGATAGCATCAAGAAGAGGGTGAGGGAAGCTGACCACCCCCTCCAAATACTGGGCGAGGAGCCTTTGCAGCAAGAGCCTCCACAGGAGCCTGAGAATGAGGAGGACCAGAGAGATGGCCAGCAGGTAGCTGCCAGGGGAGGTGGCTAACGCAGACACGGGGGAAGGAGGCCCTACCCTCAAAGGGTCTACAGTCCTCAGTTTTCCTTCTTCCAGTTCAGTGATGAGCAATGCCTACGAAGGCTACAATTTCAGACAAGTACCGAGGGAGCTCTGCACTGTCATAAGATAGGATCTGCAGCCTCAAACAAGGCTCAGAACCACCCTCACCATGGAGACCAAGGTCATCATCACCATGAATTTTTACGCCATGGGATCTTTCCAGTCTGCCACTGCAGACATTGGCAATATCTCACAATTCTGAGCACATCGGTGCATCTGGCAGGTCACAGATGCACTGTACAGGAGAAGGGTCCATTACATCTTCTTCCCAATGACAAGGGACAAACAGTTGGAGCGGCAGGCCAGATTTGCCCGAATGGCAGGCTTCCCGAGGGTGCAGGGTGCAATTGACTGCACACACGTTGTGCTGAGTGCGCCACATCACCCCGAGATCTTTGTCAATCGCAAAGGCTTCCACTCACTGAATGTGCAACTCGTGTGACCACCAGCATCGGAACCTGGCAGTTTATGTGAGATTCACAGGCAGCAGTCATGATTCGTTCATTCTGCGCCAGACCGGTGTGCCCGCCGTCTTCACCGTGGTTGATGAGGGCAATGCCGTTGACGTAGTGTACATGGATTTTCAAAAGACACTTGACAAAGTGCCACATAATAGACTTGCCAACAACAATGATGCCCATGGAATAAAAGGCACAGTGTCAGCATGCATACGAAATTGGCTCAGTGATAGACAACAGAGAGTAGTGATGAACGGTTGTTTTCCGGACCGGAGGTAGCTATACAATAGCGTTCCCCAGGGATCAGTACAAGGTCCACTACTTTTCTTGATATTATTAATGACTTGGATGTGGGTGTACAGGGCACAATTTAAAAATTTGCAGATGATACAAAACTTGGAAATATAGTGAACAGTGATGATGTGAGGATGACTTCAGGAAGACATAGACAGGCTGGTGAAATGGGAAGACACATGGCAGATGAAATTTATCGCAGAAAAGTATGAAATGATGCATTTTGGTAGAAAGAATGAGGAGAGGAAATATAAATTACATGGTACAATCCCAAAGTGGGTGCACAAACAGAGAGACCTGCAGGGCATGTTGAGAAAGCAGTTAAAAAGGCTTACGGGATCCCGAGCTTCATAAATAGAGGTGTATGGAGTACAAAAGTGTAGAAATTATGATGAACCTGTATAAAACACTGGCTCGGCTCCAACTGGAGTATTGTGTCCAATTCTGGGCACCACACTTTAGGAAGGATGTGAAAGCCTTAGAGAAGGTGCAGCAAAGATTTATGAGAATGATTCCAGGAATGAGGGACTTCAGTTACGTTGATAAACTGGAGAAACTGGGGTTGTTCTCCTTGGAGCAGAGAAGATCGAGAAGAGATTTGATAAAGGTGCTCAAAATCATGAGGGGTCTGGACAGAGTAGACATAGACAGGCTGGTGGAATGGGCGGACATGTGGCGGGTGAAATTTAATGCAGAAAAGTGCAAAATGATACATTTTGGTAGTAAGAATGAGGGGAGGAAATATAAACTAAAGGGTACAATCCTAAAGGGGGTACATGAACAGAGGGACCTAGTGGTATACGTGCACAAATCGTTGAAGGTGGCAGGGCAGGTTGAGAATGTAGTTAAAAAAGCTTACGGGATCCTGGGCTTCATGAATAGAGGTATAGAGTACAAAAGCGTGGATATTATTATGAACTTGTATAAAGCACTGGTTCAGCCTCAACTGGAGTATTGTGTCCAATTCTGAGCACCGCACTTTAGGAAGAATGTGAAGACCTTACAGAGGGTGCAGAAAAGATTTACAAGAATGGTTCCAGAAATGAAGGACTTTAGTTACGTGGAGAAGCTGGGGTTGTTCTCCTTAGAACAGAGAAGGTTAAGAGATTTGATAGAGGTGTTCAAAATTATGAGGGGTCTGTTCGCATTGGCAGGGGGTCAAGAACCAGAGGAAATATAACTAAGGTGATTGGTAAAAGAAACAAAGGCGACAAAAGAAAAAATAATTTATGCAGGGAGTGATTAGTATCTGGAATGCACTGTCTGAAAGGGTGATGGAGGCAGACTCAATCACGGCTTTCAAAAGGGAGTTGAATAAGTACCTGAAAGAAAAAGAAAATTACAGGGCTATGAGGAAAGGGTGGGGGAGTGGGACTAGCTGAAGTGCTCTTGCAGAGAGCTGGCATGGGATCGATGGACCGAATGGCTGCCTTCATGCTGTAACCATTCTATGGGCCCGATATTAGTGGCCTTACCACCTGCTGCCGCCTGCTGTCGCCGACTGCCACCAGTTTTGCCTCCGGTTTCCTCTCTATCCCAGTTTCCATTTGGGCTGGAGCGGGCGGGAGGGGAGTACTGCCGGGAACCGCCCACTGATGTCCTCTGGCAGCCAAGTAGTACAAGTGGCTTCCCGGCCACCGAGATGCCACATCGGTGCGGGTGAGAGTCGGTGCTAGCAGGGGGAAGGACCGCTGCATGGAGGCTGTTCTAACCCTGACGGTAGGTATGAAGAAGGGAAACAAAGGTTAGTGAAAATATTTTAAATGTTTTTTTTACATCGACTTACCTCGATGGGGTCCCCTGAAGGTGTTCCGGTGTTTATTTTTGTTTCCTATGATTTTTATTTGCAGATCTTCCAGCCTCCCTGGGCCTGACTCCATCCACGGCGGCACTTGGCGGCAAGTACCTTTGCCGCCGAGATTGAGAGCTCCCGCCCGCTGCCGCCCAGATTGACGGCGTAGGCGGTTGTTTGTCCGCTGGGTGGTACTGCCACCACTTTTAGAGGAATTTTCCAGGCAAAGTACCGCCCAGTCTCTCGGCGGCCATCGGCGGTCCTTTGATTGGCACTTGGGTGGGCCTTGGCCTTCACCGATTTCGGCCCCTATGATTCTAATTCCCAGCTCTTAAAGCTGAATTCCCTTCTACACCTAAAAAAAAAATGGGAAGAGTGCTTCAGTGTTAACACAAATGGCTCAGCAAGCCCGTGAAGGGGCACACAGGGTCTCGCACACAGCACTCCAGCTTTTTGCAGAAGGTCAACACTGCAAGAGAGATCATGTATCCACAGAAGCCAGGTGGCCCTCCAGAAAGAACAATGTGGGACCAGATCACTGAGGCCATCACTGCCAGCAGTCTCGTGCCCACGACCAGGCTCCATTGCCTAAAGAAGCTTCATGACCTCAGAACACTGGTCAAGGTCAGTGAATGCATCTTCAAAAGCCGTCTCCTACCAACTGCACCACTAACCTCACACATTGCTCAATTCATGACCCCTTCTCCCATCACTCACCTACCAACAATCTGTACTAAACACGAGGCACACCTCCCACTCCTAGCTTCACCACACCCGCTTGGAGGAGACGGTGCTGGCCTTTATTGGCAAGGGCATGGCTGAGCCCTTGGCCATGGCCCTTGGTTGAAAGGAAAGAGATGCTGGTATCCTCATACGTCGTCCTCCTCTACCATGCACTTCTTGCTTTCCCGTCCTCCCTTCACCATAACTTCATTCTTGTGCCTTCCTCATTTCACGCAGCCAAGAAATGCAGCCTGCCCAGTTAGTGGTTGACCAAGAAGAGGGAGAGGAGCGTGAAGAAGAACAATAAACAACATCACTTGATTTCACACCCCCAGCCACCAGCTTCTCAAGGTGTACCAGCAAGGCCATTTGCAGTGGCTCACACTGAAAGTCAGCAGCCTTCCACCAGTCATTCTGCAGTCACTTGGGCAGCACTGCGTGGCATCAGTAGAATAGGCAAAGGCACACACAAGACAGTCACTAAGGGAATGCATAAGGGTGATGAGTTGATATCACTTTGGATGGATAGATGTACAAAGTTGGATTGGAAAGCTTGCTTTGTGGAGACTTTTTTTTCAGCATTGTGGCCAAGAGGATGCTGTGATGGTCAGTAACAGAGGGAAGATAAGGTGTGGGACTAATGTTGAAAGGGGAGTTGGGATTGTGGTCACTGGGACCGCGGACGGTTGATGCCATCCCGGATATTCTGGCCAGAAAGGTGCATTCTGGGTTGCATCTTCTGCTTCCTCATCTTCTGCACCTTCCTCTTCTCGCTGCACACGGATGCTGTAAATCTGAAATGAAAGCATAAAATCCTGGAAATACTTAGCAGGTCAGGCAGCATCTCGAACAGAGATGTAAACTCTGTATTCTCTCCATAGATGCTGCCTGACCTGCTGAGTATTTCCAACATTTTCTGTCATCTCAGAGGCCTTCCTCTACCAACCAAGGCCTTGAAGTGTCTACCCTGCACACTTGCAAATATATTTTAACATGTATTGCACCGGCACTACTGCAATAAAATGTTAAAATCCAGTCCAAAAGCTTAAATGCAAACATACATGAAAGATGTGTGTATCCCTGTAAGAGGTTCAGACAGCATCTCTTGTCAGTCTGCTGAACGCTTGGTTTTCAGAGCGAGCTAAGGACCCAATGGTAAAGTCGAAGATCGCTGAGGTGACGTTAATTCGGCAGGGACTTCACCCTCTCTTCGCTTACAGGTCAAGGACCAGCGCTGATGGCAGCGCTAAGATCCTCACCAAAATGGCAGCCGCCAAGTCCTGTGCCAAAGAAGTGTGCTCGAGTGGCGGCCACCATTTTTCGGCAGGACAGCAGCACAAACAAGTGGTGGTAAGTGGCCCAATTTCTACACCTATCATTCTAAATGCTAGTCCTGCAGTTGGCAATGGTGAGAGTAACAGCTGGTGAAGGAAATCCTGTGGTTAGTGGGAAGAAAATTGGTTAAGAAGATAAAATAATTTAAGCAAAATGAACAGAAAAAGCTTAATAGTTGCTGTAAATGTAGTTAAAAAAAACATTTTGCTAAAAATAAATACATTTGAAATTTGCTAAATTTGAAGTTGTTCAGTGAACATTACACAAGATTAATAATAGATTCATGGAAGCCAGTCATAAAGAAAATAGTTTAAAAATATTGAAATTAGGTCTAAAGACAATCTATAATAATTATTGTGTGAGAGTCGCTTTTTTAAAAAAGAAACTATTTTCAGGAATTATTACCTGTACTTTGAGCATCAAATTCTGTTCCACTTTCCATGAAAACTGTAGATAAGTGGCCTTGATTACTAGATGTTCCTTTAACTATTGATTGAACTTTAACCCTTCTCATTTCTAAAGACCAGGGTACACGGCATAGAAGGTCAATTTTAGCAGAGAGAAGACAGGTATGTGGAGCTTAACAGTAGTTGGCAGAAGTGATTGTGGGATTTAATAGCAGTTGTGGGAATTGTTGGATTCTGGTGGCTGTGGGCTATGACAGTGTATTGGAGGCACAATCTGGGATAGTAGCACTAGGGAAAGTGGATTGTAAGGTTTGGTTCACTGGCTGATCCCTGAGGTCTCGCAGTTGTGGGATAGAAAAAAAAGAGAAACATGTATAGTTATTGTTAGGCAAACACGACAGCCAATTTGCACACAGCAAAATCCTATCCACAACAATGAGATACATAACTAGATTTAGTGATGTTGGCTGGTATGAATGTTGACCAGGACAACTACCTTGCTGTTGTTCAAGTAGTGCAATGGATCATTTGCATCCACCTATGCAGTTCCAGCCTCAGTTTAATGTCTCATCTAAGATTGGATGAGACATTTGTTCTGCACAGATCAGCAGAACACTATTTTTGTATTTGTATAATCAGTCATTTCCTTCTTTGTTTCCTGTCAGCCAGTGGCTCAGTTGGTAGCACCCTTGCGTCTGAGTCAGAAGGTTGCAGGTTCAAGTCCCACTCCAGAGACTTGAGCACAACAATTTAGGCTGACACCCCAGTGCAGTGCTGAGTGAGTGCTGCATTGTCGGAGGTGCTGACTTTCAGATGAGATGTTACACCGAGGCCCTGTCTGCCCTCTCAGGTGGACATAAAAGACTGAAGAAGAGTAGGGGAGTTATCCAATATTGGCCAATATTTATCCCTCAATCAACATAACAAAAACAGATTATCTGGTCATTATCACATTCCTGCTTGTGGGAGCTTGCTGAGTGCAAATTGGCTGCTGCGTTTCCTGTTTTCTACATTACAATAGTGACTTCACTTCAAATTTAATCTTCATATTGATTGGACAAATCAAATTGCCCAAGGTAGCCTTAAGGAAGAGTTCATGGGGTCTATCCAATATTGTTTCCTTGAACAGTCTGTTGTGGAACCAACCAGGAAGTAGGCTATCTTAGATCTGGTACTGTGTAATGAGACAGAATTAATAAATGATCTTGTAGTAAAGCATCCTCTAGGAAAAAGTAATCACAGCATGGTTGAATTTCATATTCAGTTGGAGGGTGAGAAAGTTGGGTCTCAAACCAGCGTCCTGATCTTAAATAAAGGTGATTACAAAGGTATGAAGGCAGAGTTGGCTAAAGTGGACTGTGAAAATAGATTCAAATGTAAGATGGTTGATGAGCAGTGGCAGACATTTAAGGAGATATTTCATAACTCTCAACAAAAATATATTCCAATGAGAAGGAAATACTTTAAGAGAAGGGAGAATCATCCATGTCTAACTAAGGAAGTAAAGGATGGTATCAAATTAAAAACAATGGCATACAATGTTGCCAAGATTAGTGGGAGGACAGAGGATTAGGAAATTTTAAAAAACACAGCAAAGGATGACTTAAAAAAAAAATAGAGAGAGAGAAGGTAGATTATGAGAGTAAACAAGCAAAAAATATAAAAACAGATTGTAGCTAAAGTAAATGTTGGTCCCTTAGAGGATGAGACTGGGGAATTAATAATGGGGAACAGGGAAATGGCAGAGACTTTGAAGAAGTACTTTGTATCAGTCTTCACGGTAGATAACACTAAAAGCACCCCAATAATAGATAATAAAGGGGCTATAGAGAGGAGGGGGACTTAAAATAATCACTATCACCAAAGAAAAAGTACTCAGTAAAATAATGGGACTAAAGGTGGACAAGTCCCCTAGACCTGATGGCCTGCATCCTAGGATCTTAAAGGAAGTGGCTGCAGAGATAGTGGATATTTGGTTGCAATCTACCAAAATTTCCTGGATTCTGGAGCGGTCCCAGCGGATTGGAAAACTGCAAATGTAATGCCCCTATTTAAAAAAGGAGGCAGACAGAAAGCAGACAACTATAGATCAGTTAGCCTAACATCTGTTGTTGTAAAATGCTGGTGTCCATTATTAAGGAAGCAGTTGCAGGACATTTGGAAAAGCATAATACAGTCAAGCAGAGTCAGCATAGTTTTCCAAAACATAATGGAGAGCATGATGGAGTCTGCTACACACTTGTGTGGGGTTCTCACGCATGGCATCAACATTCTGCAGTCCACCATGGAGTGTGTGGTCACTGTGAGCCCCATTGCAGCTAATTATCCCTGCAGGAGTCTGTGACACTAGTAATAGCATCTCTCAAGGTTGTTCATACTGGAGACATCCAGGACTTGGGTTGAACTTTTTCTTCCATTTGAAGACGAAGATCAAACAGAGGGGAATTCACTCAACTTAGTAATCTCCGAGAGTCTGTTCTCCAACAGATCAGTGGGAGTGATGAGCTGCAACCCAGTAGCAGTCATGCAATGGGACTGAAAAATTGCGGCAGCTCTCATAGTGCCACCTCTGTGTCTTAGTGACCTCCCAGAACCAAAGCCTGCCTCGGTGCAAAAGACAAGCTAGAAATCGCTGACCATGCGCATCTCATGAGGCATTGATTAAACCACAGCAGCCTAACAACCTCTCATGTTGGAGCCACTGTGGTGAGCAACACGCTACATTAGGGGAAAGAGCAATTCAGACAAGTAGTAGGGACTCACACGAGGGTGGAAAGTAGCATGTTAATCTTTGTTTAAGCCATTACATTGAAAATTCTATTTGAATGTCTTATGTACGGAAAGTGTTTCTGTAATGACTGTTGATCTTGCAGTCTGAGGTGGCATAAAGAAGAGTTTTGGTAGTTGAGCAGACACTGTTGATTGTAGGGTGGAAGGACTGTGATAGATGTTGGCTATTGGGATTGTGAACAGACATTTTCTTCATTACATTAAGCTGCTGTCAGCTCTGGCTGCAGGTAAGTGCTGGACATTTCCAATTCCTCAGTGTCTTCCATGTCATGGACATTGTCTCATGGCCCTTTTTCAGTGGTGGCTGACACATGCAGGCGGGCGGGTGTCAAACACCTATTGTGGTCAGGCCTTTGCCGGAGAACCTTGGGAAAAGTAGTCGAGGTGGCGGTGAAGATCGGTCAGGTGAGAGGAGTGGGGGGCCCCAAGGTATCTTTGTAGGGCCAAGAGGAGCACTACTGCTCTTCCTAGCCACAAGAAACCTTTGAAAAGTTGTTTTAAAATTTAGGCCCCCACTCCTCTGGGGCTGTGACCTTCATGTTCCTGATTTCAGGCTGGTTAAGATGGTGGTGCGGGGGTGGGGCAGGGCAGGAATGTGTTAGGAACACAGCTTCCTGCCATCATAACACCTTGCCCACACCAATCCCGCCAGACAGGGAGCGAGTTAAAATTCTCCCTTATATTTCAGGACTCTATTGAGCATAGTTGTGCACTGGAAGATTGGAGAGTGGTCAATATGTACTCAGGGAGGTGGCTAGCTCAGCTAATTACAGGCCAACCAGTTTAATAGTTGTGGTAGGGAAAATTTTATAATCTTTAACTAAAGATGAAATTATTAAATATTTATATGCTGAGAGGATAATTCTCAACTGCCAGGATGGATCTCAGAAAGGAAGATTGTGCTTGACAAACCGAATAGAGTTCTTTGAGGAGGTGACAAATACAGTGGATGGGAGAAGTGCAGTGGATATGGTGTACTTGGAATTTCAGAAAGTTTCTGACAAAATGCCACACAGGAGACAATTTGTGGGGTATAAAATTGGAGGAAGGGTTGCAAATTGGATTAAAAACTGGTTGAAAGGGAGGAAACAGAAAATAAAAGTTAAGCGCAGTGTCTCAGAGTGGAGGGATTGGGAAGCAGTGTCCCACAGATTTCTGTTCTGGGACTGTTTCTGCCTACTATACATCAATATGGGGCTAGATGGAGTGGTGTTCAAAGCTGCAAGGGGATATTGGTAAGATATAGAATAGGCACAAACCGTGGCAGTTGGAATTTAATATCAGAAAGATAGAAGAGATCAGCACCTCAAGTGGATAAGGCTGTAAAAACAATGAATGGAATACTGCATTTCATAGCAAGAGATGTAGAATATGAAAGTCAAGGTGTAATGGAAAATATTTATAAAACCTTAGTAAAACCACAGTTGGAATACTGTACGGCATTTTGGGCTCCACGCGATAGGAAGGATGTTGAGGCAATAAAGAAGATACAGTGCAGATTCACTAGGACTGGTGTGGGAAATACAACTGTAAAAAAGATTTGATAAATTGGGGCTGTTTTCATTAGAACAGATGAGATTATGGGATGATTTGACAGAGGTCTTGAAAATTATGAAGGGTTGTGACAGAGTGGATGGAAACAGATTGTTTCCAGTGATTGAGGGGTTTAGAATGAGGGGATAAAGATATCAGATTAAATGTAAGAGATTTAGGACAGACGGCAGGTGAAAGTTATTTTTTACACAGAGGATTGTGAGGTTGCGGAATGCATTACCGGAGTTGGTGATTGAAGCAGAGACCATGTTAACAGTTAAGAATAGTTGAAATAAATGGTTGAAGAAATGAAAGATGAACCGATGTGAGAACAGGGCAGGCACAAGGGATTACGACTACTGCCGAAGGATAAAAAGTAACAGACTGGTTAGGCTGAACAATCTTTCCATTTTGGAATTCCTGTGTAAGCTTGCTTATACATTGCTTCACCGAGAACTGCAAGTATGTTCTCCTGGGCCTTTGCACTTTGTTGGGAGGGTAACGATTTCTTATAGCATGCATCTTTTATTTGCTCTCTCTCCAGGTGCAGCTGTTTACTCCTTCCTCCTCCTCCTCCCAGCGTGAGAAGTACCACTAAAAAGATGCAACTGCAAAGCCAAAAGCTTGCCATAGCAAATAAAAGAAAACTCATTGGGTCAAAGCTTCCTGGAAAAATAACAGCGTGTTAATGACAAACGCCATTATTAATGCGCAAATCGTCCAGTATATTCAGGGGATAAGAACATAAGAACTAAGAAATAGGAGCAGCAGTAGGCCATTTGGCCCCTTGAGTCTGCTCCGCCATTCAATAAGATCATAGTTGATCTAATCATGGACTCAGCTCCACTTCCCCGCTCGCTCCTCATAAACTTATACTCCCTTATCACTCAAACATCTGTCTATCTCCGCCTTAAATATATTCAATGATCCAGCCTCACAGCTCTATGGGGCAGAGAATTCCACCGATTTACAACCCTCTGAGAGAAGAAATTTCTTCTCATCTCAGTTTTAAATGGGCGGCCCCTTATTTTAAGACTATGTCGCCTAGTTTTAGTTTCTCCTATGTGCAAATATCCTCTCTGCATCCACCTTGTCGAGCCCCCTCATTATCTTATAGGTATCAATAAGATCACCTCTCATTTTTCTGAACTCCAATGTGTATAGGCTCAACCTATCCTCATAAGTCAACCCCCTCATCTCAGGAATCAATCTGATGAACCTTCTCTGAACAGCCTCCAGTGCAAGTATATCCTTCCTTAAATACGGAGACCAAAACTATACGCAGTACTCCAAGTGTTGCCTCACCAATACCCTGTACAGTTGTAGCAGGACTTATCTGCTTTTATAATCTATCTCCCTTGCAATAAAGGCCAACATTCCATTTGCATTCCTGATTACTTGCTGTACCTCCACACTAACTTTTTGTGTTTCATGCACAAGGAGTCACAGGTTTCTCTGTACTGCAGCACTTTGCAATTTTTCTCCATTTAAATTATAATTTGATTTTCTATTATTTCTGCCAAAGTGGATAACCTCACATTTTCCCAATTTATACTCCATCTGCCAAATGTTTGCCCACTCACTTAGCCTGACTATCCCTTTGCAGATTTTTTGTGTCTTCCTCACAATTTGCTTTCCCACCAATCTTTGTATCATCAGCAAACTTGGCTACATTACAGTTGGTCCCTTCATCCAAGTCATTGTCATTAATATAGATTGTAAATAGTTGAGGCGCAGCACCGATCCCAGCGGGACCCCACTAGTCACTGTTTCTCGACCAGAAAATGACCCATTTATCTCGACTCTCTGTTTTCTGTTAGTTAGCCAATCCTCTATCCATGCTAATATATTAACCCCAACCCAGTGAACTTTTATCTTGTGCAGTAACCTTTTATGTGGCATCTTATCGAATGCCTTCTGGAAATCCAAATACACCACATCCACTGGTTCCCCCTTATCCACCCTGCTCGTTACATCCTCAAAGAACTCCAGCAAATTTGTCAAACATGATTTCCTTTTCATAAAACCATGCTGACTCTGCTTGATTGAATTATGCTTTTCCAAATGTCCTGCTACTGCTTCCTTAATAATGGACTCCAGCATTTTCCCAACAACAGATGTTAGGCTAACTGGTCTATAGTTTCCTGCTTTTTGTCTGCCTCCTTTTTTAAATAGGGGCGTTACATTTGCGGTGTTCCAATCTGCTGGGACCACCCCAGAATCCAGGGAATTTTGGTAGATTACAACCAATGCATCCACTATCTCTGCTGCCACTTCTCTTAAGACCCTAGGATGCAAGCCATCAGGTCCAGGGGACTTGTCTGCCATTAGTCCCATTATTTTACCTAGTACTACTTCATTAGTGATAGTAATTGTATTAAGTTCCTCCCTCCCTATAGCCCCTTGATTATCCACTATTGGGATGTTTTTAGTGCCTTCTACCGTGAAGACCGATACAAAATATTTGTTCAACATCTCTGCTATTTCCCTGTTCTCCATTATTAATTCCCCAGTCTCATCCTCCAGGGGACCAACATTTACTTTGATGAAGAGATACGCAGTGAGTTGTGAATCTCCAGAACTTGCTGATCGATTTATGCCGCTCTGCGTTTGTCTCACACAATTAGCATCTCCTCTTTAGCCTCCCCGTTATTTTTAAGAACTTGCTGGATTTACACATTAATTGTCATTAAACTCACCGCAGAAAGCTAGGGCTCATAGTTAACAGCATAAGTACCCTTTTAACAACATGCTAATTGTTAATTCAATGCCAATAAATCTCTCCAGCCAGAAAGGGAACAATTTAAACTGTTGAGTCTCATTACTGCTTATAGTAAATTGTTGTTAAAGATTTTAAATTTCCAAGTTTTATTTTTTTAAATCTTTTTTTCTTACATTTCCTTTCTGTCTCTTTTCTCACTCTCTCTTAATTAAATACTTCTTTCCCTCTCTTTATTTCTCTTTCCGTACCTGATTTGACTCTAATTCACACTCTTTCTCCGTCATTCCTCTGTGTCTTTCTCAATCATTAAAGCTAATTGGTTAAGGAGATACACTGTTGGTCCTGCTGTTCATTGAGGTCCCGGGTGCCCTGTTGCCTTCATACTATCAGCTCGCACTTCCAATAAGTTATAGCACCAATTACATTTGAGCTGAAGAGTGCAGGAAAAATCTAACTAATGGTACACGCCATAAGATGCCACACTCTAACAAAATTTGGCCTATTAACTTTAAGGACAAGTTACCCACAAGGTAGTGCACAAAAATATATACGAAAGCTCCCGCAGCTTTATCTAAGAGCAGTTGAGGTTCACTTTAAATGATGTTTGAGATAGAATTAGTCAGGCGATAATTTTGGAAATCACAGTTGCATCTCAACAGCATCAATGCAACACCAATTTGCACTGTTTCATGAGGCCCCTGCCGATTTCTGACAGGAACTCTGGCCATCAGGCATTGTCCCTCCAAACCCACCAAAAATAGAGCAGTTTCAGGAACCAAGACAAACTGGGGTGGAATGAACACATACCTTTTTGCTCACTATCACCCCATTTTTACGTACTAATGGGGCATTAAGGAGACAAAACTGTAACTTTCGGTGATGGTATAAAACGGGTGATGTCACATTGAACGCCCATTATACACTTTGCGCAATTTTCCTTTACCATTGTTGGTAGAGCACCGGAATTTTTTGAGGGGCACAGAAGGAGCAAAAAATTAAGTTTCCTGTGTATTTTGTGAGTGGCCTCCAGCAGTCCCTTTAAAGGCTAAATATATGCTGCTTAATGCCTGGTACAAATGGGCAGAACGTGTGCAGTACATGCTCTACCTCTACCTCCAAACCTACCTGAAAATTGCATTTGGGTTCCTCTGACTGGCATAAGACCCTGATTTGCGTATTTAAGCAGCCTTCCACCTGTTTCAGGTGGGTGGTTACGTGTCCACTTATATGCTGTCCTGGAAATTGAATCAGGTGGACCTGGGTGCAAATGTGGCCTGCACATAAATCTTGGCAGTTGAGTGCATCCACAAAAGTTACAGGGGTCATTTTTAACCACCGCCTGAGTGGTAACTTGGAGGGACGGGATTGCCCACCTGACGTAGAATCTGCCTGATTTTTAGTCATTGATTTAAAATTGGCGGATGGGTGATCTGCTTCACCAGGTTATCGCGAAGTTGAAAACTACCACCTACTTGTGCAGTCTAGATTAATTCCACTTTCTACCAATGATGTTGTATTGCTATGCAGAGAATATAAGGCAGGGCTTTTAATAAACTATGTTGACATACAATTGGCTTTTAATTAAAAAAAATGGAACAAGGTGCTTTATAAAAATAACCTCTTCAAAAAGAAATAATACTAACATTTTTCTTTTTGGATCTCCAACTCAGATATTGATTATGACTGGAAGCTTCAAGAAAAGTCTGATAGGAGGGAAAGGCCAGTGTAAGCAGCAGCATACAGAAACAACAATCTTTAAAAAAAATTACATGAGAAGAGATGTGGTGGGAAGCGATCAAACTCTGTAAAAGGAAAATAATTAAAACAACATGGAACTGTACAAAAATATTGCGGAAACCGCTAACCATTAGAACATAAACTAACCTGGAGAGAAAACAAGATGGTAGATGGGGGTTCTGATATTTTTCAGAAAGGGGCTTTGTGTGAACACTTTCACAGTCTGAGAGGAAACCACCCAATTGCCAGATTGTGCAATTACTATGTGCCAAGTTTACATTGGCGAAAAACATTATTCATGTGAACATAGGAATTTATAATTGGAAAATTGACACAAAAATTGTAACAAAAATATAATAATAGGAAGGTTAGTGGTGCAAACAGAAAGTATGCACAGACTTAAGAATTTTAGTAAGATATTGATAAATATATACTGAATTTATATTAGTATCTTCATTTTTACAAGCAGTAGTATATAATCTAAACTAACTAACATTAGCAGTTAACACGTCAACAGCAATTATGCCATGAATACCAGGGGGTTTATTTTCAACTGACGTTGCAGATGTGGCTGCCCGATATAGAAAGCACCTGTTTTTCATTTTCACGCACCTGTCTTACTGTTCATGTTTTCCAGCTAATTGCAGAATTTCTGCCTCAAATTCTGTTCATTAATCACCACAGATTGCCTCATACATCTTAGACTCCAAACCAGTCATCACATGAATTTTGTAGCCAAGTTCTCCATGGCTGAAGAATAAAGATACAAAAATAAAAAGATATGATAGTGGCATTGTGTGCTGCAACGGCAACAAATAGTGCGATTTGGTGGGATGCGTGGCAGCCTATGTCATAGACTTCCCAAACTGTGTCGCGTAGGTGTGAGCAGAAGCTAGATGTTTCCACATGGGGACTGCACTTTATAGTGTCCTGTCTGAACCACTATAGTCAGAGGCTTGGAAGAGGATCACCTTTCTGTCCTCTCCTCTGTGCACTCTTATTGACGTGTTACATCTGGAAAGCAAAGAGCTTAGAAAAAGAAAAACAATGTTATAAATAGAAAGTCCCATAGGTCATAGTGTGATTAAAAAAATGTATATAAATACCATGGGCACAACTGAACATGATGCAGTCACATCTTCAATCGCTCATATAACATAGATTAAATTATTATGTACACTATAAATATGGAATCACTGTCTAACAGATATTCACAATTTTTTGAGATAGATCAGTAGTAAAGTGAAGAACTATGTATTAAAAGTGAAAGACAAAGGAATAGATTAATGTGTAAGGAAGATACAAATGACTGGATCGACTAGGCTTATATTCAATGGAATTTAGAAGAATGAGAGGGGATCTCATAGAAACATATAAAATTCTGACGGGATTGGACAGGTTAGATGCAGGAAGAATGTTCCCGATGTTGGGGAAGTCCAGAACCAGGGGTCACTGTCTATGAATAAGGGGTAAGCCATTTAGGACTGAGATGAGGAGAAACTTCTTCACTCAGAGAGTGGTGAGCATGTGGAATTCTCTACCACAGAAGGTTGTTGAGGCCAGTTCATTAGATATATTCAAAAGGGAGTTAGATGTGGTCATTACGGCTAAAGGGATCAAGGGGTATGGAGAGAAAGCAGGAATGGGGTACTGAAATGCATGATCAGCCATGATCATATTGAATGGTGGTGCAGGCTCGAAGGGCCGAATGGCCTACTCCTGCACCTATTTTCTATGTTTCTAAGTGCTAAAGGTTTAGTTAAAGTTTAATTTTGAACCCTTATTTAAAAAAGATTAACCATTTGATTAACAAACTTTAATTATCTGTATCAATGACATTCTAATAGATAACTTACCAATTGTGTAAACTTGGATGTAAAATCAATAAACTTACTTGAAGACATGACCTTGCATTTAAATTAGAGCAAATGAACAACCATCAGAATCTGAGAGTCAGATCAAAATAGGCTATAAACTAATCACAGGTATTGAGTGGCATATCAGGTTATGCTTACAATCTTTAAAATGTAAAGTGTGGAAATAACCAAGCAATCAAAGGTGTTCTTTGACATATTAAAGTCATTAAATGTTTATCAAACAACCTCCTTATCGTCTTTAAGCTACTGTAGATTTCACTAAACCAATGAAACAAGCAAGCACTCAAACTTTTTCATGACCAATTTACTTGTCTAAATATCATTGAATCAATGATTAGTTTGCTTAATAATTAGATTTTATAGATAATCCTCAAATTAGTTACTTTTAATATTTCAATTTTATTCCTAATCCAGAAATGTTATTTTTCTATTTGGATGACACATATAACTCCACAAAATTGAAATATTTCAATTAAAAAAATTTTATTTGCAGATATTACAGTAACAAATCATTCAAAGGGCTAGACTTTCCTATCACTTTCGGTGGGTTCTTGGCGATTTTCTCAGAGGTTCAGCTCTTTTTCCGCACGGCAAAAGTTTCCCGGTTATTTTTGTAGTGGTATTGCCCAAATCTGAAAACGCCAGCCAGGAGCAAACTGCCGACGTGCACCACCGAGAAAATTGCCAGGGCGTAAGTTTTGTCTCAACGGAAGCCCATCCAGATCGCCGAGGGATCCACCTGTAAAGGCTGCTTAAACACGGCGTTAGGTGAGTACTCTGCAAAGAAATGTAAGTTACTTACCAAACATTAGCGGTTTTTCTGGGTGGGCATTCGAGCATTGAGGGGCTCTCAGGAAAGTCTAGCCCAAAATCTTAGTTAATATGCCACTCTTCCTAGAAACCAGAGATTAAATTATTCTGAAATGAAATGAACAAATCACTTTCCTGAATACTGTCTGCAAGATACTTAGAGTTTCTGAGTGAGTCTTTGAGAATGTGCTGAAGAAACAAATTGCACGCTTTTATCAGATGCCCAGATGTTTTCCTGAAGTTTTATACATTGAAAGAAATGTAGTTAATGATAATTGAATGAATCTGTGCATCAAATGGATAGTGTAATGGATTGGAACATTGCTTTCATTTCTTTGACCTGGCTTCAAACCCAGACCAACACTATGAATTTCTTCTCTCTGTTTATAGAGTGTCCCAAATGAAATAAGTTTGAGCAATTTGAAACCACTCTATGGATTCAGGAAGGAGAGGTATTTCTGATATATGTACAGGGAACTTTCTCGATCAATATGTCTCCAGTCCAACAAGGAAGGAAGCAATGTTGGATCTGGTTCTGGGAAATGAAGTTGGGCAAGTGGAGGGTGTTACGAGATCATCTAGCTAACAGTGACCACAGCATAATTCGGTTTAGAGTAATTATGAAAAGAGACCAGAAAATATCGAAGATAAAAATGCTCAACTGGGGAAGAGCTAATTTCAATGATTTAAGAAAGGACCAAGCACAGGTAGTTTAGAAAAGGCAATTGCAAGATAAAGATGGAAAGCATTCAGGAAGAGATAGTTCAGGTATAAATTAGGCATATTCCTTTCAAGGAAAAAGATAGAGCACCTGATGTGCCTTGGATGACAAAATAAATAAAAGTTCATATAAAACAGGAAAAGGAGGCTTATGACAAATGTCAGGAGCAAGATTCCGTTAAAAAGCAGGAATATTATGGAAAGTACAGGAGGGAATTGAAAAAGTTAATACGGGAGGCAAAGAGAGGTTATGAGAAAAGATTAGCAGGAAATATTAAATTGAACCTTAAAACATTTTATAAACATTTGGCCAGAATCTTACCAGCTCTGCGAGTCCGGGTTTGGAGGCAGGCCCACTGTCAAAATGGCCCTGATTGACAGCGGGGCGGAAGTCTTCTTTGAACTTGCCTCCTTGTAAGTTTCCAAGTGTAGGGCCTGGCTGCGGTTCACAGACCTGACACCAAGTGGCAGGCCAGTCAATTAACATCAATAAGATGTACGTTAAAGGTATTTTAAAATAATTTTACCAGGTACTTAACATTTTTCCAAGTTTTGTACGAGGTTCATGTCCCATGGAGAACATGTCAGATAAGTGTGTTGGGTTCTTACCAACTCACCATTGCTTTGACTAGTTGATAGCTGCAGAAGTGGTATAAAAGCTACCATTTCACAGCTGTTCACTTTCCAATCTCAGAAGCTGAAGCCTTCAGAATTTGGAAGAAACTTTTGAGCTGTATGCAATTTGGAAGTGTCTGCAGTGACCTCTCTATTCACGGTCACCTCCTTGGAGCAACCTCTCTCACCATTGACAGATTGCTTCTGTCATCTTATCTTCAGCTGCCAACTATTCCATTAGCATTGGTGCTTGAAAAAAATCTGACCTTGGTCCTCAGAATCCCACCAAAATTAGCCCTAATACCAACATCACTAAACACACCAGTATCACCAACAATAACACCAACCTTCTCCGCAGTCACTGATGCTGCACAGGACACAGGGCATCAGAACCTGACCATATTGCTGCCTGGGATGCCAGGAATGGCCTCACCATGGTCAGATCTTAACACTGTACCCCCTGGCTGTCACATGATGCACCAGGTTAGCACCACTCCACACCAGCACCATAAATCATCCCTGCAATGCCAAAGTCATTCCTTTCACACTCATCACCATTATGGGGGCTACCCTTATGTCTCACCATTCACTACAACTCACTAAGCCGCTTCCAAAAGTGCACACAAATTAGTCCAAGAATACAAAGTGTTCAAAATAAACATTTCAATGTTTGACAACACATTAGCAGCAACTCTACATGAACATTGACTAAAAGACGCAAGTGCTTACCCTTGTTTGTTGTTAGTTAGTATGATTGGACAAGGATGAGGTTGAGTGTGATGTGTAACTAGTGAGACGGGGAACTGATAATGTAGATAGAGAGAGCGAGGGATGGGTGGAGGTGCAAGATAAGTTGATGTGAGTAAGGATGTGCAGGAGTAGGGTAGGGAAAGCAGAGTGATGGGGATGTGATGAGTGCCACAGCAGGATGAGGTTGAATGTGGCTTTGCAGTAATGTTTCATGATCAATTGAGATCATTGAAAGGTTTACGCCACTGCAGCCTGGTCCTCCTGATGACATTCCTGCTTTTGTCCTCTTGTGCAATGTGCAACCAGGCTGCATTGGTGTCCTGTGAAGGTCTCCTGGAAGGAAAGAGAACCTCCTTGCGTGCTGTGGCTCCCTCAATAAGTACCTTTGTGCGGCATTTGTCAGTGTTCGCGGCACCTCAATGTTGCAGAACACTGACAGAACAACTATCAAAATCAATGCGGCCATGATCCCTTTAAGGAAACCAGTTGACGATGTGCCATCAAATGACGTCATCAGACCCACTTCCTTTTAATTGGCTGAGAACCTCGCAGAGTGGGCTTAACAAGCCCCATCACCGGAAGATCCTTTTCACAGTGCGGGCTAGAGCCAGGAGCGGAGTTGGCACCCGCCACTGACACCGGCCACACCGGACCCGCCACGGTTGATGAAATCGTTGTCATAAAGTGTAAGAGGTTAGCTGGAGAAAAAGTGGGCTTGATTATGGACCCAAAGAGAAATCTTCATGCAGAGGAAGAGGACATGGCTGAAGTATTAATGAGTAGTTTGCATCAGTCTTCAAAAGGATGATGTGAAGGTTACGCTAAAAGAGGAAAGGAGAGGGAAGTTATGGACTGGATAGTAATAGATAGAGAAGAAGTCGTAACAAGATTAGCATTATGGAAAGTTAATAAGTTACCTGGTCCGGATAGAATGCATCCTAATACAAAAGCAAAACTGCGGATGCTGGGATCTGGAATAAAAACAGAAAATACTGGAAATCTCAGCAGGTCAGGCAGCATCTGTGAAGAGGAAGCGGATTTAACGTTTCGGGTCGATGACCCTTTGTCAGAACAGAAGAGAGTTCGGAAAGAACAGATTCTTAACAAGCACTGAAAGGGGGAGGGGAAGAAAGAATAAAAAGGAAGGTCTGTGATAGGGTGGAAGGCAGGAGAGATTAGAGAGACAAAGGGGATCATGGCCCTAATTCAAATGGTAATGCCAGGAGTTAGAAAAACATTCATCAAGATGGGGTGTAAATGGCGGAATAATGACCAGCTGCTATTAGAGACAAGGAGAAAAAGAAAGAAAGAAAGAGGCTCTGGGGGGGATGGGGGGCGGGGGGGGGGGGGTGGGGAGGGGTGAAAGGGAGCCAAAAATTGGCATCCTAAGTTGCTGAAAGAAGCAAAGGTAGAAATAGCAAAGGCATTGGTCACAATCTTTCAATCCTCATTGGAAACAGGAGTAGTACCGGAGTAATGAAGGATTGGTAATGCTATATCACTATTCAAGAAAGGGGAAAGAGATAAACCAGGAAACTATAGGCCAGTCAGCCTAACATCAATGCTGAGGAAGATATTGGAAATCATTATCAGGGACAAAATAAACATGCATTTGGATAAATCGAGGCGAGCCAGCATGGATTTGTTAAAGGCAAATCATGTCTGACTTACTTGATTGAATTCTTTCATGAGGTAACAGAAAATTGATCAAGGTAGTGCAGTAGATGTTGTATATGTGGACTTCCATAAGGCATTCGCCAAAGTGCCACATGTGAGTCTTGTTAAGAAGATGGAAGACCATGGAATTAAGGGGAATGTGGTGGTATGGATACGGTATAGGCTCAGTGACAGGAAGCAGAGGGTGGTGGTGAGTGGATGTTTTTCAGACCGGGAGGTGGGTTGCAGTGGTGTTCCCTAAGCATCAGTTTGCAGTCCATTACTCTTTGCAATTTTTATAAACGACCTAAACTCGGGTGTAGGGAACAGCATTATAAAGTTTGCAGATATTACACAACTTGCTAACATCGTAAATAGTTATGAGGACAATTATGGACTTCAGGATGACATAGAAAGGATGGTGAAATGGAAAGAAACATGGCAATGGAGTTTGATGTGGAGAAGTGTTAAGTGATGCACTTTGGGTAGACTAATATGGAAAGACAGAATTCTATAAATGGCATGATTTTGAAAAGTGTAGATGAGCAGAGACACCTTGGTGTCCATATATACAAATCCTTAAAGGTAGCAGAGCAAGTTGATAAGTTGGTTTAAAAAAAGCATATGGGTTTACAAATAGAGGAATAGAATATAAAAGCAAAGAGGTCATGCTTGAACTTTATGAATCACTGGTTAGGCCTCAGCCGGAGTATTGTGGATGATTCTGGGCACTGCACTTCAGGAAAGATGTAACGGCCTTTGAAAGGGTACAGAGGAAGTTTACCAGGTTCTTAGCAGGAATGAGGGACTGAGGAGAAGTTGGAAAAGTTAGGACTGTTATCCTTGAAACAGAGAAAGTCAAGAGGTGACCTAATACAGGTTTTTAAGATGGTGAGGGGTTTTGATTGTGTAGATAAAGCAAGGCTATTCCCTCTGGCTAATGAGTCAATAACCAGAGGTTATAGATTTAAAATCATTGGCAAAAGATCTAGATGGGCGAGATGAGGAGAATTTTTTTTTGCTCAGATTTGAAGAACTCTACTGAAAAGGTGGTGGAAGCAGATTCCATAAATAATTGTAAAAGGGAGTTGGGCAGGTACTTGGGGATGAGGAACTTACAACGTTACGGACAAACACGGGGATGTGGGACTAAGCACAGCTGCTCTTTCAAAGAGTCATCACAAACACGACAAGCCAAATGGTCGTCATCTGTGCTGTAAGTTTCTATGATTCTATAATTCTATGAAATCCATAAATTTCCCGTCATTCAGCTCTAATTGTTACCAATTGGGGAGTGGCAATCAGAGAGGTTATAAGAACAAGAATATGGGACATGTCACACTGATACAGCATATAAAATTTACTGAAGATAATGTTGAGGCACGTTTAATCAGTTCTATATCAGACTTGGAAATGCTTGATGTCAGTAGCTGCATTGAAAAGGGTTCAATTTATTACATTTGTATCTTATAAATTAATGAAAACAGAATTTACAAAAAAGGACATTAAAAGGTGAATAAGTCTGTATCATTTTGATAACGAGAGGAAAAAAAACCCGTTGCTAAATAGAAACAGAATTGCTGGAAATGCATTTCACATCTGAAAAGAGAGAAGATTGCTTAACATTGCAGTTGCAAACCCTTCATCTGACCTGGAAAGAGAAGCTAGATTAGCTCCTTTATAATACTCACCAAAACAAAGGGGAGAATAACAAATAAAGACATTGGTCAGAATACCAGATAAAGGTCATTAGTCTTGAGTGTTATTGTCACCACAACACACTCAAGAGGCTCAACACCATCCAGGACAACAAAAAGCAAAATACTGTGAAAGCTGCAAATCTGAAATAAAAACAGAAAATGCTGGAAATACTCAACAGATAAGGCAACATTTGTGGAAAGAGAAACAGAGTTTGTATTTCGGATCGTTGACCTGATGAAAGATCAACCACCTGAAATGTTCACTCTGTTTTTCTCTCCACAAAATGCTGCCTGACCATCCAGTGCTAAATACTAGTACAGGGAGAATGTATTAGCTATTTTAATAGCCTGGAACTGAATAATTTCAAAGTACGAAGAGATTAAAAAAAAATGCCTGATGATATACAAAGTTAATCTCAGTCGAGCTATGGAAAGGCATGATTTTTTTTTAAATGTTCGAAGATGTATTTCTGCACAGTACTATAGCAATGGAACTTGGTGTTGTATTGATCTTAGAATTTGAGGTTTCTTTTAATATAGAAGATGTCTCAAATGTTGTTGTTTGTTGTTTATTGTTTCAGTTTATAAGATTTGCTGAATGGATCATAGAATTTTGGATATGCTCACTTTAAACGTATATAATATATTATATAATGCACATATATGGCAGCTCAACATTCCTGGTTACAGGGTTTTCAGACGGGATAGAGAAGGGGGTAAAAACGAAGGGGGTGTCGCAATATTAATTAAAGAAACAATTACAGCTGTGGGAAGGGATGATATGTTTGAGGGGTCATTAAATTAAACCATATTGGTTGAATTGAAGGACAAAAAAGGGGTGATCACACTACTAGGAGTGAACTATAGACCCTCCAAACAGTCAGAGGGGGATAGAAAAACAAATATGTGGACAAATTGCTGTGAACTGCATAAACTATAGAGCTATAACAGTGGGAGATTTCAACTACCCTAATATTAACTGGGAAAAAAGCAGTGTGAATGATACAGAGGGTGTGGAATTCCTAAAATGCATTCAGGAGAACTTCTTTAGCCAGTATGTAACCAGCCCAACAAGGGAAGGAGCAGTTCTGGACTTGGTTTTGGGGAATGAAGAGGGGCAGTGGGAGAGCATTTTGGTGCTAGTGATCATAATTCAGTAAGATTTAGGTAGTTCTGGAAAAGGACAAAGGTGGACCAGGGAAAATAGTTCTCAACTGCTTCAATTGCTGATTTTCTAAATTTAATTTAATGTCTAATTATTGTATATATTATTTAATTTTGTTTAATTATAATTAATCTTTATTATACTGATTTTACTATTGTATACTCCTTATTGTTTTATTTGCAATGCAATTTAAGTTTTTTTTTTAGTTCTTTCGCCTGTGCATATCTGCATGCGCATTTTGGCTGACGCTTCAGACCCAAGCCTTTTGCCTATTTTACACTTCCTTCTCCCGCTTTTTCTCTCTTTCCCTCCTTTGTCAATATCTAACTTGTTGTAAGACTGTTGTGAAGCGCCTTGGGACATTTTACTACGTTAAAGGCGCTATATAAATAAAAGTTATTATTATTAATATTATTATTAATAAAAATAAAACCAATTTTGCTGAGCTGTGATGGGATTTGGCCAAGGTGGACTGGAAACGGCTACTTGATGGTAAATCAGTGTCAGAGCAGTGGGAGGCATTCAAGGAGGAGATCCTGAGGCTACAGAGCAAGTATGTTCTCTTTTTTTTTTAAAAGGGTGGGACTAACCAATCTAGAGCCCCCTGGATGTCTAAGGAGATACAGAGTAGGATGAAGAAAAAAGGGAAGCTTAGGACAGAGTTGAGAACTCAATACTGCAGAGATTCCAGACGAGTATAAGAAGTGCAGGGGTGCAATTAAAAAAGAGATCAGGAAAGCAAAGAGAGAGCATGAAATCAGGGAAAACCCAAAGATGTTTTATAGATACATTAACAGCAAGAGGATAACTAAAGAAACAGTGGGGCCTATTAGAGACCACAAAGGAAATCTGTGTGTGGAGGCAGAAGATGTGGGTATGATTCTTGATGAATATACTTTTAATGAAAAAAGAGAGGAGTGATACAGACTTCACAATGAGGGAGGAGGAGTATGAAATATTAGATGAGATAAACATAGTGAGAGAGGAAGTATTAAGGGGCTTAGCAGCTTTGAAAGTGAATAAATCCCCAGGCCCGGATGAAATGAATTTCAGGCTGTTAAGAGAAGCAAAAGAGGAAATAGCAGAGGCTCTGACCATCATTTTCCAGTCCTCTCTGGCTACAGGTGTGGTGCCAGAGGACTGGAGGACTGCTAATGTTGTACCTTTGTTTAAAAAGGGAAAAAGGGATAGACCGAGTAATTACAGGCCAGTCAGCCTAACCTCAATGGTGGAAAAATTATTGGAAAAAATCCTGAGGGACAGGATAAATCTTCATTTGGAAAGACATGGGGCTAGATTTTCCACCTTTTTTGCATGCATAACGTCTACTTAACATCCATTTTAACGCTGAAATTGTGTATAATGCACAGATATCACCCATTTAGCCACAAAATGGAAACTGACGCCCATTTTTCAATAATATCGACCGCCCACTTTATTTTGTCATAAAGATCACATTTGCCAAAACTAATGCCCAGGAGATCGCCCAGCGTCACTTTCACCACCTCACACACATATCGCCCACAATATCACTCACCCAAAAAACCACTGGGAAAAAGTGGAACTAACCACTTTAGAGCATTATGGAGGCCATGTTCTAAATCACATGTCGCATCATTTAAAAGGCTGCTCTGCTTCAACCTCGGGGGAGTTCGGATGTACTCTGGAGGTCTTTGGAGGTGATGTGAACATCTGAATAAACATCTTTATCATACTGTGAACGATTGGAATTTACTAGGTGTCTTCGTCGGGACATTCATTCTTTGTGACCAATCGGTGGAAAACAGATAGCTATTGGAATTGGGCCTATCCTTTCTCACCCTCTCTTGATGACCAATTACATGCTGCAGACTCGCGATGGCAGAAGGTACGCTCCACAGCATTATGTGCCCAATGTAAGACATGCCAGACTGATGAGGAGGACCAGACGTTATACACCCCACAAGTACAGGGAGAAGCGGTCTTACCTCAACTTGTCCGATAACACCTGCCTCCGGAGACTGCGCTTCCATAAAGAAGTTATCACTGAGATATGCCAGCTCATAAGGGGAGATCTGCAGCCTACCAGCACCATCAGTATTGCATTGTCCATCGAGGTCAAAGTCACCGTGGCACTGTCGTTCTACACATCGGGTTCTTTTCAGGCCTCAGCTGGTGACACATTGCTGCATTAGACAGGTCACTGAAGCCCTGTACGTACGCAGGATGGACTTCATCAGCTTCCCAATGACCAGGGAGGCTCAGACTGAGAGGGCTCTAGGAGTCTACCGAATTGCTAACTTCCCCAAGGTGCAGGGAGCAATAGACTATACACACATCGCGATGCTGGCACCTTTTCAGGATACAGAGGTTTTCAGGAACCGCAAGGGATTCCACTCCCTGACTGTGCAACTCATTGTCAACCACCAGCAAATTATTATGGCAGTGAATGCTAAATTTCCAGGCAGCATCCATGATGCTCACATCCTGTGTGAGAGCACTGTATCTGACTTCTTTCACAATCAGCCACAAGGTCAATGCTGGATGCTTGGTGACAAAGAATATGGCCTCGCCACCTGGCTGATGACCCCCCTGCATGATACCTACACCGAAGCCGAGAGGCGATACAATGAGAGCCACAGAGCCACTCGCAATATCGTGGAGAAAACCATTGGAGTGCTTAAGCAGCGCTTTAGATGCCTGGACCACTCAGGAGGTGAGCTCTAATACCATCCTGAGCACGTAGCTCAATTCGTGGTGGTGTGCTCCATGCTGCACAACTTGGCTATCAGGAGGGGACAAGAATTGCCTGATGAGTCTGACAATCCATTTTACCAGAGAGAGGAAGAGGAGGACGAGGAGACGGACGCTGACATCGAGCCAAACAATCAGGCTGATGCTGAAGCCATGCCCCTGCCCCCCTGTAGACCGCATGAAAGAGCCCATGGTGGCATGATAGCTGCAAGACTCTTACGTCAGGAGCTCATAATGAGCGCTTTGCCTGAAAGAAAGTTGGTGGTATTTACAAGGCTGACACATTGCTAGTTGTGCAGGTCATACATCGATGGTGGGCATCACCTTGGTGACAGTTAAAGTGTAAGTTGATTGAAGTTAAGTGTCATTATACCCTTTGATAAGGAATCACCAGCGTGTAATGGTGTAGTTAACTGAACTAATGTGCTACAAGGTTTTGTTAAATAAAAAATATTTAAACCGAACATTTGTGTGAAATCATAAGTATTTCTGTAAAAACCAACCCTTGACCCCCCCACCCCCCGCTTCTCCTCCCCACCTCTATCCCTTCCCTTTCCCCTCCTGACTCCAAGCCACCTTGTCGAGGAGCTCCTTAGGCGATGCTTCATTGGGGGCAGGGGGTGATGATGGCCGAAGCGCTGCTTGGATGGATATGGGAGAGGACAGTCCTGAGGTGGGAACGTGCTCCAAGCCAGAAGCAAGATGTTGCTCCTGGCTCTCATGTGTCGTTGGCAATGGGGGTGCGGCACCTTGGGATGCAATGCCGCGCTCCGGGACCACTGGGAGCCCTCTGCCACCAGTGTTCCTGGCTACCAGCTCCAGGACCTCCACCATCCCTTCCATGTTATATCTTATTTGTTGGACAAAAACTCGGTGCCACGTTCTTGGTGCTTAAAAGGATTTTTGCTGCCGGTGAATCTCCCTCGTGCCTTCTACAACAGCCAAACAAGCACACACCACACCGATACACGCTTTCAGTCCCTCTCTGCTCCCTCTCTCTCTGTCTCCTCTTCTGCGCATGTAATGATGACCCCTGACCTCCTGAATCATGGGAAACGAGCATTGCCATGCCGTTGCTAAGGATGGCGACACTTTACGGCAGATGGTCAGACAGATTTAACGCTAACGCCCATTTCAGATCACTCGTGGTAATGCCCAATTTCAAAAATGGAGACTCGGGGCTTTGAGAATGGGCGACAAGCCAACGATCTGAAAACCCATTTTTACCGCTCACGCTGGAAATAACGACCATTTTTGGGCGATT
The DNA here is from genome assembly GCF_044704955.1 of Pristiophorus japonicus. Taxonomy (NCBI): domain Eukaryota; kingdom Metazoa; phylum Chordata; class Chondrichthyes; family Pristiophoridae; genus Pristiophorus; species Pristiophorus japonicus. Next base: position 108,335,413 of record NC_091980.1, read on the forward strand.
TGCACAAAAGTGTAAAATCTAGCCCATGGATTAATCAAGGACAGTAAGCATGGATTTGTTAAGGGAAGGTCGTGTCTGACTAACGATTGAATTTTTCGAGGAGGTGACAAGGAGGGTCGATGAGGGTAGTGCGTATGATGTAGTGTACATGGATTTTAACAAAGCTTTTGATAAGGTCCCACATGGCAGATTGGTCACGTAAGTAAAAGCCCATGGCATCCAGGGCAAATTGGCAAATTGGATTCAAAATTGGCTCAGAGGCAGGAAGCAAAGTGTAATGGTTGATGCATGTTTTTGTGACTGGAAGGCTGTATCCAGTGGGGTTCCGCAGAGCTCAGTGCTGGGTCCCTTACTTTTCGTGGTATATATCAATGAATGTTGGGGGTATGATTAAGAAGTTTGCAGATGACACTAAAATAGGCTGTGTGGTTGATAATGAAGAAGAAAGCTGCGGACTGCAGGAAGATATCAATGTACTGGTCAGGTGGGCGGAACAGTGACAAATGAAATTCAATCCAGATAAGTGTGAGGTCTAACAAGACAAGGGAATACATATTAAATGGTACGACACTGAAAAGTGTAGAGGAACAAAGCGACCTTGGAGTGCAGGTTCACAGATCCCTAAAGAGAGCAGGCCAGGTAAGGTGGTTAAGAAGGCATATGGAATACTTGCCTTTATTACTCGAGGTATGGAATACAAGAGCAAGGACGTTATGCTTGAACTGTATAAAACACTGGTTAGGCCGCCGCTGGAGTACTGTGTGCAGTTCTGGCCACCACATTGCTGGAAAGATGTGATTGCACTGGAACGGGTGCAGAGGAGATTTACAAGAATGTTGCCTGGACTGGAGAATTTTGGCTATGAGGAAAGATTGGAGATTCTGGGTCTGTTTTCTTTGGAACAGAGGAAGGTGAGGGGAGACCTGATTGAGGTGTATAAAATTATGAGGGGCCTGGATAGAGTAGATAGGAAGGACCTGTTTCCTTTGGCAGAGGGGTCAACCACCAGGGGACATAGATTTAAAGTATTTGGAGGAGATTTAGAGGGGATATTAGGGGAAATGTCTTTACCCAGAGGGTAGTTGGGGTTTGGAACTTACTGCCTGAAAGGATGGTAGAGAGAGAAACCCTCAGTACATTTTTAAAAATACTTGGATGTGCACTTAAAGTGCCATAATCTACAGGGCTATGGACAAAGAGCTGGAAAGTGGAATTAGGCTGGATAGCTCTTGGTCGGCCGGCACGGACACGATGGGCCGAAATGGCCTCCTTCTTTGCTGCAAATTTCTATGATTCTATGATTATAGAAAATCTTGGACATAAATGTAGTGCATGGAGGTTTCCTTCAGAATAATAGAAAAATTATCCACTTTGATCTGAAGAATGGAAAAGCAGAATATTTTTTTGAAAGGTGCAAGACTATTTAATGTTGGTATTCAGAGGAATTTGGGGGTCCTTGTACACAAATCACAGAAAGTTAACATGACGCTACAGCAAGAATTAGGAAGCCAAATTGTATTTTAGCCTTTATTGCAAGGGGATTGGAGTATAAGTGTAAGGAAGTCTTGCTGCAGTTATATAGGGCTTTTTGTTCACATTACCAAAGGAAGGGTATACTTGCCTTAGAGGGGGTACAGCAAAACTTCATTAGATTGATTCCTGGGGTGAGAAGGCTGACCTAGGAGGAGATATTGGGGCCAAAATTCAGGAGGCCAGAAAGCTGGTGCACCTCCCGACTTTATCGAGCCATCGCCGCCAAAATTTTTGCGGCAGGCCCCGATCCAAATTCAACAAAAAATAAATGGCATTCTGCGCTAAGGAGTGGCTTTAAACGCCACTTTGCAGTGGGGTGGGTGCCTTGATTGCAGCGGGATCACCATGGAGAAATTCTGCATTGTGCTAATGTGGAGATAACAAGCCAGCTGCTCCCAGGCCTTTTTAAAGGTCAGGGTTTGCAGCTAGGCCCTGAGGAGGGAAGGAATTGAGTTGCAGGATGGCTGGGGCCAGTGGACCAAGGAAGCCAAGCCGATTTATTGAGGCAGAGCTGGAGACCCTCATATAAGGTGTCGAGGGCAGGTGGAGATTGATTTATCCCGATTTGGGGAGACCAACTCATGAGGTGCTAACCAATGCATGGAGGGAGATTGCAGGGGAGGTTTCAGGCACCTCCATTCATAACAGGACTGCAACGCAGTGCAGAAAACACTTGAATTATATCATCCTGTTGTGAAAGTGAGTACCTGTTCCACCAACTGATCACCTTGCATCTGCGAGACTCTCCTTCAACATTCTCGTATTTCCCATCCTCACTGTTTAGTCACTGAAGCAGCATTTCAGTGTTGACACCCAGATATATCTATAAGTGTGTGTGTTCTCACAATGGAGGCTCCTTTTCATCTCACACATGTCAGGGATAAACACTTGTGCACTCATTTCTGATGCTTCATCGCAGTGGTATTCACCAACCATTCTTTGTTTTGCAGGCCAAACTGGCTCATAATAGAATGGAGCAAAGGAGGACTGGTGGTGTCGAGGCAGACATCCAGGTCCTCACACCCTTGGAGGAGAGGTTTGAGGCACTCGTAGGTGGAAATGGTGCCTTCCATGTGGGCAAGGCTAGATTAAGGCTGTGAGGGGCCTATGGCTAATAGGAGGGAAGGGCCTATATATGTATTGGCACACACATATGAATAAATAACCTAACAGTAAATAATGTGTTGTCATTCTCAAGAAGTTATGAGGACAAATAGTGACAAGTTGATAAAATGAGGAGATTGCTAAGCCTAATCCTTACATAGTTACATGAAGTGCAAAATTTAAAATTTAGAAAGCCAGGATCGAAGGTATTTTAGTGAATCAGTTTTTCCCAAAGAAAACAGTATTGAGATGACTATCTTGACTCAAAACCTACTTGACTTGAGAACACAGGTCAGACTAACATAACAATATAGGAAAAAAAGAGCAGCGAAGGGCCACACGGGGTTATCGAAGCTGCCCTCCCCCAAAAAACAAATGCATAATTCCAATATAGTCTTTCAGACTTAATTTGGAATATTCCTGTTTTACCCCTAGTAGTCTCCAGTAGGATATCTAAGGTATCTATGAAGGATATCTCGGGGTATTTATGAGGACATACATACTCTACAAAATACTTTTGACATTAGACTTTGATATCTACATTTCCACTTTCAATGATAAATAAAAATTCTTCATCCTTTCATAAGCATTCACAATGATCAAACCTGATTATTTATGCATTTATCCTATGGACAGCGTACATAACTTTCTGGGTGAATTTTTTTTGGATACTTATACATGTTTCAAGATTGTTACAGAATGTTATACATACTTTGAACCATAAGGACACAATAATTTGCACCTCCGAAGATATAATTATGCAGTTATATATGATATTGCTTAACCAACCTTGTGACAAAGATTTATGGTTAATGATATAAAAATTAGGGCCTAAAGTCAAGGGCTTAAAAATATGAGGGCCTAAGGCTACAGCCTTATTAGCCTATGGGTTAATCCTGCCCTGCCTGTGAGCCAGGGTACTGCTGACGCCGATGTGGGTAAGTGAAGGCCCACCTTTAATGCGTTCTCTCTTTGAATGCGCCAGCGCCTACTGTGCCTTTTCTTCTGGCTCCATGCGTCAATTCCCCATCTCCCCCTCACGGCAGCCCTCTCCCATTTATGCTTGCAGATAAGACACCGAGTGGCAGCACAGTGGAGAGTGAGGGAAGACCTCACAGAGCAGCTGGAGGCTTGGATGAGACCCTTCTCCACAGCAGACATCTCAAGTCGAAGCAATGACGATATTGAGGGGTCAAGACCTGGTGACAATGTCGAGAGCACTCCATCGTTTGGGGATGCGACTGATGAGGAAGAGGAAGAGAAGGACACTGATGGCACCAACGTGTCATTGCTTTCACCCACACCCACCAGCTCAGATACTGGGAGTGCACGGTCTGATATAGTTGACATAGTACAGGGGTCTGTACTGGGTGTTGCACTGGGGCCGAGCGGGCTGCAATATTGTGACGGGGCTAGGCAACCTTGGGTACCATCTCTCCAGGGGGTGAGTTCACACCAGAATTCTGCCGAGGAGGACTCAAATGATGCCATTGATGTTGCGGCTTACGAAAGAAGCATGGAGGCCATGCATTCGCAGATGTTGGAGGCACTGACAATGGTGCCAGAGAGGCTTCGGAAGTGGTGAGGAGCGTGGAGGAGTCTGCCTACCGCATAGGCGACAGTTCTGCACACATGGACTCCCAGAGAGACCGTGCGGATCCAGCTGTGATGCTGCAAATGCAGGTGATATGGCAGCTGCCATTTCATCACAGGCGCAAGGGAACAAGCACATCAGTGCTGGATTGGAGAGGATGGCCGCAGCCCTGAAAGCTCAGAATGCTCTTATGCACTCTGGGCAACAGGCCATGGAGCATCTTACTGCTGCCATGGAGCGTCAAACTGCTGCCATGTCTGCTGGCTTTGAGATTGGCTGCGCCCATGTAGTCTCAGCTCGTTGCCGCCCGACACCTCAATGTTGCCTTCGCGGCTTGGTCCAAAAAGGGCCACAGGGGACGTTCCGGTGTGGTGCCACAGCACCGACCTGACCTCCCTCAACTTGGTGCTGGTGTTAGTGTGCTGCCCCCCAGTGAGTGACTCAGGCTCCTCGGACCAGGATCCTGATGATGTGCTCTCTCAGGATCACAACATTCCTGGCCCCAGGCCTGCTACTCTGCCAGAGAATCTGTGCATGGCCTCGCCTGAGCCAAGCCAGACTGAACCCTCCCAGGAGGGTGCTGACCAGTCCGCACCCGGCCCTTCCAGGCCCAAAGGTGGTCAAGAGCGTCCGAGAATGAAATCTGTAGCTCCGACACAAGAACCACAGCAGCCTTCCCAGACTCATGAGGCAGCCACACAGGGGGCGTAGTGGTAGGATAGGCACGTGTAAGAGGTGTTATAAGGAGGGGTAAAAGATGATGCTGTGTTAGTTTCTAGTATTGTTTTTTGTTCTGTTGTCTTTTTGCACTGATGCATCATGTCATAAATCTTTATTTTTTTGCACATATATCTGGACGGGTGTTTAATTTGAGAGTGGCATGTGGGGATGAGAGGAGGTGAATCGAGCAGCAATAAGACATGTCTGCACCTCCCTTGCATCGTTGCGATGGCAATGACGCCTCTTGGCTGGGTAGCGACGGAGATCCTCCTCCTCCTCCTCCTCCACCTCCTCCTCCTCCTGCGCCTCTTCCTCTTCCTGCGCCTCCTCTTCATCAGGTGGTACCGCCGACTCGACCTCCAGCGGTTGGCCCCTCATGAGGGCCAGGTTGTGCATCATGCAGCAGACCACCACGAATATGGAAACGCATTCAGGAGAGTACTGCAAGGCTGCTGCCTGGATACCTGGCATCAACTGCCAGGATCCTACGCTGGTGGTCACACACCAGCTGCACATTGAGGGAGTGGAATCCCTTCCTATTGGTGAAGAGTTTAGGATGGTATTGTGGTGCCCTCAGGCCAAAGTGTGCCAGTTGATGGCACCCTTCAGCCTGGGGAACCCTGCAATCCGGAAAAATCTAGCTTGCTGCTCCACCTGCTTTTCCCTAGTCATCGGGAAGGAGATATAGTCCACTCTTCTCCTATGTAGAGCATCAGTGACCTGCCAGATGGAGCGATGGACAGAGAATTGTGAGATGTAGGCGATGTCTGCAGTCACAGACTGGAAAGACTCCGTAGCATAAAAGTTCAGAGCTATGGTGACCTTGGTCTCAATGGTCAGAGCGATCCTTAGCCTTGTGTGAGGCTCCAGATCTTGGCGCAGGACATTGCAGAGCTCCCTCAGTACGTCCTTTCCAAATCTGAGCCTTCGCAAGCATTGCTCATCACTGAGCACCAGGAAGGAGAACTGACGTCTGTAGACCCTTTGAGGGTAGGGCCTCCTTCCCCCAGCTCTGTGCTGGCCACCTCCCATGGCTTCTGGCTGATCACCTTCTCCCTGTTCCTCCTCATGTTTGGGAGCCTCTGCAGGCAGTTGCAGGCCAGGCTCCTGGCCCGGTATGTGGTGCGGGGGGTCAGCGTACATAACCCTCCTCCTCACGCCATCTCCCTCGTGGCCACCCTCTCTACATGGAGGTCTGCGCCCATCTGCAGGCCTTTCTGGATATTGGGCAGCCATGGCTGCTACCTCCATTGCCCGCTGCCTCGCTACACATTGATGACAGCATCGCCTTCTCCTGCGTAGTGCCCTATGTCTGACAAGGTGGAAAAGGCGTTCCCCTGCCAATACTGAGCCCATTCTGTTTGAAGGCTGCACCCTAACAAGCAGGCCTCAGGGGCACTGAATGAGACTTACAGGCCTCCACTAATCAATGAGAGCTAAAAATCCTCAAAACTCTCCCAAAAGTGATGAACATGACTCTGCAGGTTAACCAAAGGAACAGAAAAAGTTGTCACCACAAATACCCGATCGTGGGAATCCTCCGTTCTCCTCCTCCAGCGGTGTTGAGTAGCACAGCAAAGTATACTGACCCAAAAAGCTGGCGGGGGTACTGTCCAACAAAAAGCTCACGTTTTAAAGGTGAATTTGGGTGGCATGACCGCGTAGCAGCGGCGTTCACCGCGATGACGTCAATACGGTCACAAACTCCATACCTCGGTGGAAGTCGGCAGCTTTCGCCGGAAGTGCACACTGCCGAAAAAAACTCCCGCGCTGAAAATGCATTGCGGGGGCCAATTGACCGGAAAGTGGCAGCCACTCGATTTTGCCGAATGGCCGCCAAAAACCCACGGTAATGGTCCTTCCCGGGATCTTGAATTTCAGCCCCATTGCGTCTAATGGGCCTATATTCTCTGCTGTTTAGAAGAATGATAGGTGATCTCATTGAAATGTATAAAATTCTTGACAGGGTAGATGCTGAGAGGCTGTTTCCCCTGGCTGGAGAGTCTAGAACCAGGGATCTCAATCTCAGGATAAGGGGTTGGCAATTTAGGACTGAGATGAGGAGAAATTTCTTCACTCAGAGGGTTTTGAATCTTTGGAATGTTCTGACCCAGCAGACTGTGGATGCTCAATTGATGAGTATATTCAAGACTTAGATCGCTAGATTTTTGGGCACTAAGGAAATTAAGGGATATGGGAATAGGCCAGGAAAATAGAGTTGATGTCGAAGTTCAGTCATGATCTTATTGAATGGCAGAGCAGGCTTGAAGGACCGTATGGCTTTCTCCTGCTCCTATTTCTTATGTTCCTATATGAACATTAAAAATTTGCATAGCTTAAATATCACCTAAGAAATTTGCAAAATATGCTGTAGTTATCGATTTAATAAACTAGAGAATTTTCAATGTATAGATACTTGGCATGCATGTCTGACAGTAGTCATCAATCATTGTGATCTAAGATTACCAGCATCTGTCTCTCCAGATGTAATTAAACAGATTTCATTTTCACCAACTGAAATGTTCACCAGCACTGAACAGTTGCCAATTGTAGTAATGAGAGAATGAATGTGTATGCTAATGAATTTTCTCATTTGTCAATATAATTTAGTTTTACTCATCAAACACTTTCAACTTGAGTTTTTCAAAAATGATGTATAAATTGAATATTTTTTATATAATTGGCTTGTTAATAGAGCTTTGTGACCTTATTTTATGAGGACTGTACAGCAAATGATAAACCGTAGCACTTTCAAATCAGTGCTCTTAATATCAAAAATAATTTTGTCTTTTATTTTTAGTAACGTCACTTGAATGGTCAAGCAATTTTAATAATCGACCAATTGTAATTTTAAAGATGCAAGCTTAATGCTGTTAAATCAGCACAGAAGTACTTTAGTTTCTTTGGTGACTAGTGGGGTACCACAGTGATCAGTGCGTGGGCCCCAGCTATTCACAATATTTGTAAATTATTTGGATGAGGGAACCAAATGTAATATTTCCATGTTTGCTGATGACACAAAACTAGGTGGGATTGTGAGTTGTGAGGAGGAAGCAAAGACGCTGCAAAATGATTTAGATAGGTTGAGTGAGTGGGCAAACACATGGCAGATGCAGCACAACGTGGATAAATGTGAAGTTATCCACTATGGTAGGAAAAACATAAGGGTAAAGTAGTATTTAAATGGTGATGGCTTGGGAAATGTCGATGTACAGAGGGACCTATGTGTTCTTGTACACCAGTTATTGCAGGTGCAGCAAGCAGTTAGGAAAGCAAATGGTATGTTGGCCTTCATTGCAAGAGGATTTGAGTTCAGGAGCAAGGATGTCTTACTACAGTTGTACAGGATCTTGAGACCGCACCTGGAGTATTGTATGCAGTTTTGGTATCCTTACCTAAGAAAGGATATACTTGCCATAGAGGGAGTGCAGCGACTGATTCCTGGGATGGCAGGACTGTCGTATGAGGAGAGATTGGGTCGACTAGACCTGTATTCACTAAAGTTTAGAAAAATGAGAGTGGATCTCATTGAAACGTATAAAAAAATGACTGGGTTGGACAGACTGGATGTGGCAGGATGTTTCCCCTGGCTGGGAAGTCTAGAATAAGGGGTCACAGTCTCAGGATATGGGGTAGGAAATTTAGGACCGAGATGAGGAGAGATTTTTTCACTCAGAAGGCTGTGGAGGCCAAGTCACTGAATATATTTAAGAGAGAGATAGATAGATTTCTAGAAACAAAGGGCATCAAGGGATATGGGGAGAAAGTGGGAATATGGTGTTGAGATAATCAACCATGATCATATTGAATTGCGGTGCAGACTCGAAGGGCCGAATGGCCTACTACTGCTCCTATTTTCTATGTTTCTATGTTTTCTAAATGATAAGTTAGTGTTTTTGTATTGATGAAGAAAAGAAAAAACACTTCTAGAAAATGGAATCTTTCCCTTGCGATTCCTAGTGAACCCACATCTATAAGTTTTCCTTACTTTACATAAAGTTTCAATATGTTTTATTTGTTCCCAGGATATGGTCAATATTGGTACAGCCACATTTATTGCTCATTTCTAATTGCCCTCTGACGGTGGTGGTTTATCTCTTTGAACTGCTGCAATCCATATGCTGGTGGTATTCCCACAGTGGTGTTAGGTAGAGAATTCCACAACTTTCATCCATTGACATTGAAAGGACTGCGATTTATGTTCAAGTCAGGGTGACATGTGACTTGGAGGATAATGTAGAAGTGATGGGTTTCCTATGATTTTGCTCCTGTCCTTCCTGGTGGTGAAATGCATGGGGCTGGGAGATGCTGTTGAAGTTAATTTGGTGAATAGCTCAGTATATCCTAAGAATAGTACAAAGTGTAGCTGGACAACTATATTTCACCAGTGGTGGAGTGGTTAATATTGAGTTAATTTGCAGGGGCACTGATGGAGCAAACTACTTGTCCTAGATGATATTGAGTTTCAGGTAAGTGGTGAATATTCCATTCACAGTCCTGCCTTCAGCTGTTTAAATGGTGGAGAGGCTGTGAAGGGTCAAGAGATATGCCATTTACCACAAAGTACCCAGCCTCTATCTTACTGTTGTAGACATGGTATGAATTGATTGGTTCAGTTAAGCTTCTGGTCAGTGTTGATCTCCACGATGTTGATGGTGTGGGACTCAGCAATGACAGTACTGTTGAGAGTCAGAGGGAAGTGGTTGGGTCTTTTCATGTTGGAGATGGTCATCACCTTTCCCTATGCCCCACTCATCTGCCCAAGCCCGGATGTTGTCTAGGTCCTGCTGTAGCTTGCCGCACGCTGCTTCAATGAGGAGGAATTGTGAATGGAATTACACAGATATAGGAAGTGATATGTAGTGTACTTGATCATCATCATCATAGGCAGTCCCTCGGAATCGAGGAAGACTTGCTTCCACTCTTAGAATGAGTCCTTAGGTGGCTGAACAGTCCAATACAAGAGCCACAGTCCCTGCCACAGGTGGGACAGATAGTCATTGAGAGTAAGGGAGGGTGGGACAGGTTTGCCATGCATTCCTTCCGCTGCCTGCGCTTGTTTTCTGCATGCACTTGGCGATGAGACTCGAGGCGTTCAGTGCCCTCCCAGATGCACTTCCTCCACTCAGGGCGGTCTTTGGCCCGGGACTCCCAGGTGTCGGTAGTGATGCAGCACTTTATCAGGGAGGCCTTGAGGGTGTCCTTGTAATGTTTCCTCTGTCCACCCTTGGCTCATTTGCCATGAAGGAGTTCTGAGTAGAGCGCTGCTTTGGGAGTCACGTGTCTGGCATGCGGACATTGTGGCCTGCCCAGCGGAGCTGATCAAGTCTGGTCAATGCTTCAATATTGGGGAAGTTGGCCTGGTTGAGGACGCTAATGTTGGTGCATCTGTCCTCCCAAGGGATTTGCAGGATCTTGCGAAGGCTTCGTTGATGGTATTTCTCCAGCGACTTGAGGTGTCTACTGTACATGGTCCATGCCTCTGAGCCATACAGGCGGGCGGGTATTACTACAGCTCTGTACATCATAAGCTTGGTGGTAGATTTGACGGCCTGGTCTTTGAACACTCTTTTCCTCAGGCGGCCGAAGGCTGCGCTGGTGCACAGGAGGTGGTGTTGAATCTCCTCATCAATGTCTGCTTTTGTTGATAAGAGGCTCCCGAGGTATGTGAAATGGTCCACGTTGTCCAGGGCATTGTCGTGGATCTTGATGACTGGGGGGCAGTGCTGTGCGGCGAGGACAGGCTGGTGGAGGACCTTTGTTTTACAGATGTTTAGCATAAGACCCATGCTTTCGTATGCCTCAGTAAATACGTCAACTGTATCCTGGAGTTCAGCCTCCGAATGTGCGCAGGTGCAGGTGTCGCCCGCGTAATGTAGCTCGACGACAGAGGTTGGGGTGGTCTTGGAGCTGGCCTGGGCTTGAATATCATCAATGGAACACTAACGGGCTTGCTGATGGGAGCCAGCCTACTATAAAATAAAACATAGGGTCAACTCATGATACTGGTTAATATGTCCAGGAAAGAATGTTACAGAATGAACTGAATAAAGCAGCCATTACATTTCCACATCAACTGAGTGTTTAATGGACATAACATGATTAAGATAACATGTTGTTATGAAGATCGAATGTTGAACAACTTGGTTATTTACATAGTAGTCACCCTTGCCACTGCAATGATGTATCACGTCATTATTAGTTGGGTTCAGCAAGAAATACCAAATGGGATTTAGCTAGAGTAATCAAAAGAATTTACAAGTATGCCAAAAAGAGAGCGATTTTGCTTTCTATCTACAGATCTGCAACAAATACATTGAATAAGATTCTGAACATTCCTGTTCAATCTGGGAGTGTGTTCAATTTGTATTTTCTATTGTGGGCACGAATTATGGCCTGATTAGTTATGAGCCCAATTAGGTGAGTGACATGTCAAAATATAGTAATTTGTTAATGTGCAGACACCAAACTTTCCTGGTTGCAGCAAACCTACTCAATCCTATGAAAGCCTTTGACAAGTGAAGCAGCCCTGCCCACTGTATACTCTGCCAGTTCGGGTCTATGCACTTGCTAGCATAGATTCAAACCTTTTGTTCAATTCTCCCACCACAGCAGCCATGGGCAGAATGAGATTCTGCCTCATATCTCCAAGAAAGTGAACCTACAGGGACTGCTCACCTGTTGAAGCCAGTAGCAGCCAGGATCAAACAGGTACCGTAATGAGATTGAGCCCTGGGAGGGTAATCCAATTTGATGTCCCTCTTTGCAGTCCAATTTTTATTTTAAATGGCTAGAATCCTGCTTGAAATGGGTGAAGAATTTGGAAAGCTTCTCGGTTACAAAGCAAATTGAATCTAATCAGAGACAATGCTCTCTTGAGTAACATTTAACTTCATATTGATGCATCCACCTAGGCATGCTGGGAGAAGGGCATAGAAAACTTGTGAAGATACAAGATCTAAGCCTCAAAGGCTACCTAAGCGATTGATGTAGGGGTAAGTGTAATTCACTGTTGGAGACCTGGTGCAACAACAGAATAGAAAACCTGCTAATGATTAAAGGTGGAATGTCAGCACTGGAGAAAGCAGTCAACTTGGAAGAAAAGGGATGGCAGCAAACACCTGTCAAATAGCGGCAAACTTAAGCGAGTCTGTGCTAGATGTCCTCCTAACAGAGAAAAGCAGCAGCTGGAACTAGCAGTTTGGGGTCAGGCGCAGGGAGATTTATCTAGTTGTTGTCCACATTTTGTGAAGGGAGGTCGGAGTGGTATTGTGAGTACCACCTTCTTGACCTACAGGACTCCTTTCTAGTGTGGAAAGAAGTTTAACTCCAGCCTTCATCAGAGCCTCAAGCTAGGCCACCTGCTCCCCCTCCAACTCTTTCTAATTTCTTTATATGTGTGACAACTTTTCATTCATTACTCCCTCTGTGCTCTGGGACTGTACGTTAAACCACTTATCCCTTTTCTCATTCTACTTCACCTGCTACCAACAAATGCATCTTCCTTCAGCAATTAGTGAGCCTCCCTAACGCACACCTGTTTGTTCTTGTTTTCTGTTGCTGTTCTAACCTTGTATGCCAAACTGTTGTAGCAAAAACCTCTGCCCATCTTTCACTGCTATATTCATTACTTCTTTTTTCCTTTCTCTCTCTCACAGGAGCAGGTGGCACACAGCAGCCAGGAATCTCATGCCACAGGTGGTGGTTCCCCCAGTAGTAGGTCTCTGACTCCTTACGAGGAAGAAGCCTTGGAAATCCCGGGGAGCCATGTGGCCGAATCTGTTGGGATGGAGAAGTAGGAAGGCCAGTGGTAGCTGCAGGTTAATCTGAGCCACTTGTAGCCTGCCTGTTTAATGGTTTTGGATCGCAAGCACACCATCAAACAACATAATTGAACACCTTCAAAATCTACAGAGGAAGCGTTATGGTAGCCACCTAATATTACAACATCTTTTCATTATATTTTCTTCTAGGCAACCTAAAGAATATGCAACTTAGGTGATATAAGAAGAACAAGGCATGTGGTCTTTCACCTATGCCCTACTAGCCATATTCTCACCCATACTATTATTGAATCTTTCCCACTTACTCGCCTAGCCAGAAAAATCCACCCGAGTGAATATAGATAGTTCCAATGAGGATTTTGTAAGAGTGCTGGAGAAGTCAGAGTTGAAAGAGGGATTTGACAGAGGGGAGCAGTGGCTTCACAGATATCAGCCTTTGGCTCCTGAGCATGTTGTCTCAAATCTCTAGATTCCTGCTCTAAAGCAAAGGTTGCAAGATGCATGTCACACACAGAGACACTGAGGTCCATCTTGGAGGACGTGAAACAGATGGCAAAATTCTCAGTGGAGTTCAATGCCAACCCCAGTGCCAATATCCAAGACGGATTTGTCAGTGTAATGCTATCTGGATTGAGTGGTGCGTTTGTAACAACTGTTTCCATCCCCCCTGACAGAGAGGTCTCCAGACTAGTCAGTACATCCAACAACGATGTTTTGACCACTAGCCTTCAGGCCTTGTAGAAATATTTGGAGAGAACAATGGTAACTGACTTCTAGATTGGAGTAAAGCTGATTTTGAGGGGCTGAGAATAGAACTTGGGAAAATAAAATGAGAAACAATATTGGCAAAGCACGATGTAGAAAATTAATGGGAAACAATTAAAATGGTGTTCAACAGAGTGCAGGAAAAATATAATCTGCTAAAAGGAAAGAAAAAACTAAACACTAATGAGACTCCATGAATGAATAAAGCCATAAAGGAACAATTGAGGGTAAGGAAAGAGGCATACATTAAGTGCACAGACAGGAAGGGAGTGCACGATAAAGGAGAATATGAAGAGATTAGGAGTGAAGTCAAAAAAACAATTAGGAAGGCAAAGAGGAACTATGAAATTAAATTATCAAGGAATATAAAACAAAATAGTAAACTATTTTACACGCACATCAATAAAAAAACGAAGATTGGGATAGGAATAGGGTCATTAAGGGATGGACAGGATAATGCCACAGATAATGATAGAGAGATGGCAGAAATATTAAATAATTATTTTGCTTCAGTATTTACCAGGGAGATAGAACAGGTGGCCAAGACATAGGATAATGACATTAGTAATGCGATAAGTGTATTTAAAATTAAAAGGGGATATATTAAATAAACTAATCAAACTCAAAGCGGATAAAACTGGTCCGGATGGATTGCATCCATGCATTTTAAAAGAATCTAGGGAAGAGATAGCAGAGGCATTAATACACATATTTAATAATTCATTAGAAAAAGTTGTAGTGCCAGGACTGATGGATAGCTAATGTAACACCTATATTTAAGAAGGGGAATAGAACATGTCCAGGGAATTATGGACCAGTCAGCTTAACATCGGTGGCAGAAAAAATAATGAAATCCCTACTAAAGGAGAAAATAGAAGAGCATCTAGCAATGAAAAATATAATAATGAATAGTCAGCATGGATTTCAAAAGGGCAAGTCTTGTTTGACCAACCTTATTGAATTTTTTGAAGAGGTAATGGAGAGAGTAGACAATGTGATTGGAGTAAATGTAATTTATCTAGATTTTCAAATGGCCTTCGATATAGACTGATGAACAAGGTCAGAGAATGTTGAGTCAGGGGACAAGTATCAGAATGGATTACTAGCTTGCCTCAAGACAGAAAGTTTAGAGTAGGAGTAAAGAGTAGCTATTCAGAGTTACAGAAGGTAGAGAGTGATGTTCCACAGGGATCAGTGCTGGGACCACTGCTTTTCACAATTTACATTAACAATGTAGACTTTGGAATCAAAAACACAATTTCTAAATTTGCAGATGACATCAAATTGCGGGGGGTGGGGAATAGTCAATACTGAGGAGGACTGCAACAAATTACAGGAGAACATTAATAAACTTCTAGCCCTGTATCACGTGGAAGTCAATGCAGGAAGTTATTGTCCCATAAGTGATCAAACCATTAGGGCAACTAGTCAGAACTAAAATGAAAGTGTTAAGTAGATTATTCAGATATTGTATGTTGTGAATTGATCCACATCTGTAATTCTGAAATAATATGAAATCTTGTTGTAATAAATGTGAGACCCTCAGAAATAGTAAACAAAAGTTATCTACAAAGGTTATAAATAATTGATCATTAGTCGTCAATAATACTTTAGACTATGGAAATAAATAAATGTGTCAGTAGTATTTACTTTTCCCACTTAAATTTAAAGTTTTTGAACACATTTTCTGAATATCTTAGAACAAAAATATGCTTAATTTCTGTTTCTCTCCTTTCTCTCATTTTTCACATCTTTCTTCATATTTGTATTTCCTCATACTCGGCAGAGTCCAAGTGCATCATATCTAAAGTCTCAATATCCTTCTGATAGCGTGGAGCACACTGTATTCTTCTTAAAACCACACTGCAGTCTTATTTTTATATAGGCTCATAGTTATCTATTTTTATCCATCTCAACTATCCAATATCCTTCTGGCTGTATTTGTAATTAATTCTTATATTCTGAACTGAACCACGTTTCTATAATACTGGTAGATCTCCCATAATGTTGCTCACTTTGAGTCAGAGGATTCACTATTTTATAATAATAGGTGATTGTATGCCATATTAGGGATTTTATCAAGGCTACTGATTTGTATTCAGCAAATTTCATTTTTATTAAATGTGATTACATTGCACAACTTTGTCCATTATTCCATGTAAACTGTAAGTGGCTATATGTGTGTGTGTGTGTGTATATGACAAATTTCACCCCCACTAACTTTTAGGTCTGTCCAATATAAATTAGCATAACAAATTTACTTTGGTTTAATATTTAATTTTTAATAATTAAGGAAAGGAAAGAAAAGAGCTTACATTTATATATCACTTTTCGTGATGTCAGGACATACCAGAACAACCAATGAAGTACTTTTTGAAGTGTAGTCACTGTGGTAATGTAGGGAGATGAAGCAGCTAATTTACATGCAGCAAGGACACACAAACAGCAATGACATGCATGATCAGATAATGTGTTTTCTGTGATGTTTGCTGAGGAAAATATTGATCAGCACATCGGAAGAACTCCACTGCTCTTCTTTGAATAGTGTCATGGGATCTTTGACGTCCATCTGAGAGAGCAAATGGGGTCTCGGTTTTATGTCTCATCCAAAAGCCAGCACCTCTCACCATGTAGTATTCCGTCAGTACTATACTGAAATGTCCACCTTAATTATGTGCTTAATAATAATGATTACTGATCATTAATGAATTGTATCCGTTGCTTGCTGTTACTATATTGATGATATAAATACTGCCACATTAATAGATGGAAAAGGTTCATGTTACAATTGCTGCATTGCTTAATGACAAACTTTTTTGATGCCTCTTTGGGTTAATTTCTTTTTTCTATTACTATATATTTTAGTGGCAGGTACAACAATATTACCATGGCACTGATAGGGTATTGATCTAAATGCTTGAATCTAAAGAAATTTACATGATTAGACTAAAAATAAAGTGACAAAGGTCGATATATGCAAAATTTAAGTTATTTCACTGATTTCCACCATTTGCATTCACCATGCACATATAACATGGCAGTAAACCAGTAGTCTGTACTTCTTTGATTTGATTCTTAAAACTATCTATCCTGAAAATATGTATAGTTTTATTGGAAGCATAGATAATTGGTTGCATTTTTCCTTTGCAGTTTGCATTTGAGGAGAGATGAATAGGTTTTGAGAGGGAGTTCAGTAAATGGGACCTAGGCATCCAAAAGCTCTATATCAATGGTGGGGTGAAGAAGGGAAAGGGTGATGCACAAAAAGCTAAAGTCCGAGGATATAAGGGTTTAAGAGGTGATACGAGAGTAGAAGAGGTTTAAAAGAAAGGCCATGAATGGATTTGAAGATGAGGAGGGGCTGAGGTTGTGTCAAAGTTGGGAGATGTTGCTGAAGTGGAACTGTCATCTTTAATGGTTGACAGAATATATAACTTGAAGCTCAGTTCTGAGTTGAACAGGATGCCAGAGTTTTACATGGTCTCCTCAAGCTTGATCAAGTGGCCAGGAAAGGTAAGGAATCAATGGAAAGGGAGCGGAGTATTCACGGGGACTAAAAATGATGGATTTGAATTTGGTCTTCCCAATGTTCAGCTGAAGAAAAGTGTGAGCTAGCTATGCCTTGAAGTCAGATAGGCACTCTGATGACATGGACATGATCATGGGGTTGAGTAAAGTGATGAAGAGGTAGTAAACAGTGTTATCAGCATACATATGGAAGCTGATCCATTGCCTGTGGGTGATGTCACCAAAGTGCAGCATGTGCATGAGGAAGTCGAGGGGCCCACCCAGCGATCCTTGGTGAACTCCAGAGATGATGGTGTAGGGACTTGAATAGGAACTTTCATCGGCGATATGCTGGCTATAAATAGAGGCAATTGAGAAGGATTGTGCAATTGATGGTAATCAAACACTATGGAGAAGTTGAGAAGGACAAATAGGGATAATGCATCAAAGTCACAATTATAGGAGATGCCATTCATGACTTTGGCAAAGTCCTAGAATATATGCAGAAATGTTTAAATGAATATTTAATGCCATTTTCTGGCTTCTGCATGATGATTACACTTTCAGTACAAAGTCCATTTTGACTGGGCCTGAAGAAAGTTCCATGATCGATGAAAATCTTAAGAGTGAACAGATTTGGGATTTTTTATTTGTTGTAAACTTTTTACAATACCTTTTTATTACTGTGTTCTTATTAGAAATTTTAGAGCGTTTTCAATATTTCAGATTTATTTTACTATGAATCTGTGGGATTATTTTTTGAAGGAGCAATTTTTATTTATCCATTAAGGTAACCTTAGTTTTTTTATACCCCTGCTGCCCACCCCAAAAAGAAAAGTCCATTATGGTATATCAAGTGTGTCATTTATACTACATTAGTGGAACAGAAGCAGATAAAAGGCCATATTTAAAGGAACCTTCCACTACAATTTTCACAGGAGCGTAAACATCCACAAGGCATCTAGGTGCAAGCTATAGAGTACCATGCAGGCTGGTTTGTACATACCCCAAATACAGTATTGCAAGGTTGAAGTGGTACAAGATGAAAGGACTTTGTCCAGGAGATTAGCAGACCATCTGAGCTGCACTGGCCACATTTGCCTTTATGCCACCAATTATATCGACATGCATACCTGCCAATGACTGAAAATAACTTCCTCTCCAGGCTTTAGAAGAGCAGGGAACCAATTGTGAAGCTTCGCCATCTTTTCAAGGACACCTGCAGCCAACCTGAAAAAGAGACCTTATCCTGCCCATGTTTTGAAGGTCAATTTACCCCTTTACTTGATGCCTCAGGCTTACTATAGACATACTATACGACAAGCCTAGATGGAGGGACTTTGGAGTGCATACGAGGGAAACCCTTTCCCACACCCATCTTTTTCTCACAGGCATTTCATGCAGCATAATGTTAACATCAGCCATGAAACAGGAGGTCAAGTGATGCATGGCTCTCTGTCACTTGCCCCCAGTCGTCATATTGTGCCTGGCAGTTCTTTTCTCTCTCTTCCACTTTATATTTGATCAGAACTACCGAATGGTTGACATGCCTTTTGGATTTTCTAAAAGCGATACAAGATATTGTCTCCGTCAAGAAGCCACATCCTTTAAAATTCACCTGCACCATAATTGTCCACCCTCTTCCCATGAAACTATCTCTTGTATAAGGACAAAGCTGTACTGGAATCAGTGAATAACTGGAAAAGAGCTAGTCCAGAAAAATTGTATGTAGGCAGCAAACTACATTTCTGGCTAGGTTTGCGAAAAGATTTAGCCATTCTCAATCAAAATCACCAGAAACTGAAAATCCATAGTCCCATGACTACAGTGCAATTTTTTAAAGAGAGCCAACTTGCTGGATGGATCACATTTGGTTGTAGCAGCTTGGAGAGCAATTTCACAGACTTCCATGATGTCTCTTCCTGTTATAGAATGATCCTTAGAAAGGCTGAGGAAGAAAACATCATTCCATCACTGGGAATGAGAAAGGAAGAATTCAATATCTTTGCACAGCTAGGTCATTCTGAAACTGATGGTGAACTCAGTGATGAATTCAGGAGAAATACTGTAAAGCAGTTAGCAGTGATGAATAGAATTTGGAAAGTGAGCAAGGTCACACAATTTTACACTAGATTCTTGAGAAGGAATGAACCTGGTGAAGATGTTGACTGAATTTCATTTTAAAGAAAGAACTTCCATTTATATAGTAATTAGCCACAACGAATGAATGAATGACAATATATATTTTTTAATGGTGATGTTTGTCAGGATAATGGAAGAACTCCCTGCATTTGTTTAAGTAATGTCATGAGATCTTTTACATAAACTGGTCGACAGGGAGTTGGTTTAAATCTTATCTGAAAGGCGGTATCTCTGATAATGCAGCAAGTTCTCAGTACTGCACTGAAGTATCAGCCTAGATGATGTGCCTAAGTCTATAGTGGGTCTTAAAACTTATGGGGGCTGAAATTACCCCTTCCCTTAAGGACTGTTACCAGCGAAAATGGCGGCCACATTGCGGAGTGGAATGGCTGCTAATTTTTAGTGGAATAGCCACCATTTTGAAAATTCTGCTTCTGCGGTATCCCAGTGGTGACCCGCTCTCCCCATTACCGCTCCATCCTAAGTGCATCCTCAGTGCGTGCACCGTCAATGTTCCAACCTCGATTGTGAAATTCCGCCGAGAAAATCTTCCTCCCACCGCTTGGTGCCACCGGCAGCTTTTTCTGCCAGTGCACTGAGCTTGGAGTGTGCTCAAAATGGCGGTGCAACTGCCATTAAAGGGGAGGACCTACTGCTGCGGCCGCTATCTTATTTCTTTTTGTCGGCTGACTAGCATGGTGGGTGACGATTATGCCCCTGGATTTGGCCGTGCCGCTAACAGGCACCCCTCTTGGATGCCAGGCCGTTGGCCCAGCCAAAACACTTCCTGGTTGCCCAGTGGACTGAACTTTAAGAATCACACAGGTTCTCCCCTTTAAGTGAAGAGGAGAGACATGATGACGTACCAGCGTGATGATGTAATAAGCTCTATACTGATGAATGACAGCGCCCACCCCCCACCTCCGTCCCTCTAGTCTGCGAACATCCACTCACTGCCGCAGTTCCATCCCCATTATGACCAAGTTCCGGTCCGCTGGAAAAAAAGAGGCCAAAGAGCGAAATTTTACTCAAGAGGCCACACAGCCACTGCGCCGGTAAAAACAACTGAAACGGTAAGTGCGCTGCGTTTTCATCAGGGGGCAATTTTGGCCCAATGACATTCTAACTCAGAGGGCAACTGCTTTGAGCCAAGGTAAGACTTTGTGTTTATAGAATTACATTACATAAGTTATAACAACACAGAAATAGGCCAATCGGCCCAACCAGTCCATGCCAGCGTTAATGCTCCACTCAAGCCTCCTCCCGTCTTTCCTCATCTAAATCTATATGCATAACCCTCTAATCCCTTCTCCCTGCTTCTCTAGCCTCCCCTTATATGCATCTATACTAATCGCTTCAACTAATAGTTATGCTCTTCATCACAATTGGAAACATGTCTCTCTATATCTACTCTATCAAAACATTTCATAATTTTAAAGACATCTATCAGGTCACCCCTCAACCTTCTTTTTTCAAGAGAAAAGAGACCCAGCCTGTTCATCCTATCCTGATATGTATACCCTCACAATTCTGGTATCATCCTTGTAAATTTTCTCTGCGCCCTCTCCAGTGCCTTTATATCCTTTTTTATAATATGGCAACTATATTATAAAGCAGTACTCTAAGTGTGGTCTAACCAAGGTTTAATACAGGTTTTATTTTATGGCCTTGTTAACCTGTGTCGCAACTTTTAGTGATTTGTGTATTTGTACTCCAAGATCCCTTTGTTCCTCCACTCCACCTTGACTCGCACCCACCAAGTAACAAGTAATCATCTTTGCGTTTTGTGGAAAATGATAGGCTCCAAAATTCCTCGGGTTTCAATATGGTGCTCGATGGTGCCCTCCAGCATTGACTCTGCTTTAATTTGCAGGATGAGTGGGAGGGTGCCACATCAACATGAGGTAAGCATATGTAAATGCCTGTTCTATGCCAAAGGAAACCTTGGTCTCTGCCTGTCATTGGGGGGTTGCCCATGCTCTCCCCATACCCAACCCCAAAACTGCTCCATTTGGGCTATGGGCAAAGGAGCTAATCTATTAAATTTTTTAATTGGTAGCACTCGCACCTCTAAGTCAGAAGTTTATTGATGTAAGCTCCATTCCAGGACTCAAACACATAATCTAGGCTAACACTTCAATGCATTACTGAGGGAGTGCTGCATTTTTGGAGTTGTCATTCTTTGGATGAGATGTTAAACTGTGGCCTGTCTTCCTGTTCAGTTGGCATAAAAGATCCCATGGACATTATTCAAAGAAAAGCAGAGAATTCTGACCAAAATTCTTCCCTCAATTAACTACACAAGAACAATTTTAGTGGCTAAAGTGCACGTTGGTCCCTTAGAGGATGAGACTGGGGGATTGATAATGCGGAACAGGGAAATGGCAGAAACTTTGAACAAATATTTTGTATCGGTCTTCACTGTAGAAGACACTAAAAACATCCCAATAGTGGATAATCAAGGGGCTATAGGGAGGGAGGAATTAATACAAGCATTATCACTAAAGAAAAAGTACTCAGTAGAATAATGGGACTAAAGGGAGACAGATCCCCTTGACATGATGGCTTGCATCCTAGGGTCTTAAAAGAAATGGCTGCAGAGATAGTGGATGCATTGGTTGTAATCTTCCAAAATTTCCTCGAATCTGGAGAGGTCCCAGCAGATTGAAAAATCGCAAATGTAACGCCCCTATTTAAAAAAGGAGGCAGACAGAAAGCAGGAAACTATAGACCAGTTAGCCTAAAATCTGTCATTGGGAAAATGCTAGAGTCCATTATTAAGGAAGTAGTAGCAGGACATTTGGAAAAGCATAATACAGTCAAGCAGAGTCAGCATGGTTTTGTGAAAGGGAAATCATGTTTGACAAATTTGCTGGAGTTCTTTGAGAATGTAATGAATAGGGTGGATAAGGGGGAACCAGTGGACGTGGTGTATTTGGATTTCCAGAAGGCATTCAATAAGGTGCCACATAAAAGGCTACTGCACAAGATAAAAGCTCACAGGGTTCAGGGGAATATATTAGCATGGATAGAGGATTGGCTAACGAACAGAAAACAGAGTTGGGATAAATGGGTCATTTTCAGGTTGGCAAACAGTAACTAGTGGGGTGCCGCAGGGATCGGTGCTGGGGCCTCAACAATTTACAATCTATATTAATGACTTGGATGAAGGGACTGAGTATAATGTAGCCAAGTTTGCTGATGATACAAAGATGGGCACGAAAGCAAGTTGTGAGGAGGACACAGAAAATCTGCAAAGAGATATAGACCGGCTAAGCGAGTGGGCAAACATTTGGTAGATGGAGTATAATATTGGAAAGTGTGAGGTTATCCACTTTGGCAGGAAAAATAAAAAAACAAATTATTATTTAAATGGAGAAAAATTACAAAGTGCTGCAGTACAGAGGGACCTGGGGTCATTGCGCATGAAACACAATAAGTGAGTATGCCGGTACAGCAAGTAATGAGGAAGGCAAATGGAATGTTGGCCAAATGCAAGGGGGATAGAGTATAAAGCAAAGAAGTCCTGCTACAACTGTACAGGGTATTGGTGAGGCCACACTGGAGTACTGCGTACAGTTATGGTCTCCTTATTTAGGGAGAGATATTGTTAGTTGCATTGGAGGCACTTCAGAGAAGGTTCACTGCATTGATTCCTGAGATGAAGGGGTTGATTAATGAAGAAAGTTTGAGTAGGTTGGGCCTTTACTCATTGGAGTTGAGAAGAATGAGAGGTGATCTCATTGAAACATAAAAGATAGAGGGGGTTCGATATGGTAGATACAGAGAGGATGTTTCCCTCGTGGGGGAATCTAGAACGAGGGGACATAGTTTCAGAATAAGGGGTTGCCCATTTAGAACTGAGATGAGAAGGAATTTCTTCCCTCAGAGGGTCATAAATATGTGGAATTCTCTGCCCCAGATAGCTGAGGAGGTTGGATCATTGAATATATTTAAGGTGGTGATAGACTTTTGAGCAATAAGGGAATGAAGGGTTATGGGGAGCGGGCAGGTAAGTGGAGCTGAGCCCAAGATCAGATCAGTCATGATCTTATTAAATGGCGGAGCAGGCTCAAGGGGCCAAATGGCTTACTCCTGCTCCTATTTCTTATATTCTTATGTTCTTATTTAACTGGTCATTCATGTCTGTGGGACATTGCTTCGCAAAAAATGACTGCTTAAAAAAAAAACACAATTTATTGGATGCAAAGGGATAGATTTTCAACTTGCTGCCTGGGTATAAAAATTATGTTGTGGATCAGCCGTTTAGAAACTATGATTTTTATTTCCATTTATTTCACTGAAATAAAAACCGGGCGGCTTCGATTGGGTGGCCTTTCCGAAACACCGATTTTACGTCCGGGCAGCAAGTTTAATATCTACATTGAAGTGATTTGGCGCATACTGAGACTCATGATATGCAAGTTCGTTCTTTTATATTAAATTAAGTGAATTTTCTCAAGTATATTCATCAATATGCTCCTTGGTGTGTAGCACCATAGTTCATTTGGTCTTTATTCATCATACCAACTATGCAAGTTGATTTTGTATGATATTGTGTCTTTACACAAGAAGTGAATAGTGTACTTAGAATGTTTTCAAAAGCTAATGTGTATAATTCCTTTTTCTTCAAATAGTCAAGACATATTTTGATGTTAGCTAATCATAATCTGATAATCTATTTGCATCAGCATCAATACGACACTATTGAAAATCAAATGCTCAAATTTAAATCCAAGTAATGGGAAGATGATTATGTCTGAAAATGACTTTCTTCAACTGAATTGCTGACAAAGTATATTTAAAGATAATTTTTATTCTTTTCACAAATTTCTCTTTCTATCAAGTAAATATGCTTAGGGATTTAAAGTAGTGCATCTCATTTCACTCAATATAGCAATGTAATTGACAGTTATGAGGGATTCCTGAGGTTGTGAATAACTTGAGTAATACTTATTCACATTGATTAACTTTGATTTTCCAGCAGTGTTCTGATCAAAAGAAAATCATTTCTCCTTTTGTGATAGATAATATGCATTTACTAATGGTTTAAATACATTTTATTTTCTAGCTTCTGCATTACCAGGCGATGTTGCACTGTACACTGGTGTTGTGGCAGTGGCTGTATGCCTTACATTACTATTAGTTGTAGTAATACTCGTTTATCGCAAAAAACAGCAAGACTTCGATTCTGATGTCACCGACTCTTCAATTTTAACAACAGGATTCCAACCTGTGAACATTAAAACACCTAAACAAGGTTAGTCATTCCAATTTTCTTTTAAGATAGTTAATTTAGAACTTTTTTCAATGTTAATTAAGTCGTTTTTAAGGAAAATATAAGGAAGCGATACACAAAGCAAGGCATAGAGTCAAGAATTAAAAGTAGCGATGCAAAATCCCAAATGAACATTTAACCCCTTACTTCCCTGCTAAAACCATGCAGCACAGAGCACTGACAAGCTTCTTGCTGCTTGTCCAGCTCGATGCATTAGCTTGTGGGGTTATCTAGCATGGGATCAGAAGAATCCCAAGATTCAGAGACAAGTCTACCTCACCAGGTCAATCAGCAACAATGCTCTGGAGTATTGCCGGCTTGCCTTGCTCAGCTATCAAATTACCAAGTTTGCAATCTTGTATAAAACCTCAACACTGCCCCATAGACCCTTTACTCAAACAAAATGTAGTCTGTACCTTTTTTATTACATTTCAGACTTCACTGCATCCAAGATACAAACCGCTGTGACAAACCGAAGGCCGACCTTAGTGAGATTCCTTAGTAACTTTTAGTCCCACTAGAATCCCTTATCTTGCGGATAGAAAGCACAGTTGTGCTCTGTAATATCAAGGGGCCTGAATTTGGTGGACCGCCAGTTCTCGGCGGTCTCCCGGTGGTCGGTCAATTTTCACCACCTGGTACCGCTGTGGCGGAGTGCTGGCAACATTGGTCCGGGCGGTCCTGAGTGAAATGCGATGGACAGTCTGCTCCAGCGGTGCAGGGTAAGTTGTCTGAGACTCGGGACTCTTCGGGTCCCGACTTCTGCACACATGCGCTCTTCCATCGACCTCCATCCCTCACCCGTCTCCCGTCCCCCGCCCATGAGAAGAGCAGTCCAGAGGCCGACGTCGGATCGCAGGTAAGTGTCTCCAGGTACGTTTAGATTTTTAATTGTCTTGTGCAGTGTTTTTGATTTATTTATAATACTTATATTGTTATTTATTTATTTTCACATTTTTCTGGGCGGGCAGGGGGGAATAGATCTCTGGAGGGATTAAATCTCTGGGAGAGGAGGACTAGATCTCTGGGGGTGGGATTAGATCTCTCTGGGAGGGATTAGATCTCTCTGGGAGGGATTAGATCTCTCTGGGGGGGGATTAGATCTCTCTGGGGGGGGATTAGATCTCTCTGGGGGGATTAGATTTCTGGGAGGGGGAGGACTAGATCGCTTGGGGCGGGGGGGGCGGGGGGCTGAGAAATAGATCACAAGAACATAAGAAATAGGAGCAGGAGTAGGCCATACGGTCCCTCGAGCCTGCTCCGCCATTTAATACGATCATGGACTCAGGTCCACTTCCCTGCCTGCTCCCCATAACCCCTTATTCCCTTCTTGGTTAAGAAACTGTCCATCTCTGTCTTCAATTTATTCAATGATCCAGCTTCCACAGCTCTCTAAGACAGTGAATTCTACAGATTTACAACTCTCTGAGAGAAGAAATTCCTCCTCATCTCTGTTTTAAATGGGCGGCCCCTTATTCTAAGATTATGCCCTCTAGTTCTAGTCTCCCCCATCAGTGGAAACATCTTCTCTGCATCCACCTTGTCAAGCCCCCTCATAATCTTATACATTTCGATAAGACTGCCTCTCATTCTTCTGAATTCCAATGAGTAGAGGCCCAATCTACTCAACCTTTCTTCATAAGTCAACCCCCTCGTCTCCGGAATCAAGCTAGTGAACCTTCTCTGAACTGCCTCCAAAGCAAGTATATCCTTTCTTAAATATGGAAACCAAAATTGTACACCGTATTCCAGGTGTGGCCTCGCCAATACCCTGTATAACTGTAGTACGAATTCCTTGCTTTTATACTCCATCCCCTTTGCAATAAAGGCCAAGATTCCATTGACCTTCCTGATCACTTGCTGTACCTGCATACTAACCTTTTGTGTTTCATGCACCAGGACCCCCAGATCCCACTGTACTGCAGCACTTTGCAATTTTTCTCCATTTAAATAATAAATTGCTCTTCGCTTTTTTTCTGCCAAAGTGCATAACCTCACACGTTCCAACATTATCTGCCAATTTTTTGCCCACTCACCTAGCCTGTCCATGTCCTTTTGAAGGTTTTTTGTGTCCTCCTCACACATTGCTTTTCATCCCATCTTTGTATCGTCAGCAAATTTGGCTACGTTACACTCAGTCCCTTCTTCCAAGTCATTAATGTAGATTGTAAATAGTTGGGGTCCCAGCACTGATCCCTGCGGCACTCCACTAGTTACTGATTGCCAACCCGAGAATGAACCATTTATCCCAATTCTCTGTTTTCTGTTAGTTAGCCAATCCTCTATCTATGCTAATATATTACCCTCAGCTCCATGAAATTTTATCTTGTGCAGTAACCTTTTATGTGTCACCTTATCAAATGCCTTCTGGAAGTCCAAATACACCACATCCACTGGTTCCTCTTTATCTACCCTGTTCGTTACATTTTCAAAGAATTCCAGCAAATTTGTCAAACATGACTTCTCCTTCATAAATCCATGCTGACTCTGCCTGACTGAATTATGCTTTTCCAAATGTCCTCCTATTGCTTCTTTAATAATGGACTCCAACATTTTCTGAACCACAGATGTTAGGCTAACTGGTCTATAGTTTCCTGCTTTTTGTCTGCCTCTTTTTTTAAATAGGGGCATTACATTTGCAGTTTTCCAATCTGCTGGGATCTCCACAGAATCTAGAGAATTTTGGTAAATTGCAACCAATGCATCCACTATCCCTGCCACTACTTCTCTTAAGACCCTAGGATGCAAGCGATCAGGTCCAGGGGATTTATCCGCCTTTAGTCCCATTATCTTACTGAGTACCACCTCCTTAGTGATTGTTCAGATGCCGATGGTATGATGGTGAATCTTTGTTCAGATTTTCTGCTATCTCCATGTTCCCCATCACTAATTCCCCAGTCTCGTCCTCTAAGGGACCAACATTTATTTTGCCACTCTTTTCCTTTTTATATACCTGTAGAAACTCTTGCTATCTGTTTATATATTTCGTGCTAGTTTACTTTCATAGTCTATCTTTCCTTTCTTAATCATTTTTTTGGTCATTCTTTGCTGGCTTTTAAAAGCTTCCCAATCTTCTGTCCTCCCACTAGTTTGGCCATTTTTTATGCCCTTATTTTTAATTGGATATCATCCTTTATTTGTTTAGTTAGCCACGGATGGCTATCTTTTCTTTTACATCCTTTCCTCCTCACTGGAATATATTTTCCTTGAGAGTTATGAAATATCTCCTTAAATGTACACCATTGTTCATCAACCATCCTACAGTTTAATCTATTTTCCCAGTCCACTTTAGCCAACTCTGCCATCATAACTTTGTAGTCTTCTTTATTTAAGCTTGGTACGCTGGTTTGAGGTCCAAGTTCCATGGGGATCCTTTACTAGGAGATTGTTTATTAATCCTGTCTCATTCCACAGGACTAGATCTAAAATAGCCTGCCCCCAGGTTGGTTCCATTACAGACTGCTCAAGGAACCCGTCCCCTTTGCACTCTATGAACTCTTCCTCAAGGCTAAACTGACCAATTTGATTTGTCCAATCAATATGGATGTTAAAATCATCCATGATTATTGCTTTTCCCTTTTTACAAGCCCTCACTATTTATTGGTTTATAGTCCGACCAACAGAGTTGCTACTGTTCGGGGGGGCTAGAGACCATGCCCACCAGTGACTTTTTCCCCTTATTATTCCTTATCTCCACACAACCTGTTTCAACATACTGATCATTTGAGCCAATATCGTTTCTCACTATTGCAGTGGAGAGATCTAGATCGCTGGGGATGGAGGAACATTGTAGTTTATATACTGTCAACATACCATCGGCATAAAATCGCCTTTTTTTAGACTGTGTGCAGCTCCGGTTGTACGTCGGCGGTATGCTACTAATGTTGGACTATTGGGCGGTCTGTAGGGTGTTCCATGTGGGTGGACGGTATGCATGCCGCCTGGCGGTATGTGGCTGATGAATTTCCTGCCGGCGGTATAAGAATATAAGAAATATGAACAGGAGGAGGCCATACGGCCCCTTGAGCCTGCTCCGCCATTCAATAAGATCATGGCTGATCTGATCATGGACTCAGCTCCAATTCCCTGCTCGCGCCCCATAACCCTTTATCCCCTTATCGATTAAGAAACCGTCTATTTCAGTCTTAAATTCACAACCCTCAGAGAAGAAATGTCTTCTCATCTCTGTTTTAAATGGGCGGACCCTTATTCCAAGATCGTACCCTCTAGTTCAAGTCTCCCCCATCAGTGGAAACATCCTCTCTGCATCCACCCTATCAAGCCCCCTCATAATCTTATACGTTTCTATAAGATCACCTCTCATTCTTCTGAATTCCAATGAGTAGAGGCTCAACCTACTCAACCGTTCCTCATAAGTCAACCCACTCATCCCCGGAATCAAGCTAGTGAACCTTCTCTGAACTGCCTCCCAAGCAAGTATATCCTTTGGTAAATATGGAAACCAAAACTGTACGCAGTATTCCAGGTGTAGCCTCACCAATACCTTATATAGCTGTAGTAAGACTTCCCTGCTTTTATACTCCATCCTCTTTGCAATAAAGGCCAAGGTACCATTGGCCTTCCTGATCACTTGCTGTACCTGCATACTATCCTTTTGTGTTTCATGCACAAGTACCCCCAGGTCCCGCTGCACTGCAGCACTTTGCAATCTTTCTCCATTTAAATAATAACTTGCTCTTTGATTTTTTTCTGCCAAAGTGCATAACCTTACACTTTCTGACATTATACTCCATCTGTCAAATTTTTGCCCACTCACTTAGCCTGTCTATGTCCTTTTGCAGATTTTTTGTGTTCTCCTCACGTAGAAACATAGAAAATATGTGCAGGAGTAAGCCATTCGGAACTTCAAGTCTGCACCACCATTCAATAAGATGATGGCTGATCATTCCCTCAGCAGCCCTTTCCTGCTTTCTCTCCATACCCCTTGATCCCTTTAGCCATAAGGGCCACATCTAACTCCATCTTGAATATATCCAAAGAACTGGCATCAACACCTCTCTGCAGTAGGGAATTCCATAGGTTAACAACTCTCTGAGTGAAGAAGTTTCTCCTCATCTCAGTCCTAAATGGCCTACCCCTT
The DNA here is from genome assembly GCF_044704955.1 of Pristiophorus japonicus. Classification (NCBI taxonomy): domain Eukaryota; kingdom Metazoa; phylum Chordata; class Chondrichthyes; family Pristiophoridae; genus Pristiophorus; species Pristiophorus japonicus. The sequence continues at coordinate 108,364,941 of NC_091980.1, forward strand.
ATCCTAAGACTGTGTCCCCTGGTTCTGGACATCCCCAACATCGGGAACATTCTTCCCGCATCTAACGAGTCCAGTCCCGTCAGAATCTTAAGTTTCTATGAGATCCCCTCTCATCCTTCTAAACTCCAGTGTATAAAGGCCCAGTTGATCCAGTCTCTCCTCATATGTCAGTCCAGTCATTCCTGGAATCAGTCTGGTGAATCTTTGTTGCACTCCATCGATAGCAAGAACGTCCTTCCTCAAATTAGGAGACCAAAACTGAACACAATATTCCAGGTGAGGCCTCACCAAGGCCCTGTACAACTGCAGTAAGGCCTCCCTGCTCCTATACTCAAATCCCCTAGCTATGAAGCCCAACATACCATTTGCCTTCTTCACCGCCTGCTGTACCTGTATGCCAGCTTTCAATGACTGATGAACCATGACACCCAGGTCTCATTGCACCTCCCCCTTTCCTAATCTGCCACCATTCAGGTAATATTCTGCCTTCGTGTTTTGGCCCCCAAAGTGGATAACCTCACAGTGAAGGAACTGAGTGTAATATCTCCAAGTTTGCAGATGACACTAAACTGGATGGCGGTGTGAGCTATGAGGGGGATGCTAAAAGGCTGCAGGGTGACTTAGACAGGTTAGGTGAGTGGGCAAATGAATGGCAGATGCAGTATAATGTGGATAAATGTGAAGTTATCCACTTTAGTGGCAAAAACACAAAGACAGAATATTATCTGAATGGTGGCAGATTAGGAAAAGAAGAAGTGCAATGAGAACTGGGTGTCATGGTTCATCAGTCATTGAAAGTTGGTATACAGGTACAGCAGGCGATGAAGAAGGCAAATGGTATGTTGGCCTTCATAGCTAGGGGATTTGAGCATAGAAGCAGCGAGGTCTTACTGCAGTTGTACAGGGCCTTGGTGAGGCCTCACCTGGAATATTGTGTTCAATTTTGGTCTCCTAATCTGAGGAAGGACATTCTTGCTATTGAGGGAGTGCTGCGAAGGTTCACCAGACTGATTCCCAGGATGGCCGGACTGACATATGAGGAGAGACTGGATCAACTGGACCTTTATACATTGGAGTTTAGAAGGATGAGAGGGATCTCATAGAAATTTACAAGATTCTGACGGGACGGGACAGGTTAGATGTGGGTAGATTGTTTCCAATGTTGGGGAAGTCCAGAACCAGGGGACACAGTCTTAGGATAAGAGGTAGTCCATTTAGGACTGAGATGAGGAGAAACTTCTTCAGTCAGAGAGTTCTTAACCTGTGGAATTCCCTGCCGCAGAGAGATGTTGATGCCAGTTCATTGGATATATTCAAGAGGGAGTTAGATATGGTCCTTACGGCTAAAGGGATCAAGAGTTATGGAGAGAAAGCAGGAAAGGGGTACTGAGGGAAAGATCAGCCATGATCTTATCGAATGGTGGTGCAGGCTCGAAGGGCCGAACGGCCTACTGCTGCACCTATTTTCTATGTTTCTGTGTTTCTATGTTTATCCACATTATACTGCGTCTGCCATGCATTTGCCCACTCACCTAACCTGTCCAAGTCACCCTGCAACCTTTCAGCGACCTCCTCACAGCTCACACCTTTCCACCCAGTTTAGTGTCATCTGCAAACTTGGAGATATTACACTCAATTCCTTCATCTAAATCATTAATGTATATTGTAAAGAGCTGGGGTCCCAGCACTGAGCCCTGCGGCACTCCACTAGTCACTGCCTGCCATTCTGAAAAGGACACGTTAATCCCAAATCTCTGCTTCCTGTCTGCCAACCAGTTCTCTATCCACGTCAGTACATTACCCTCAATACTATGTGCTTTGATTTTGCACACCAATCTCTTGTTTGGGACCTTGTCAAATGCCTTTTGAAAGTCCAAATACACCACATCCACTGGTTCTCCCTTGTCTACTCTACTAGTTACATCCTCAAAAAATTCCAGAAGATTTGTAAAGCATGATTTCCCTTTCATAAATCCATGCTGACTTGGACCGATCCTGTCATTGCTTTCCAAATGCGCTGCTATTTCATCTTTAATAACTGATTCCAACATTTTCTCCACTACTGATGTCAGGCTAACCGGTCTATAATTACCTGTTTTCTCTCTTCCCTCCAGTTTTAAACAGTGGTGTTACATTAGCTACCCTGCAGTCCATAGGAACTGATCCAGAGTCGATAGACTGTTGGAAAATGATCACCAATGCATCCACTATTTCCATGGCCACTTCCTTAAGTACTCTGGGATGCAGACTATCAGGCCCCAGGGATTTATCGGCCTTCAATCCCATCAATTTCCCTCACAATTTCCCGCCTAATAAGGATATCATTCAGTTCCTACTTCTCACTAGACCCTCGGTCCCCTAGTATTTCCGAAAGGTTATTTGTGTCTTCCTTCGTGAAGACAGAACCAAAGTCTTTGTTCAACTGGTCCACCATTTCTTTGTTCCCCATTATAAATTCATCTGAATCTGACTGCAAGGGACCTACATTTGTTTTCACTAATCTTTTTCTCTTTACTTATTCATAGAAGCTTTTGCAGTCAGTTTTTATGTTCCCAACAAGCATCCCCTCTCATACTCTATTTTCCCCCTCCTAATTATACCCTTTTTCCTCCTCTGCTGAATTATAAAATTCTCCCAGTCCTCAGGTTTGCTGCTTTTTCTGGCCAATTTATATGCCTCTTCCTTGGATTTAACACTGTCCTTAATTTCCCTTGTTAGCCACGATTGAGCCACCTTCCCCATTTTATTTTTACTACAGACAGGGATGTACAATTGTTGACGTTCATCCATGTGATCTTTAAATATTTGCCATTGCCTATCCACCGTCAACCCATTAAGTATCACTCGCCAGTCTATTCTAGCCAATTCACATCTCATACCATTGAAGTTACCTTTCCCCAAGTTCAGAACCCTAGTCTCTGAATTAACTGTGTTACTCTCCATCTTAATAAAGAATTCTACCATATTATGGTCACTCATCTCCAAGGGGCCTCGCACAACAAGATTGTTAATTAGTCCTTTCTCATTACACATCACCCAGTCTAGGATGGCCAGCCCTCTAATTGGTTCCTCGACATATTGGTCGAGAAAATCATCCCTAGTACACTCCAGCAAATCCTTCTCCACCGCATGGCTATCAGTTTGGTTAGCCCAGTCAAGGTGTAGATTAAAGTCGCCCATGATAACTGCTGTACCTTTATTGCATGCATCCCTAATTTCTTGTTTGATGCTGTCCCCATCCTCATTACTACTGTTTGGTGGTCTGTACACAACTTCCACTAGCGTTTTCTGCTCTTTGGAGCTCCATCCATGCAGATTCCACATCATCCAAGCTAATGTCCTTCCTTACTATTGCATTAATTTCCTCTTTAACCAGCAATGCCACCCCACCTCCCTTTCCTTTCTGTCTATTAAACTAATATGGTAGGGGGATGGGAACCAATGCAGGGAGACAGAGGGAAACAAAAAGGAGACAAAAGCAAAAGACAGAAAGGAGATGAGGAAAAGTGGAGGGCAGAGAAACCCAAGGCAAAGAACAAAAAGGGCCACTGTACAGCAATTTTTTAAAAGGATAAAGGGTGTTAAAAAAACAAGCCTGAAGGCTTTGTGTCTTAATGCAAGGAGTATCCATAATAAGGTGGATGAATTAACTGTGCAAATAGATGTTAACAAATATGATGTGATTGGGATTACAGAGACATGGCTCCAGGATGATCAGGGCTGGGAACTCAACATCCAGGGATATTCAACATTCAGGAAGGATAGAATGAAAGGAAAAGGAGGTGGGGTAGCATTGCTGGTTAAGGAGGAGATTAATGCAATAGTTAGGAAGGACATTTGCTTGGATGATGTGGAATCTACATGGATAGAGCTGCAGAACACCAAAGGGCAAAAAACTTTAGTGGGAGTTGTGTACAGACCTCCAAACAGCAGTAGTGATGTTGGGGATGGCATCAAACAGGAAATTAGGGGTGCATGCAATAAAGGTGCAGCAGTTATAATGGGTGACTTTAATATGCACATAGATTGGGCTAATCAAACTGGAAGCAATACGGTGGAGGAGGATTTCCTGGAGTGCATAAGGGATGGTTTTTTAGACCAATATGTCGAGGAACCAACTAGGGGGGAGGCCATCTTAGACTGGGTGTTGTGTAATGAGAGAGGATTAATTAGCAATCTCGTTGTGCGAGGTCTCTTGGGGAAGAGTGACCATAATATGGCGGAATTCTGCATTAGGATGGAGAATGAAACAGTTAATTCAGAGACCATGGTCCAGAACTTAAAGAAGGCTAACTTTGAAGGGATGAGGCGTGAATTGGCTAGGATAGATTGGCGAATGATACTTAAGGGGTTGACTGTGGATGGGCAATGGCAGACATTTAGAGACCGCATGGATGAACTACAACAATTGTACATTCCTGTCTGGAGTAAAAATAAAAAAGGGAAGGTGGCTCAACCATGGCTATCAAGGGAAATCAGGGTTGGTATTAAAGCCAAGGAAGTGGCATACAAATTGGCCAGAAATAGCAGCGAACCCGGGGACTGGGAGAAATTTAGAACTCAGCAGAGGAGGACAAAGGGTTTGATTAGGGCAGGGAAAATGGAGTAATAGAAGAAGCTTGCAGGGAACATTAAGACGGATTGCAAAAGTTTCTATAGATATGTAAAGAGAAAAAGCTTAGTAAAGACAAACGTAGGTCCCCTGCAGTCAGAATCAGGGGAAGTCATAACGGGGAACAAAGAAATGGCGGACCAATTGAACAAGTACTTTGGTTCGGTATTCACTAAGGAGGACACAAACAACTTTCCGGATATAAAAGGGGTCAGAGGGTCTAGTAAGGAGGAGGAACTGAGGGAAATCCTTATTAGTTGGGAAATTGTGTTGGGGAAATTGATGGGATTGAAGGCCGATAAATCCCAGGGCCTGATGGACTGCATCCCAGAGTACTTAAGGAGGTGGCCTTGGAAATAGCGGATGCATTGACAGTCATTTTCCAACATTCCATTGACTCTGGATCAGTTCCTATCGAGTGGAGGGTAGCCAATGTAACCCCACTTTTTAAAAAAGGAGAGAGAGAGAAAACAGGGAATTATAGACCGGTCAGCCTGACATCGGTAGTGGGTAAAATGATGGAATCAATTATTAAGGATGTCATAGCAGCGCATTTGGAAAGAGGTGACATGATAGGTCCAAGTCAGCATGGATTTGTGAAAGGGAAATCATGCTTGACAAATCTTCTGGAATTTTTTGAGGATGTTTCCAGTAGAGTGGACAAGGGAGAACCAGTTGATGTGGTATATTTGGATTTTCGGAAGGCTTTCGACAAGGTCCCACACAAGAGATTAATGTGCAAAGTTAAAGCACATGGGATTGGGGGTAGTGTGCTAACATGGATTGAGAACTGGTTGTCAGACCGGAAGCAAAGAGTAGGAGTAAATGGGTACTTTTCAGAATGGCAGGCAGTGACTAGTGGGGTACCGCAAGGTTCTGTGCTGGGGTCCCAGCTGTTTACACTGTACATTAATGATTTAGGCGAGGGGATTAAATGTAGTATCTCCAAATTTGCGGATGACACTAAGTTGGGTGGCAGTGTGAGCTGCGAGGAGGATGCTATGAGGGTGCAGACCGACTTGGATAGGTTAGGTGAGTGGGCAAATGCATGGCAGATGAAGTATAATGTGGATAAATGTGAGGTTATCCATTTTGGTGGTAAAAACAGAGAGACAGACTGTTATCTGAATGGTGACAGATTAGGAAAAGGGGAGGTGCAACGAGACCTGGGTGTCATGGTACATCAGTCATTGAAGGTTGGCATGTAGGTACAGCAGGCGGTTAAGAAAGCAAATGGCATGTTGGCCTTCACAGCGAGGGGATTTGAGTACAGGGGCAGGGAGGTGTTGCTACAGTTGTACAGGGCCTTGGTGAGGCCACACCTGGAGTATTGTGTACAATTTTGGTCTCCTAACCTGAGGAAGGACATTCTTGCTATTGAGGGAGTGCAGCGAAGGTTCACCAGACTGATTCCCGGGATGGCGGGACTGACCTATCAAGAAAGACTGGATCAACTGGGCTTGTATTCACTGGAGTTCAGGAGAATGAGAGGAGACCTCATAGAAACGTTTAAAATTCTGATGGATTTCGACAGGTTAGATGCAGGAAGAATGTTCCCAATGTTGGGGAAGTCCAGAACCAGGGGACACAGTCTAAGGATAAGGAGTAAGCCATTTAGGACCGAGATGAGGAGAAACTTCTTCACCCAGAGAGTGGTGAACCTGTGGAATTCTCTACCACAGAAAGTTGTTGAGGCCAATTCACTAAATATATTCAAAAAGGAGTTAGATGAAGTCCTTACTACTAAGGGGATCAAGGGGTATGGCGAGAAAGCAGGAATGGGGTACTGAAGTTGTATGTTCAGCCATGAACTCATTGAATGGCGGTGCAGGCTAGAATGGCCGAATGGCCTCCTCCTGCACCTATTTTCTATGTTTTCTATGTCTGTTTATCTCTATGTCTATCCTTCCTCAATGTTGAATACCCCTGGATGTTGAGTTCCCAGCTTTGGTCATCCTGGAGCCATGTCTCCGTGATGCCAATTACATCATATCCGTTAACTGCTGTCTGCGCAGTTAATTCATCCACCTTATTCCGAATACTCCTCGCATTGAGGTACAGAGCCTTCGGGCTTGTCTTTTTAACACCCTGTGCACTTGCTGGCACTTGCAGGCTTTTGCTGTAATGTGGCCCTTTTTGCTTTTTGCCTTAGGTTTCTGTGCCCTCCACTTTTACTTTTCTTCTTTCTATCTTTTGCTTCTGCCCCCATTCTACTTCCCTCTGTCTCCCTACATAGGTTCCCATCCCCCTGTCATATTAGTTTAACCTTGCCCCAACAGCACTAGCAAACACTCCCCCTATGACATTGGTTTCTGTCCTGCCCAGGTGCAGACCGTCCGGTTTGTACTGGTCTCACGTCCCCCAGAACCAATTCCAATATCCCAGGAATTTGATCCCTCCCTTTTGCACCACTCCTCAAGCCACGTATTCATCTGAGCTATCCTGCGATTCCTACTCTGACTAGCATGTAGCACTGGTAGCAATCCTGAGATTAATACTTTTGAGGTCCTGCTTGTTAAATTTAGCTCCTAGCTCCCTAAATTATTCTTGTAGGATCTCATCCCGTTTTTTACCTATATCGTTGATACCTGTATGCACCACGACAACTGGCTGTTTACCCTCCCCCTTCAAAATGTCCTGCACCCGCTCTGAGACATCCTTGACCCTTGCACCAGGGAGGCAACATCCCACCCTGGAGTCTCGGTTGCGGCCACAGAAACGTTTATCTATTCCCCTTACAATGGAATCCCCTACCACTTTAGCTCTCCCACTCTTTTTTCTGCCCTCCTGTGCAGCAGAGCCACCCACAGTGCCATGAACTTGGCTGCTGCTGCCCTCCCCTGATGAGTCATCCTCCTCAACAGTACCCAAAGCAGTGTATCTGTTTTGCAGGGGGATGACCGCAGGGGACCTCTGCACTACCTTCCTTCCACTGCTCTTCCTGTTGGTCACCCATCCCCTATCTGGCTGTGTAACCTTTACCTGTGGTAAGACCAACTCACTAAACGTGCTATTCACGTCATTCTCAGCATCGCAAATGCTCCAGAGTGAATCCACCCGCAGCTCCAGTGCCACAATGCTGCCAGGAGCTGCAGCGGATACACTTCCCGGATATGTAGTTATCAGGGACACTGGAAGCGTCCCTGGCTTCCCACATAGTACAGGAGGAGCATAACATGTGTCCAAGCTCTCCTGCCATGACTTAACCCCTCGGTGAACTTAATTTGGCAACAATAATGCTGAAGGTTACTTACTGATAAAGAAAAGAAAAACTACTCACCAATCACCAGCCAATCACTTACCCCCTTGGCTGTGACGTCACCGTTCGATTTCTTTCTACTTCTTTTTTGCCTTCTCTCCCTGCTGCAGCTGCCCCAGCTGGCCTTTATAGGCCGCTCTGACTGCCGCCGCCTCTCGACTGTCGCTGGGCCTTTATAGGCCACTCTGACGTCCCCAAACCTCTTGCTGTGACGTCACACTTCGTTTTCTTTTCCTCCCAGGTCAGGAAGTCAGCACTGGTGGGGAAAACAAGACAAATGCAACAACACCTGCTCCCACTTGCCCGAACACTTACCTTTGCACTCTGACCTGCCACTGCACTTCGAGCAAGACTGCACCAAGCCCTCTCTTTTTATACTGTTCCTAGCTGACTCACCACTGGCCTATTTAGGGAACCAGTTTTTACTAGCTGTCCAATTAACTAAGCTAGCTTGCTTGTTTGTCTCTACTTAAACCTACAAGAATCCTATCTGTTTAATATTGCAGTTTTACTAAAACTTGTAATCTTATTTTACCTTTAGAAGCTACTAGAAATTGTCACTCGTAATTTACACCAACCTTGAAATGGTTTAAAAGGAATTAACCCTTAAAGTTCTCCCACTTACCAAACTCTTACCTTTGCACTCTGACCTGCTGCTGCACTCCGAGCTTTTCCTCACACCTTTGTAAATCAGCAAACTTGGCTATATTACACTCAGTCCCTTCTTCCAAGTTGTTAATATAGATTGTAAATAGTTGAGGTCCGAGCACTGATCCCTGCAGCACCCCACTAGTTACTTGTTGCCAACCAAAGAATGAATCATTTATCCCGACTCTCTGTTCTCTTGTTAGTTAGCCAATCCTTTATCCATGCTAATATAGTCCCCCCAACCCCGGGAACTTTTATCTTGTGCAGGAATCTTTTACGTGGTATCTTGTCAAATGCTTTCTGGAAGTCCAAGTATGTGGGCGGTATGTAGATATTTTTTGATCAATTTCACAATTTTGGATGGTAGGTCGGCGGTCCGTGGGTGGTATGCGGCGATATGTCCACCAATTTCAGCCCCCATGTGCAATGTGGCCCATGCAGAACATTAGGAGTGATTTTGCAATCCCACACTCCCACTTCATACCATTTAGGTATACTAGTTTGGAACAACTTTTTAAAAATTATACTTATTTTTTTTATTCGGTTCTACCTGCACCCACACTGGCCTCCTGAATCAGGAATGATGTGTGAGCCAGTCAATGGATACTCGCATGTATGTTGTGAATCCCACACTTTGACCTATTTGTGAGATGGGCTTGTGTAGGAAGAAAATGGATTCCTAATCTGAAAATTTGCATGATCCAAGTGATGAAGGGAAGTTTGGCAAGCTCAGTCTCTCAGGGATGTCTGAAATGCAAGTAATGAGTGAATTTTACACTTAGATTTCTGAACTGAAATGTCTATGTCCCAGCATTGTATCATGTGCAGAGTTGCTACCATAGAAAGTCAATAGATAGTTTTTCTGTAATAAAATCTATTAACAAATACATATCAGTGAATTCGACACAACAGTATGGTGTCTGTTGACAATTTATTATTTACACAGAACCCAAATAATTAGGGGTTTGAGAATCAACCCATCCATATAATGTAATCAGAACGTCAGCGTTCCATCTGAACGATTATGCCTGTATTTTACTGTAATCTGTAATATTTGAAAACCCTTTTGCTGTAAACCTTATTGAATGAAGATATATGCAGTCAGCATTCGGAGAGCATATAATTATTCTTGTACTGGTGTAAAAATTATGATTAGTAATCCCTGAAATGCAGAGTATTTTTCACAGTGGCTTGTCTGTTTTCATTCTGATAGATAACTCCCATTTGCTTACAATCCAGCCTGACCTCACAAGCACATCAGCATACCAAGGCTCCATCCGTTCACGACAGGATATCTCAGACAAGATTCCAATGACTAACTCTCCCCTTCTGGACCCGCTTGCAAATGAAAGGCATACATTACGTAATGGTACAGCACATTCCGACACTTCAAACTTTATGGCAAGACTCTCGATGCAAATGAGCACCAAGTCACTATTGAGGGATGCTTCAACTACTGCATTTGGAACATTTAATTTTTTAGGTGGTCGTCTTACCATTCCAAACAGAGGTAAGTGAGATGTAAATTGATAACCATTAGCCACGTCAGTGATATTAATTGTATGAACTTGATTTGGCATAAACAACCCCTGCATTGCTTAAATTGAGTCCATATGTATTTATAATGAATACAAAATTGGTTAGTATTAATATTTTTCTCTATATTACAATATACATTTAATTACAGTAACATTTTAGTATCAATGTTCACAGAAAAATTGCAATATATATTAACTGAAAAGTTATTCTCCATTTTACAATAGGTGCATTTTTTAATAATGTGATTGAACTGGGCAGCTGGATTTTACTCCTATTGGAGGGTTAGTAATGGAACCGGACTTGTGACTCTGCACTAACCTGCCACTGTTCCCTTCTGGGACCCTCATTATCAGTGCAGGGTGGGTGCGGAGCAGTAATACCACACCTTACAGGGTTATCAGTCTGTAGAATTGCATAGCTTCCTTCTCTCTTTGTTTCTCTGGATCCATTTGGGAAAGAAATTAACTACATAGTATGCTTGAAGAGAACAGAAGTGACCTTCTTAATGCAGTAGTGGGCTGCTGCCTGATTAATGTTGCAAAGGTCGCCAGATGCTGTCTGGAAGGATCCAGTGGCAAATAAATTCAAGGCAGTGGTGACGTTGCTTTATAGAGACAATATTGTTCTCCTGATGGAAGTGGGTTGCAGGTTTTTGGCCAGCAGCTTGCATGTCTCTCCAATAGCCTCTGAAGTGAAGCACAGCATTCGAAGGCAAAGAACATAATAAGAACATAAGAATTAGGAACAGGAGTAGGCCATCTAGCCCCTCGAGCCTACTCCGCCGTTCAACAAGATCATGGCTGATCTGCCGTGGACTCAGCTCCACTTACCTGCCCGCTCCCCGTAACCAATAATTCCCTTATTGGTTAAAAATCTATCTATCTATGACTTGAATACATTCAATGAGCTAGCCTCAACTGCTTCCTTGGGCAGAGAATGCCACAGATTCACAACCCTCTGGGAAAAGAAATTCCTTCTCAACTTGGTTTTAAATTGGCTCCCCTGTATTTTGAGGCTGTGCCCCCTAGTTCTAGTCTTCCCTACCAGTGGAAACAACCTCTCTGCCTCGATCTTGTCTATCCCTTTCATTATTTTAAATGTTTCTATAAGATCACCCCTCATCCTTCTGAACTCCAACAAGTAAAGACCCAGTCTACTCAAGCTATCATCATAAGGTAACCGCCTCATCTCCGGAATCAGCCTAGTGAGTCGTCTGTACTCCCTCCAAAGCCAATATATCCTTCCTTAAGTAAGGTGACCAAAACTGCATGCAGTACTCCAGGTGCGGCCTCACCAATACCCTGTACAGTTGCAGCAGGACCTCCCTGCTTTTGTACTCCATCCCTCTCGCAATGAAGGCCAACATTCCATTCGCCTTCCTGATTACCTGCTGCACCTGCAAACTAACTTTTTGGGATTCATGCACAAGGACCCCCAGGTCCCTCTGCACCGCAGCATGTTGTAATTTCTCCCCATTCAAATAATATTCCCTTTTACTGTTTTTTTCCCAAGGTGGATGACCTCACACTTTCCGACATTGTATTCCATCTGCCAAACCTTAGCCCATTCACTTAACCTATCCAAATCTCTTTGCAGCCTCTCTGTGTCCTCTACACAACCCGCTTTCCCACTAATCTTTGTGTCATCTGCAAATTTTGTTACACTACACTCTGTCCCCTCTTCCAGGTCATCTATGTATATTGTAAACAGTTGTGGTTCCCAGCACCGATCCCTGTGGCACACCACTAACCACCGATTTCCAACCCGAATAGGACCCATTTATCCTGACTCTCTGCTTTCTGTTCGCCAGCCAATTCTCTATCCATGCTAATACATTTCCTCTGACTCCGCATACCTCTATCTTCTGCAGTAACCCCCTTTTGTGTGGCACCTTATGGAATGACTTTTGGAAATCTAAATACACCACATTCATCGATACACCTCTATCCACCATGCTCGTTATATCCTCAAAGAATTCCAGTAAATTAGTTAAACATGATTTCCCCTTCATGAATCCATGCTGCATCTGCTTGATTGCACTATTCCTATCTAGATGTCCCGCTATTTCTTCCTTAATGATAGTTTCAAGCATTTTCCCCACTACAGATGTTAAACTAACTGGCCTATAGTTACCTGCCTTTTGTCTGCCCCCTTTTTTAAACAGAGGCATTACATTAGCTGCTTTCCAATCCGCTGGTACCTCCCCAGAGTCCAGAGAATTTTGGTAGATTATAACGAATGCATCTGCTATAACTTCCACCATCTCTTTTAATACCCTGGGATGCATTTCATCAGGACCAGGGGACTTGTCTACCTTGAGTCCCATTAGCCTGTCCAGCACTGCCCCCCTAGTGATAGTGATTGTCTCAAGGTCCTCCCTTCCCACATTCCTGTGACCAGCAATTTTTGGCATGGTTTTTGTGTCTTCCACTGTGAAGACCGAAGCAAAATAATTGTTTAAGGTCTCAGCCATTTCCACATTTCCCATTATTAAATCCCCCTTCTCATCTTCTAAGGGACCAACATTTACTTTAGTCACTCTCTTCCGTTTTATATATCTGTAAAAGCTTTTACTATCTGTTTTTATGTTTTGCGCAAGTTTACCTTCGTAATCTTTCTTTCCTTTCTTTATTGCTTTTTTAGTCATTCTTTGCTGTTGTTTAAAATTTTCCCAATCTTCCAGTTTCCCACTAACCTTGGCCACCTTATACACATTGGTCTTTAATTTGATACTCTCCTTTATTTTCTTGGTTATCCACAGCTGGTTATCCCTTCTCTTACCGCCCTTCTTTTTCACTGAAACATATTTTTGTTGCGCACTATGAAAGAGCTCCTTAAAAGTCCTCCACTATTCCTCAATTGTGCCACCGTTTAGTCTGTGTTTCCAGTCTACTTTAGCCAACTCTGCCCTCATCCCACTGTAGTCCCCTTTGTTTAAGCATAGTACGCTCATTTCTGACACAACTTCCTCACCCTCAATCTGTATTACAAATTCAACCATACTGTGATCACTCATTCCGAGAGAATCTTTTACTAGGAGATCGTTTATTTTTCCTGTCTCATTACACAGGACCAGATCTAAGATAGCTTGCTCCCTTGTAGGTTCTGTAACATACTGTTCTGAGAAACAATCCCGTATGCATTTTATGAATTCCTCCTCCAGGCTACACCGTGCGAATTGATTTGACCAATCGATATGTAGGTTAAAATCCCCCATGACTACTGCCGTTCCTTTTTCACATGCCTCCCATTATTCCCTTGATTATTGCCCGCCCCACCGTGAAGTTATTATTTGGGGGCCTATAAACTATGCCCACCAGTGACTTTTTCCCCTTACTATCTCTAATCTCCACCCACAATGATTCAACATTTTGTTCATTCGAGCCAATATCATCTCTCACAACTGCCCTGATATCATCCTTTATTAACAGAGCTACCCCACCTCCTTTCCCTTCTTGTCTATCTTTTCGAATCGTCAGATATCCCTGTATGTTTAATTCCCAGTCTTGGCCACCCTGCAACCATGTTTCTGTAATGGCCACCAAATCATACCCATTTGTAATGATTTGTGCCGTCAACTCATTTACCTTATTTTGAATGCTGCGTGCTTTTAGGTAGAGTGTTTTAATCCTAGTTTTTAAACCATGAGTTTTAGTTTTGACCCCTCCTGCAGCCCCTTCATATTCAGTGGCCCTTTTTATTTGTTGCCTTGGGTTTCTCTGCCCTCCACTTTTACTCATCTCCTTTCTGACTTTTGCTTTTGTCTCCTTTTTGTTTCCTTGTCTCCCTGCATTGGTTCAGTAAACTGCACTGAGTGGGTCTGTACATATAATAAACAAATGTCTTCTTTAAGTCCTAACTCTATAAGCCTCCAATCTAGTTTTTTTCATCACCTCTTCTTCATAACAAAAGAACAATAGGATTCCCATTAAGAAGTTTATTTCCCCAGTTCAAAGCTACACTTTTTACAGAGGTGTTTAAAACTAGCACAAACATCCTGACAGACCTCCAAAGTACCAAACAGAGCAATACACTCAGTTATAGCAAACAAAATGGGCTTAGATCCAATATTTTCCTCAGGGATATCATACTGGTGCTCTACCTGCCATTTATATAGTGGCAATTTAAATTAGGGACAGATTTAGGCAAGAAGTTAGGATCAGAGATGTGAGCCATGCTCGCTTGACACCGTTAACATATGGCAGGCCTCAAATGTTAGACTGACAGTTTTGAAGTACTAGAGATTTCTGTCCCTTTATACTCCATTTACCACTTCAAAACTGCTCCAAACAAATGGGAGTCATGTGTAATTTGAACACGTGGACCATGTAGTGAGGTTGGGGATGGCATCAAACAGGAAATTAGGGATGCGTGCAATAAAGGTACAGCAGTTATCATAACTTTAATCTACATATAGATTGGGCTAACCAAACTGGTAGCCATAAGGTGGAGGAGGATTTCCTGGAGTATATTAGGGATGGTTTTCGAGACCAATATGTCGAGGAACCAACTAGAGAGCAGGCCATCCTAGACTGGGTCTTGTGTAATGACAGAGGATAAATTGGCAATCTTGTTGTGCGATGCTCCTTGGGGAAGAGCGACCATAATATGGTAGAATTCTTCATTAAGATGGAGAGTAACACAGTTAAATTAGAGAGTAGGGTCTTGAACTTAAAGAAAGGTAACTTCGATGGTATGAGACATGAATTGGCGAGGATAGACTGGCGAATGATACTTAAAGGGTTGACAGTGGATAGGCAATGGCAGACATTTAACGATCACACGGATGAACTTCAACAATTGTACTTCCCTGTCTGGCGTAAAAATAAAACGGGGAAGGTGGCTCAACCGTGGCTAACAAAGGAAATTAGCGATAGTGCTAAATCCAAGGAAGAGGCATATAAATTGGCCAGAAAAAGCAGCAAACCTGAGGACTGGGAGAAATTTAGAATTCAGCAGAGGAGGACAAATGGTTTAATTAGGAGGGGGAAAATAGAGTATGAGAGTAAGCTTGCAGGGAACATTAAAAACTGACTGCAAAAGCTTCTATAGATATGTGAAGAGAAAAAGATTAGTGAAGACAAATGTAGGTCCCTTGCAGTCAGAATCAGGTGAATTTATAATGGGGAACAAAGAAATGGCAGAACAATTGAACAAATACTTTGGTTCTGTCTTCACTAAGGAAGACACAAATAACCTTCCGGAAATACTAGGGGACCGAGGGTCTAGCGCGAATGAGAAACTGAAGGATATCGTTATTAGTAAGGAAATTGTGTTTGGGAAATTGATGGGACTGAAGGCCGATAAATCCCCAGGGCCTGATAGTCTGCATCCTAGAGTACTTAAGGAAGTGGCCCTAGAAATAGTGGATGCGTTGAGGGTCATTTTCCAACATTCTATAGACACTGGATCAGTTCCTATGGACTGGAGGGTAGCTAATGTAACACCACTTTTTAAAAAAGGCGGGAGAGAGAAAAGAGGGAATTATAGATGGGTTAGCCTGACATCGGTAGTGGGGAAAATGTTGGAATCAATTATTAAGGATGAAATAGCAGCGCATTTGGAAAGCAATGACAGGATCGGTCCAAGTCAGCATGGATTTATGAAGGGGAAATCATGCTTTACAAATCTTTTGGAATTTTTTGAGGATGTAACTAGTAGAGTGGACAAGGGAGAACCAGTAGATGTGGTGTATTTGGACTTTCAAATGGCTTTTGACAAGGTCCCACACAAGAGATTAGTGTGTAAAATTAAAGCACATGGTATTGGGGGTAATGGATTGACATGGATAGAGAACTGGTTGGCAGACAAGAAGCAGAGAGTCGGGATAACCGGGTTCTTTTCAGAATGGCAGGCAGTGACTAGTGGGGTGCCGCAGGACTCAGTGCTGGGACCCCAGCTATTTACAATATACATCAATGATTTAGATGAAGGAATTGAGTGTAATATCTCCAAGTTTGCAGATGACACTAAGCTGGGTGGTGGTGTGAGCTGTGAGGAGGATGCTATGAGGCTGCAGGGTGACTTGGACAGGTTAGGTGAGTGGGCAAATGTATGGCAGATGCAGTATAATGTGGATAAATGTGAGGTTATCCACTTTGGGAGCAAAAACACGAAGGCAGAATATTATCTGAATGGCGGCAGATTAGTAAAAGGGGAGGTGCAACGAGACCTGGGTGTTATTGTACATCAGTCATTGAAAGTTGGCATGCAGGTACAGCAGGCGATGAAGAAAGCAAATGTCATATTGGCCTTCATCGCTAGGGGATTTGAGTGTAGGAGCAGGGAGATCATACTGCTGTTGTACAGGGCCTTGATGAGGCCTCCCCTGGAATATTGTGTTCAGTTTTGGTCTCCTAATCTGAGGAAGGATGTTCTTGCTATTGAGGGAGTGCAACGAAGGTTCACCAGACTGATTCCCGGGATGGCAGCACTGACATATGAAGAAAGATTGGATCTACTAGGCTTATATTCACTGGAATTTAGAAGAATAAGAGAGGATCTCAGAAATTTCTGACAGGATTGGACAGGTTCGATGCAGGAAGAATGTTCCTGATGTTGGGGATGTCCAGAACCAGGGGTGACAGTATAAGGATAAGGGGTAAGCCATTTAGGACTGAGATGAGGAGAAACTCCTTCACTCAGAGAATTTTGAACCTGTGCAATTCTCTACCACAGAATGTTGTTGAGGCCAGTTTGTTAGATATATTCAAAAGGGAGTTAGATGTGGCCCTTACGGCTAAAGGGATCAAGGGGTTTGGAGAGAAAGCAGGAATGGGGTAATGAAGTTGCATGATCAGCCATGATCATATTAAATGGTGGTGCAGGCTCGAAGGGCCGAATGGCTTATTCCTGCATTTATTTTCTATGTTTCTATGTTTCTAGTTTCTATGTTTCTATTTATTTAAAACCAATTTTATTAAAAAGAAAAAAATAAAGATAAACCAATAAAAGTTGCTATGTCAGCCATGGTGAATAGCTATTTTCATTGTTCTGATTTGCTGGCATCTGTAAAGTGACTCAAAATCCGTCTCTGTGCAAAACAGGGAACTATATCCTGGGCCGAAATTAGTCGATACCGATGGTCTGCCCATTTCTTGGCGGAATGTCGTTGCATACCGCCCGGTATTGCTGGGGCGGAGTGTGCACGATTTTCATGACTTTTTTCTCGGCAGTATGCCGAGTGGAGTGCAGCGGGCGGAGCAGAGTGCAGCCGGTGTGCGGGCAGTGAGTCCTTTTCACTCGGGAATCTTCTGCTCCCGAGTTGTGCTCTCGCGCATGCTGCTGTGAAGCTCCGCCCCCCGAGAGGCGCCGACCAGAATCCACAGAGACTGCCAGCCTGAGAGCGCTGTGGGGCAGCCTGAGATCACTGTGGAGGTATGTACAGTATTCTCTTGTACAAAATAGCACATATTTATTTTGATTGCAGGCTTTATTTACTTGTACTTTTAAATGAGGTTTAGTTTTTTTCTTCAGATGTTTTTGCAATGTATATATATATATATATATATAGCAGGGAACTTAATGGGGTTGTGGAGGGGTGAGATCGGTGCGGGGAGGGAATCGCTGTGGGGGGAGGGGATCGCTGCTGGGGAGAGATCGCCCGGGGCGGGGGGGGGCGGGAAAAGAGATCGCTGTGGGGGGAGAACGCTGTGGGGGTGGATGGTTGGGGAAGAGATCGCTGTGGGGGGGGAGAACAGATCGCTGTGGGGGGCGGGGGGGGGGGGTGCAGAGAAGAGATCGCTTTGGTTGGAAGAGATTGTTGTGGGAAGGGAGGGGGAAGAGACTGGGGGGTGGGAGAGACTGGAGTGCTGGCAGACAAAATTTTTATTGCAACTAAAGATGCATACCTCCGATTGAAGATCGATTTAAAACCACCTTTTCCAGGGCGGTCTGCAGAGTCGACGGTATGTCGGTGGTAAGTGATGAATTATGCAATTTTGGGCAGTATGTTGGCGGTCGGCATGGGCAGATGGTATGCATACTGCCCGGCAGTATGTTGCTGATGAATTTTCCGCCGGGCGGTATATAGGTATTTTTTGATGAATTTCGCAAATTTTGGCGGTATGTCGGTGGTCCGCGGGCGGTATGTCGACCAGTTTCGAGCCCACAATGTAGAGTATGATTTGGAATGATTGTTTGCACCTGTTCTTGAATATTTGAGAGATTACAGTTAACTGGACTAAAATTCATGCCTCCTATGTGTTTTATCCAACCGAGTTAAATATTTAGACCGCAGTCTCAGTTGACAGAATTGCAACAAACAAAGCAAAAATTAAGTTAGTGGAATCTTATTATGCTCCAATCAACTTAATTCATGTTCAGAATTTCATTATTTGAGCCTTTTGTTACAAATACTTTTCAGATAGTGTTACATTTACACAAAATAACCCAGAACAAACATCTTTTTTTCCACTTCAAATGACAAGTTGCATCTTCCCTTATTAATAATAAAGATAATGGCCTGGGAATTTGCAGTCAACAGCGAAGTGAAGGCATTTGCTGCTGGCCCCAAAGTACTCTTGGCACAAAGATCTCACAATCCCTGTGTCAAGAACGTTCCTTCAATTCAATACACTGGAGTGCAGTGGGGATCCCCTTCACCGAACTGCTGTGACACCAACAGGCTGTCTAAGCAGCCAATCAAAAGGCAGAATTCTCACAGACATCGAACAAGGAAGTGGGTAAGCCCTTAAAATTCTAACTTTTTAAAAATGTTTAAGAAAGCAAAGGAAAAGTTAGGGTTCTCACACGATGAAAAGGCAAACCTGATCTAAAGATGGACAAACTTTAAAAAATCTTTTTTTGAAAAGTTTTTTCAAAATTTACATTTTTATTAAAATGGACAAATTTCACACTGCACAAAATTAAAATTAGTTTTCCAGGTCCTTAAGCTATGTTTACAATCGATATGCTGTTAAAACCCCAGTTACATCTAATCCCTTTTGGTCTATCTTTTAGTGGGAAATTTAACTGCGTAATAACTGAGGATAATCAAAGTTTTCGTCAGTTTCAATGATTTACGAGATTTCACTGAGCACAGCCTGTTTCGGAGCTGTCATTGACAGACCGCAACTTTGGGATTTCTGTGGAATGCACAGGCGTCAAGTCCCAAAGTTACGGTTAGTTTCAAAGGCGGAATGACGGTGAACGCTGCCAATTCATTATCATTCTGACCACAAATTCCGGGCCATTGGTTTTTCTTGCATTTTCCTACCTTGGTAAGGAATTTTGTTTTAATGTTAGTGCTTGAATAATAAATCTGGCAAATATAGATCTCAAATGCAAAGCATTCAAAAAAGGTTATTTCCTGGCAAGGAAAAATGGAAATAATGCTAAATGGAATTATTCAACAGCAGGGAAAGGAGCTGTGGTCATTGATATACGTATTGAAATATAATTTTGTTCGATGTATGAACATATCTTGGTCTTCCAAAGGGATCAAAGGCCTTTGTGCTGACTAACGTGTTTAAAACAATATGTAATGCCATATTGCATCTCGCTTCTGTGAAAATTGAGAAATTTGAAACTCGAATGCAATATCAATCTATCATCAAATATATGAATGTAGATGCACTTCAAAGGATCCAGAAGTGACACAGAGTTAACTAATGGGAACAACTGGAAGGAAATGTAATGAATGTTATGCATGTGGATTTTCAAAAGGTGTTTGATAAGTGCCGCAGAGGAACTTGTTAATTTAATTAAGGCATACAGTATTAAAGGGATCATAGCAACACGGATAGGAATTTGATAAAAGGACAGAAAACAGAGAAAAGTGTCTAATGGGTGGGTTGGAATGGAGGGAATTAACGGTGGAAAGGCTGCAGTTAGAATATTGTTCCCACGTTTGAGGTGCTTTACTTTAGGAAGAATCTAATGGGATAAGATGCAGAAGATATCAACTAAGCTGATACCAGAGGTGAAGGGCTTTAGTTACAAGGAGAGATTTGAGAAACTGTGGGGGTGAAATTAGTTTATACCAATGGCACAAGACAGGCTTATTGAGAATCCATAACCCGTTTTACACTGCACCAGATGCCACTGAAGTCAATGAAAAAGAAAATCGAGTGCAATGTAAAACAGGCTGCTGATTGGCTATGAGCTCATTTTGTGTTAATTGTGTAGAACAATTTAAACCCGAGTTTAGAAGGAATTTCTTCTCCCAGAGGGTTGTGAATCTGTGGAATTCTCTGCCCAGGGTAGCAGTTGAGGCTAGCTCATTGAATATATTCAAATCACAGATAGATAGATTTTTAACCAATAAGGGAATTAAGGATTATGGGGAGCAGGCGGGTAAGTGGAGCTGAGTCCACGGCCAGATCAGCCATGATCTTGTTGAGTGGCGGAGCAGGCTCGAGGGGCTAGATGGCCTACTCCTATTTCTAATTCTTATGTTCTTATGTAAGAACCAGAAGCTGCACAAAAGCATTCTGCGCATAAATCTGTGGTGGTTCAATTATTAATGTATAATAATATCGTATAATAATGTAAGGGATGGGAACCTATGCAGGGAGACAAAGGGAAGTAGAATAGGGGCAGAAGCAAAAGATAGAAAGAAGAAAAGTAAAAGTGGAGGGCAGAGAAACCCAAGGCAAAAAGCAAAAAGGGCCACATTACAGCAAAATTCTAAAGGGGCAAAGTGTGTTAGAAAGACAAGCCTGAAGGATCTGTGTCTCAATGCAAGGAGTATTCGGAATAAGGTGGACGAATTAACTGCGCAGATAGCAGTTAACGGGTATGATGTAATTGGCATCACGGAGACATGGCTCCAGGGTGAACAAGGCTGGGGACTCAACATCCAGGGGTATTCGAAATTTAGGAAGGTTAGAGAGAAAGGAAAAGGAGGCGGGATGGCATTTCTGGTTAAAGAGGAAATTCATGCAATAGTAAGAAAGGACATCAGCTTGGATGATGTGGAATTGGTATGGGTGGAGCTACGGAATACCAAGGTGCAGAAAATGCTATTGGGAGTTGTGTACAGACCACCAAACAGTAGTGAGGTTGGGGACAGCATCAAACAAGAAATTAGGGATGCATGTAATAAAGGTACAGCAGTTATCATGGGTGACTTTAATCTACATATTGATTGGGCTAACCAAACTGGTAGCAATGCGGTGGGGGAGGATTTCCTGGAGTGTATTTGGGATGGTTTTCTAGACCAATATGTCGAAGAACCAACTAGGGAGCTGGCCATCCAAGACTGGGTGATGTGTAATGAGAAAGGACTAATTCACAATCTTGTTGTGCGAGGCCCCTTGGGGAAGAGTGACTATAACATAGTAGATTTCTTTATTAAGATGAAGAGTGACACAGTTAATTCAGAAACTAGGCTCCTGAACTTTAGGAAAGGTAACTTTGATGGTTTGAGGCGAGAATTGGCTAGAATAGACTGGCGAATGATACTTAAAGGGTTGACGGTAGATAGGCAATGGCAAACATTTAAAGATCACATGGATGAACATCAATTGTACATCACTGTCTGGAGTAAAAATAAAATGGAGAAGGTGGCTCAACCCTGGCTAACAAGGGAAATTAAGGATAGTGTTAAATGCAAGGAAGAGGCATATAAATTGGCCAGAAAAAGCAACAAACCTGAGAATTGGGAGAAATTTAGAATTCAGCAGAGGACAAAGGGTTTAATTAAGAGGGGGAAATAGAGTACGAGAAGAAGCTTGCCGGGAACATAAAAACTGACTGCAAAAGCTTTTATAGATATGTGAAGAGAAAAAGATTAGTAAAGACAAACGTAGGTCCCTTGCAGTCGGATTCAGGTGAATTTATAAAGGGGAACAAAGAAAAGGCAGACCAATTGAACAAACACTTTGGTTCTGTCTTCATGAAGGAAGACACAAATAACCTTCCGGAAGTACTAGGGGACCGAGTGTCTAGCGAGAAGGAGGAATTGAAGGATATCCATATTAGGCGGGAAATTGTGTTAGGGAAATTGATGGGATTGAAGGCCGATAAATCCTCGGGGCCTGATAGTCTGCATCCCAGAGTACTTAAGGAAGTGGCCCGAGAATTAGTGGATGCATTGGTGATCATTTTCCAACAGTCTATCGACTCTGGATCAGTTCCTATGGACTGCAGGGTAGCTAATGTAACGCCACTTTTTAAAAAGGGAGGGAGAGTGAAAGCAGGTAATTATAGACCGGTTAGCCTGACATCAGTAGTGGGGAAAATGTTGGAATCAATTATTAAGGATGAAATAGCAGCGCATTTGGAAAGCAGTGACAGGATCAATCCAAGTCAGCATGGATTTATGAAGGGAAAGTCATGCTTGACAAATTTTCTGGAATTATTTGAAGATGTAACGAGTAGAATGGACAAGGGAGAACCAGTGGATGTGCTGTATTTGGACTGTCAAAAGGCTTTTGACAAGGTCCCACACAAGAGATTGGTGTGCAAAATCAAAGCACATGGTATTGGGGGTAATATACTGACGTGGATAGAGAACTGGTTGGAAGACAGGAAGCAGAGAGTCGGGATAAACGGGTCCATTTCAGAATGGCAGGCAGTGACTAGTGGAGTACCACAGGGATCAGTACTGAGACCCCAGCTCCTTACAATGTACATCAATGATTTGGATGAAGGAATTGAGTGTATTGGGCCCAAGTTTCGAACCGCACCTAGAACGGAGCAGTCCCGACCTGGACGCCCGTTTTTCACGCCACAAAGTGCGCCTAAAAAAAACCTCCGTATTCTCCACCTCCTTGCAGGTCCTCTGGCCCTCGGCGCAGCGCAGCAGGAGCTGTAGGGGACGGAGCCAGATCCCTGCGCTGAAAACAGTGCCGGGACCTCTGCACATGCACGCTACAGTGGGCACGCAAGTGCAGTAGCTCCAGGCGCCTGAAACTGTGTGGGAGGGGCCCGAAGCACGCAGCCCCTAGCCCTGGCCGAATGGCCTCACTGGGGCTGCGTGAATAAGGCTCCTTCCACGGCCAGCTCCTGCTTCCTCCCGACCCGACTCGACTCCCGCTTTCTGCCTCCCGCCCCCAGACCGGATCCGACACCCGCTCCCCCCCACCCCCACGTTTCCTCTCGTACTGCGCAGGATTACTATTGCAACACATCATCAGTAGGGTAAAACTAACCTGTCTCACGACGGTCTAATCCCACCTCACGTTACCTATTACCGGACCCGACACCCGCTCCCGCCCCCGGACCGGACCGGACCCAACACCTGCTCCCCCCCCCCCCCCGCCCCCCGGACCGGACCCGACCCGACACCCGCTCCCCCCCCCCGCCTCCGGACTGGATCCGACCTGACCTCCCTCCCCCCGACCTGACCTCCCTCTCCCTCCCCCCAACCCGAATCGAACCAACCTCCCTCCCACCAGCCCCTCGACCCGACCCAACGCCACCTACCTGTACATCTGGTGCTGGGGACGGGCCCTGCCCGAAGTCTCGGGCCCGGCCCGTTCAGCCTCCCTCCCCCTTCTCCTTCCACCGCATGCCCCCCAATCTCCTTCCCCCCCCAATCTCCTTCCCCCCCCAATCTCCTTCCCCCCCAATCTCCTTCCCCCCCAATCTCCTTCCCCCCCAATCTCCTTCCCCCGACAATCTCCTTCCCCCCAACAATCTCCTTCCCCCCGACAATCTCCTTCCCCCCGACAATCTCCTTCCCCCCGACAATCTCCTTCCCCCCAATCTCCTTCCCCCCCAATCTCATTCCCCCCAATCTCCTTCCCCCCCAATCTCATTCCCCCCAATCTCATTCCCCCCAATCTCATTCCCCCTCAATCTCATTCCCCCCAATCTCCTTCCCCCCAAAATCTCCTTTCCCCCCATCTCCCCTTTATCCCTTTCTCCTCCTCCTCCTCCTCCCCCTCCCCCTCCTACCCCCCTCTTCCCTCCCCCTTCTCCCTCCCCTTCCCTCCCCCTTCTCCCTCCCCTTCCCTCCCCCTTCTCCCTCCCTCCCCCTTCTCCCCCTCCCTCTCCCTTCTCCCCCATCCCTCCCCCTTCCTCCCCCTTCTCCCCATCCCTCCCCCTTCTCCCCCTTCCCTCCCTCTGCTCCCCCCCTCTCCCTCTACCCCCCTCCTCCCCCTCCCCTCGCTGTCAGAAACACAGACACTGACAGACAATGAGAGACACACAGACAGAGAGATAGAGACACTGACAGAGACACACTGAGGGGGGGCATCCCAGTACGCTGTTGGAGGGCTCCCGGTGCTGCAGTCGGTAAGTAGAAAATGTTTTATTTATTGATTTTTTTTTTTTTATTATTTCTTATTAATTTTTTTTGATTGATTTATTGGTTGATTTATTGATGTATTTATCATTTATTATTGATGATGGCTCTTTATTTGTAAAACTGAAGTGTTTAATGTTTGTAAACTTCCCTTTAACCCCCCCCCCCCCACCATTCCCTACGCCTGATTTGTAACCTACGCCTGATTTTCTAAAGTGTTAAAGTTTTTTCGAGCATACAATAATCTTCACTTACTCCATTCTAAGTTAGTCTGGAGTAAGTTTTCACTCACGAAACTTTGAAATCAGGCGTAAGTGGCCGGACACGCCCTCTTTTGAAAAAAAATTCTGTTCCAAAGTGATGAAACTGTTCTAACTGACTAGAACTGGAGCAAACTAAATGACGAGAATTCCGATTTCTAAGATACTCCGTTCTACACCAGTTGCTCCTAAAAACCAGGAGCAAATCATGTGGAAACTTGGGGCCAATATCTCCAAGTTTGCAGATGACACTAAACTGGGTGGTGGTGTGAGCTGTGAGGGGGACGCTAGGAGGCTACAGGGTGACTTGGACAGGTTAGGTGAGTGGGCAAATGCATGGCAGATGCAGTATAATGTGGATAAATGTGAGGTTATCCACTTTGGGGGCAAAAACACGGAGACAGAATATTATCTGAATGGCGGTAGATTAGGAAAAGGGGAGGTGCAACGAGAACTGGGTGTCATGGTTCATCAGTCATTGAAATTGGCATGCAGGTACAGCAGACGGTGAAGAAGGCAAATGGTATGTTGGCCTTCATAGCTAGGGGATTTGAGTATAGGAGAAGGGAGGTCTTACTGCAGTTGTAAAGGGCCTTGGTGAGGCCTCACCTGGAATATTGTGTTCAGTTTTGGTCTTCTAATCTGAGGAAGGTCGTTCTTACATTGATTTAATTATCAATGTAGAATAATTTTGCAGGGGGATAGTTGCAGAGATTCATTTGTTTGGAGCGCAAGCTCTGTGTGAAGGAAAAGGTGAGGAAAATGAATTGCTATTGGGGTCTATCAGTTCATTAACCGTAATACCCGTGGAGTGCAGCGAAGGTTCACCAGACTGATTCCCGGGATGGCCGGACTGACATCTGAGGAGAGACTGGATCAACTGGGCCTTTATACATTGGAGTTTAGAAGGATGAGAGGGGATCTCATTGAACCATATAAGGTCCTGACGGGACGGGACAGGTTAGATGCAGGTAGAATGTTCCCGATGTTGGGGCAGTCCAGAACCAGGGGACACATTCTTAGGATAGGGGTAGGCCATTTAGGACTGAGATGAGGAGAAACTTCTTCACTTAGAGACTTGTTAACCTGTGGAATTCCCTGCCGCAGAGAGTTGTTGATGCCAGTTCATTGGATATATTCAAGAGAGAGTTAGATATGGCCCTTATGGCTCAGGAGATCAAGGGGTATGGAGAGAAAGCAGGAAAGGGGTACTGAAGGAATGATCAGCCATGATCTTATTGAATGGTGGTGCAGTCTCGAAGGGCCAAATGACCTACTCCTGCACCTATTTTCTATGTTTCTATGTATTGCATAAATCTATGGAGCTCTGGGTTAGTTTAATAATAAATATAATAATATTGCGGGTTGATTTAATTATCAATGTAGAATAATTTTGCAGGGGGATGGTTGCAGAGATTCATTTGTTTGTGTGAAGGAAAAGGTGAAGAAAATGAATTGCTATTGGGGACTATCAGTTCATTAACCGTAATACCCGTGTTGTGTAACAACCTTGAATTGCACTTCTAACCGAGACCACATTAGCGGCTCTCACTGTTCGACGTCATCCACCAGGAGTCTCGGCTCCAGTTTAGCTCCCGCCATGGCTCCTGTGAAAAGGGATCAATCCATAATCTGATATTACTTGTACAAAGATTGAGCTCGTATATCTGCTGTGAATTCTCCTTTATTCCGAACTGTTACATGTTGAAAGAGGATGGAGAATAAACCTGCATTTGGATCGGATTAGAAAATAGAGTCTGGAATTAGTGATGGGCAATGTGGAGAATCCATGGTTGTAAAGACGGAGATTGAAATATCTTAAGACAAAAAACACTGAAACTGTGCATGAGCAACCAATTAATTTTGTTGACAGCAGTTGTGTCCATTTTAAAATTGTCACTGAGACAGTGAGAGGAGAGGGTAGGAGAAATGGTGTTACATAGAGTTACTGGAGCATGGGATACTTTGCTAAAGAGGACAGTTGTGTTTTCAAAGGAAGAATAGATAAACATCAAAGCCGATGAAAATATAGGGCTATGGGGAGAAAGCAGGGTGCCGAATTCGTTTTTGATTTCTGGAGCTAAGAGTCAATATAGATGTGATGGGATCAATGGCCTCCTGTGTTGTGAACTTCTATGGCATTTGGGCTATGGCGTGTATGATAACATGCATACCATCAATAATGCCCTGTGCGTTAAAGAATGCAGCCAGACAGTAAAAGTGGTGGGCTCTCTTGTGTTGCCAAGTTTTTCCCATGTGAAAGTTGATGAATTGAGAGACCGAGGCAAATAGGAAAGTGCAACATGATTGTGTTTTTGAGGAGCTGTAGCACCCATATGCAGGTTTCATCTGACATTTCCAAGTATGAATTTCTGGGTTTGTATAAATGGTTGGTTGCATGAAAATAGATCTTCTTGATAATGTACCCGTCTTGGTACCTGCAGTGATTCCCCTCCCCATATCGCCACAATAATATGAATAGCTCCTCTGAAAGCAACAAACAGTAAGATAGCTTGGTGAAACAGGCACAGATAGCACATCGACCACAGCTTCAAGCATCTATCAATAAGACTGCAATATGCTTCACTAACTTCATTTTTCCCACAATAACAATGAAAGACAGTAACAGCAACTGGCAAACAGCTACACAGAAATCCGAAAAAAACAGCAATGCACCTCCAATAACATCATCATCATAGGCAGTCCCTCGGAATCAAGGAAGACTTGCTTCCACTCTAAAAATGAGTCCTTAGGTGGCTGAACAGTCCAATACGAGAATCACAGTCCATGTCATAGGTGGGACAGATAGTTGTTGAGGGAAAGTGGGCAGGACTGGTTTGCCGCACACTCTTTCCTTTGCCTGCGCTTGATTTCTGCATGCTCTCGGCAATGAGACTAATAACAAGAATGCAACTGAAGGGAAGAGGTGTTCCATACAGCACCCATTCTAAATGGGCACTGAGCTTCTACAGTGCAATTCAGACACTCCAAATGTATTATGGGAGCATCTCATAATTTAAGTAAACATTGGGGTGTTACTGAGCTTAATGCACAACTGACGTGCAGGCTGTAAGAGCCACAGACATTTGTGAGTCATGTAATGATGTATATTAAGGATCAGGTGCTTAGAAGGCCTCAACACTACCTATTGTAGAGAGCTGGTGCCAGGTGCACTCTAGTGTTATAGATCCTGAAGATTGTGAGATTGGCCCTCCAATTTAAATAATGAAGTAAAATATTGCATGGAAAAGAAGCTCAGTGATCCAATGATAAAATACTTCTGACAGAGTTTCTTAGTTCTAGAATTCCCAGCGCAAAGCTGCCATTATCTGGTTGGGCAGAACAGGAATTTAGGATGATACCAATTTTCATGGGCATCTGTCATGTTTTGTGTGTTATCAAGAAGTGAAAAATTTGCTTGCACCTTATTCCATGTGGACATCACCAGAAGGAGCGGAAATGGTGGGATCGAGCAGGAGTAGTAGGATGCCAGGATTTGATTCTGGCAGAAGTGGGCCTAGCATTACTTAAAAGGTCACTTTGCCCGTGACAATCAATTGCAGAGCTGGAAAAGTGGCAAATTTTAAATTACAGCCTTCTCCAGTTGACTCTCTTACATTGTGGCAAGGCACCCCAGTATCCCCCCCCCCCCCCCCCCCCCGCATCCCCTCGCCTCCTGCCTGTTGTTACTGGTGCCTGCATACAAAATGCTGGATTTTAGGATTTGGTCAGGGTGTAACCAAGGGACAGCCAGATGTCTCATCCTACTCACTCCATTCCAAGGATCTGCTACCAGGAAATTTTGGCCTTTTGAGTGCAGTGTCCAATGCTTCATCTCACTTAAGTTGGTTTGCCTTCATTTCATGAATCTTGTGGATTCTTATCTATGCCATCCTATATAGAAACCCACAGGCATTCATTTAGTTTGAGGGAGAGAATAAAGTGAGAAGAACCTAAATTGTACCCCATGGCGACACATAGTGGAGCTGCATTAACAGCTGCTGTTGTGAATTCAATACCATCTTAGTTGTAAGCTGAAGGGAGCTGTGTGAAAATAACTGACATCAGTAGAAGAAAATGCGGCACAACACCAAAAACTGAACTATGCATCGAGATGTGGAGAAACAAATGGTTAGGTACAATTTTTCCAACCAGAAAATTCAGCGTGTATAAACATTTTATTCTGCAAACGTTGATTGATATTGAAATGGCAAGCGACAAACTCTAAATTCCTGCTTCATTTATAGGAATTAGTTTACTCATTCCACCAGAAGCCATTCCTCGAGGCAAGATCTATGAACTATATCTTACTGTCCACAAAAAGGAGGATGTGAGGTACGTAGCAACTCCAACCTTAAATCATGCTACAACTCTCTTTCAGCATCTGCCTATATAACCATTAAGTTTTTATGTGTGTCACTACTGTGCCAAGTCCAGGAGTTGGAGCAGTTATATGCCTAGAAGAAAATCAATAATCTTCTAAGTTACAAATTTAAATGGACAGAAATTTAGGCAGGCTCCATTATGGGCATGCGTTTTAGCACCTGCAATTTTTCTTTGTGTCTTCCATCCAAGTTATCTTCGACTCCCAATTGCTACAGGAGAGAAATCTCTCCTTAAATTTACTATATTCTTGTTTACCAAATATGCTATGGACCTAAAATCCCTCAGGTCATGGTCTTGTCACTCATGTTTGATGGTCCCCTTCAGCGTTGATCCTGTTACTGTGTCAGTGGGAAGAATCTCATTTGTATGGGTAAGGCATGTATGTGCAAGTAGTACTTTAGACATTTCTCCCCATCATCCAATACCTGCTGGAATCTATGGCACTCCCCCCCCTTCCCTCTACCACCCGCACCCCTCCCTCTCCACCGCACCCCCCTCCCTCTCCCCCCGCTCCACCTCGGACTGGGGGCAGCCTCCTACCCACCCAGACCCCAGCAATGGCCCTTAATCAGGGTACTAATACTAACTGCACTTTTGTAAAAAGAAATTGCTGAATTCTTTAGCTTGTAAGTCGTCTCCCTCTTCAAAGGGAGCCACATGCGCCCTTGTGAAGGTTGGTACACTCCACTCACTTGACATACCAGCTGTCACTACTATGTCAAGTCCAGGAGTTGGAACTTCCAATTAGGGAATCCCTGCCCCTAGCTCTGTCCCATGACTGCCATTTGCCTTTGTAGCACCAGGGAATAATAGAGACCCAGCATAACTGGGTCTCCTCTGTTTGTCTGGGAGTTGCGCCAGTCTCCTGGCAGAGTTATATTGGGAGACTGGTGGAACCCCTGTAGAATTTCATCCACTATCTTATTTTTATTTAACATTTAGGGCGCAGTTATCCTGTGGCTACCAATCTGAGACTTGTAGCATCAATATTAGTTCCAGTCTGGAAACATATTGCCTAGCTCCAGCTGGAATATTTCTGCCCAAAGAGAGCACTTGGTTTAAGATATGTGCAACCCCTGAGTCTTAAAATTTAAAATAATAAACATAAATATTTAGATTTCATGGATGGAAGGATCTGTGCTCTCAATACATTTAGATTAACTCAGTGATCAAGAAGACTTCTGAAACTAGATTTAGCACAGTAATTGAGCAATATTCAATGCAATGTCAAACTCAAACTGCTCAAGACTCGCTTCTCCAGGCATTTTGTTCTATTTCTTATTAGAGTCTGGTCAAGACTCAATTCTGGAGTGATACTGCAACTTTAGTGTCACTATGAATTAATGTTTAGATTAATAATTGTGGCAAGCAGTGTTTATTAATCATAAATATCAAATTTACAATTTGAAAATACTGATCCCAGTTTACTTATTTGATAAAATGCATCAGTGTCACTTCCAGCATTGTTTTTCCAAAAGCAGCAATTTCTTCAGCATTTTTTCACCATATCTGAGCACATGTTATGCTCCAGATTACAGTTTTGTGGTGTTTGGCACAAGATTATTATTTATGTTATTTATAAATATTAACTGACTAAGAGAAGTAGAATCATTGTGCTGTGAGAATGGGGCACAGGCTCGCAGCCAAGGTTCATTCATCAGCAAGTTCCTGAACTGAGTTGTGCTTTCAGTTTTAGCTATCAAGCTAAGACAAAGGTTTGCTCATTAACAAAGGCAAAATTGGATAATTGTTCCCTTGTGGTAATTCCTTCCCTTGCGGAATGTCAGGGTTTTTGTGACATAAAACACCTGTTTAAAAAAATAAGTTAAGAATCCTGAAAATTATAAAATATAATTTTAGATCTACACGGAACCAAAAGAAATGTTAGCTGAAAATATTCTTGGAATTCTGCAGGCAAGAAAGTTAACTCAGTACTCACACAGTTAAATTGTGTTGAGTCCTTCTTATATCTTAGCCCAGAAAGAGAATGGCAACCTTCACATTGTGTTATTGTTTGAATTAAGTGTTCCTTTAAAGTGCATTTGAAACTAAATTGTAAGATAAATAGTAGCAAATATAGAACTGAATAATACATTTTCTGCATCTTTTATTCTGCATTGCTCATTAAATTTTTACCATTTTGATAATTGAGGTTACCTCTAGCAGGGTGCCAGACCCTGCTCAGTCCAGTTGTAAGCTGTGGGCCGCCAGGTGTCCTGCTAACTGGACCAGTCATTCTTAGCGTTCAGCACTGCGCAGAAGGAAATCTGGAGAACTGGTCTGTAAAACTGAAGAAACAATCACCTCAAGGAAACTGGGAGGTAAAAAAAAAAATAATTGTGTATGTTTCGGAAAGAAAAGAGTTACATTTCATTTACAATTTCAATTACAGGACAACTATCAATGTTAAAATAATGCTCTTAGAAAAAAGATATTAAACAACTAGTAAATTGCCCATGGTCAATTGATGAATATGAAGGCTTTGGTGAATATGCAAGATGGCAATGGAGTTTAAGGCGATTTCAGAAACTGGACCCATAGATCCACCTAATGGTCACAGCCTGCAACTACATCACGCCAGTTGACATAGTAAAATTGAATGGGAAATACTGGCATAACAATTTACAATGTTAAACATTGACAGAAAAGCAAGTCCAAAAATTTGACTTTAGGAAGTAAGGTTTGTGGATAGAAGTGCATGCCCAATGCTAGATTTTTAATATTATATAGTTGTCTGCACTTGAAGGCATTATTTCAATATAAAATGTGTTTTGTGTGTTTTTGAGATGTAGGTGACACTGACATGGCAATATTTATTGCCCAAAACTCAATGCCCTGAGAGCATTTAGGGGCAACCACGTAGTGTGAAACTGGGGTCTCATGTAAAACAGACTGAGTTTGGCAGGTTCCCTTTCCTGAGGAAGATTAGCAAATTAAAATGAGTTTTTATGAGAATCCAGCAGCCTTAATGATCATCTCGCCTGCAAATTACCAGACTTATTGAATTCAGTGTTACATCAGTAGGTATCATTTATAAATAGTTCTTTAAGTTGAACTCCAAAATTGATCTATTAATAACTAATATCATGAACTGATTTGAATTATTCTTTTGTTTCAATGTTTGTAGTTGGAAAATATTGACAAAACAACTGCACCATCTAATTTGTAAATGACAATACAACATGAACTTGCCTCAAAAAATTTCAAGACATGTGGTAATAGTTTCAATTTAACAATCAATAACCGCACCCTTTTATTAATTGATTTGGTATGTTTTCTACCGTTTCTTAGCTCCAACAACAGCACAGATGGATATTAAAACTGACAGAAAACTGGGACAAAAGCTGAACCCACTTTTTGTTTTTACTCTTCTGTACTACACCTTATTTTCTTCTCCCAAAAAGGGAGCAAAGTTGGTAACAAGTTATTTGGGGTCTTGTTAATGAGCTTTCAGAGAAAGATGTGGCAGTTTTCTATTAGGGGGAAACTAAAACAGCAAGGTAGGAAATAGCTCATCAGTTGAGCTGGAGTTGTGAATGGAGCAGCTAAATCCTTTGGCACAGTAGCTGTTAAACATGGATTTGCAGTAATGGTTACATTAACGGGTTCAGTGTTGCCATTGATAGGAGAGGTCTGCCAAGGAGCACAAGCTCCACCAAAGGCAAAGCACCCTTCCCACCAATTACCATCAGCTTTTAAATAGTTGGCTGCACTATGCTCAATCAGTTGAACAGTCCCAGTGAGATGTTCAGCTGTGTATTTCGCTCTCCCGCATTGAAAACCAAAGTTTGGATGTTGAAATCAATTGGTACAAGTAAAAACAGCTAAGCAATAAATTCATTTAAATATAATTTTCAATAATATTACAGAAGTTGACAGTGAACACAAATCTCAAAATGTTCTCAACAAAAGGCAAATAACTGCAGCTGCCGGAAATCTGAAACCATAAATGCTGAAATACTTAGCTGGACCTATTGCCATCTGTGCACAGGCAAGTTAACATTTCAAGTGTAGACCCTTCCTTGGAATATCTGATGAAGTGTCTACATTTGAAGCATCTGTTGTCTCCACAGAGGCTGACCTACCTGATGCGTGATTCCTGTAAGTTCTGTTCAAAACTTTCTAGTTTATTCTTTGTTTCTGATTTCAAAACTCAGATTTTGATTATTCACATAAAAGCAAATACTTTGGTTCTAATGCCATAGATGAGCCGTGATCTAATTGAACGGCAGAGCAGGCTCGAGGGACTAAATGGCTTACTCACGTTCCTAATGTTCTTATCTACAAATCAGTCTTTCAAATGCTGGAATTGTTCATGCCAGTGATTTAGGTTCTACAATCTCACTGCCGTTCTTAATTTCCTACAGTTTCCTGTCTCCAGGGCTGGATTAATGTTCTTGCATTATACTTGACTAGTTAAGTGGCTGTTAAACCACTTGAGAGGTGGAAAATGAGCATTATAGCAGACAAGAACCCGATTGGCCCTTTTTCTGCCAGAAAGCCTAATGAAAAGCTGAAGACTGAACTCACCCAGAGGGAAACTGAGTTAATCAACAATTCTAATTGCTGCCATTAAAATCAACAACATAAAGCAAAATTAACACCCCCATTTCTATTAGTGGACAACATTCTTGATGATGTCTTTCTTAAATTCTGTTCATAATCATAGGTGAAATACACAAACAATGTTGAATATGTGAAGTGATGGTAATGTGGTAAAGGTTATTTTCTTAATCTATTCACGTACAATAGGAGAATAATGCCAAATTCAAAGTAAACAACAATCAAAAAAGAACTGAAATCTAGAAATCTGAAACAATTCCCCACAGTTTCCTGCTTCCAGGACTAGATTGATGTTTGTACCTATTACTTGATGAATTTGAGAGGTGGAAACATTTTACAGGGCTGTGGGGAAAGAGCAGGGGATTGGCATTAATTGGATAGCTTTACCAAAAAGCTGGTACAGGCATGATGGGATGAATGATCGCCTTCTGTGCTGTATCATTCTATGATTCTATGTGAGAAGTCTGGTGTTGACATAATTTAGGATAAAGTAAGTTAGTTACGCAGATCTCAAACAATTTTGGATTGGGTTGAGGTGATCATTTGTAAAGAGGGATGAAATGCTGGAATACCATTTTGCAGACTCAGACATAACGGGAGTAAGGGTTCTAAATTGGGGGAAGATCAACTTTACTTGGCTGAGAAGTGATTTAGCAAAAATGGACTGGAAGCAGTTAGTTGAAGGTAAATCAGTGCCAGAGCAGTGTGAAGTATTCAAGAGGAAGGTACCTGGAGTTCAGGATAAACATGTTCCTACAAAGAAAAAGGGTAGAACTGCCAAATTTAGAGCCCCCTCACTGATGAGATGCATACAGGGTAAGATAAGGCAAAAAAGGAAAGCCTATATCAGATATCGTGAGCTTAGTACTGCAAAAAGCCTAGAAAGTGCAGGGGTGACATTAAAAAAGAAATTAAGAAAGCAAAAAGTGGGTATGAAAAAATACTGGCAAGTAGAATCAAAGAAAACCCAAAGATGTTTTACAATTACATAAAGAGCAAGAGGATAACTAAGGAAGGAGTAGGACCTATTAGGGAACAAAATGGTGATTTATGTGTGGAGGTGGAGGATGTGGGTAAGGTACTAAATTAATACTTTGCGGTTGTCTTCAGAAAAGAGGGAGACAATGCTGACATTGAAGTTCAGGAGGAAGATGGTGAAATATTGGATGGGACAAACATAGAGAGAGAGGAAGTATTAAGGAGTTTAGCATCCTTGAAAGTAGATAAATTGTCAGGATCAAATTAAATATATCCAAGGCTATTAAAAGTAGCAAGGGAGGAAATTGCGGAGACTCTGACCATCATTTTCCTATCCTCCCTGGCTGCAGGAGTGGTGCCAGAAGATTGTAGAACTGCTAATGTTGTACCATTGTTCCAAAAGGGAGGAAGGGATGAACAGAGCAATTATGGGCCAGTTAGTTTAACCTCGGTGATGGGCAAATTACTGGAATCAATCCTGAGGGGCAGTATAAACCTTCATTTAGAAAGACACAGATTAATCAAGGACAGTCAGCATGGATTTGTTAAGGGAAGGTTGTGTCTGACTAACTTGATTGAGTTCTTTGAGGAGGTAAGAAGGAGGGTCAATGAGGGCAGTGCATTTGATGTAGTTACATGGATTTTAGCAAGGCTTTTGACAAGGTCCCACATGGTAGGTTGATCAAAAAGGTAAAAGCCCATGGGATCCAAGAGAGAGTGACTAATTGGATCCAAAATTGGCTCAGTGGCAGGAAGCAAAGGGTAATGGTTGAGGGAAGTTTTTGTGACTGGAAGGCTGTTTCCAACGGGGTTCCACAGGGCTCAGTACTTGGCCCCTTATCTTTTGTAGTATATATTAATGATTTAGGCTTAAATGTAGGGGGCATGATAAAGAAATTTGCAGATGATACAAAATTTGGCCTTGTAGTTGATCATGAGGAGGAAAGCTCTAGACTGCAGGAAGATATTGATGAATTGGTCAGTTGGACCAAAAAGTGGCAAATGGAATTCAATGTGGAAATGTGTGAGGTAATGCATTTGGGGAGGGGCAACAAGGCAAGGGAATACACAATAAATGGGAGGATACTGAGAGGTGTGGAGGAACAGAGAGACCTTGGAGTATATGTCCACAGATCCATAAAGGTAGTAGGACCGGTCGATAAGGTAGTTAAAAAGGTATAGGGAATGCTTTCCTTTATTAGCCGAGGCATAAAATACAAGAGCAGGGAAGTTACGCTCGAACTGTATGCAACACTAGTTAGACCATAGCTTGAGTACTGCGTGCAGTTCTGTCATCACATTACAGGAAAGATGTGATTGCACTAGAAAGGGTGCAGAGGAGATTTACGAGGATGTTGCCAGGACTGGAAAACTTTAGCTATGAGGGTAGATTGGATAGGCTGGGGTTGTTTTCCTTGGAACAGAGGAGGCTGAGGGGAGATTTAATTGAGGTGTATAAAATTAGATGGGGCCAAGATAGAATGGATAGGAAGGACCTATTTCCCTTAGCAGAGGGGTCATTAACCAGGGGGCATAGATTTAAAGCAGTTGGTAGAAGGATTAGAGGGGAGATGAGGAAACATTTCTTCACCCAGAGGGTAGTGGGAGTCTGGAACTCATTACCTGAAAGTGTGATAGGGACAGAAACCCTCATCACATTTAAAAAGTACTTAGATGTGCACTTAAAGGGCCCAAGTATGCTTCCAGGGTTAGAACGGCGCACCTCAATGTAGTGCGCCGACTTTTTAGGACAGAAACAGCGCCTATTACTTACCATGGTATTCGCCCCGCATTCTGGTCGATCCAGGCTCTTGACTCAGCACAGCAGAACACGTGGGGGGCGGAGCCAAGTCCCAGTGCTGAAAACAGTGCCGGGACCTATGCACATGCGCACTCGAGTGTGCGCGCATGTGCAGTAGCTCCTCGCAGCCCGAATCTGTGCAGGCTGCGTGGGAGGGGCCCAAAGCACACCGCCCCTAGCCCAGGGCTAAATGGGCTCATGGGGCATTGACGATCAGGACTCAGGCTTTCCTCCCGATCAGCTCCCCCCTCCCTCTCCCATTCACCTCCCACCCCTCCCTCCCTACATCTCCCCACCCCCTCCCTACATCTCCCCTCCTCTCCCTCCTCTCTCCCCATCTCTCCCTCCCCCCTCCTCTCCCCTCCTCTCCCCCTCCCTTCCCTCCCTCCCCTCCCCTCCTCCTCCTCTCCCCCACCCCCTCCTCCATCCCCCCCTCCTCCATTCCCCCCACCTCCTCCCACCTCCTCTCTCCCCTCTCCCCCCTCTCTCCCACTATCCCTCACTGTCAGACACACAGAGAGACACTGACAGAGTCAGAAATGACACTGAAAGAGACAGAGAGAGAGACACTGACAGTCAGAGAGAGAGACACTGGGGGCGCCCCATCCGAGCATGTTGTTGGAGGGTTCCCAATGCTGCAGTAGGTGAGTAGAAACGTAATTTTTTATTTATTGATTTTTTAATTTTTTTTATTGATTTATTGATTTATTTATCATTTATTATTGATGATGGTTCTTTATTTGTAAAAGTGAAGTGTTTAATGTTTGTAAACTTCCCTCCACTCCTCCCCCACCATCTCTCATTCCCTACGCCTGATTTTTCCAGTGTAGGCAAGGTTTTTCTGAGCATACAAAAATCTACACTTACTCCATTCTCAGTTAGTTTGGAGTAAGTTTTCGCTGCCTAAACTTGCAAAACAGGAGTAAATGGCTGGACACGCCCCCTTTTGAAAAAAAATCTGTTCTAAAATGCAACTATTCTAACTCACTAGAACTGGAGCAAACTAAATGCTGAGAATTGCAATTTCTAAGATGCCCCATTTTAAACTAGTTGCTCCAAAAAAATAGGAGCAACTCAGGCCAAAACATGAGCCCAAAGAGCTGTAATCTACAGGGCTGCAGACCTAGTGCTGGAAGGTGGGATTAAGCTGGGTAGCTCTTTTTCAACCGGCACAGACACGATGGGCTGAATGGCGTCCTTCTGTGTTGTCATTTTTCTATAATTCTATGATTCTATAACTGTCCCTCGTGTAAAGAGAGACAGTGAGAAAACTGTTTATCAAGTCAAAAACAATGTGGGAAGGGGAAAGATTTGGGATAATAATCCCAGCAATAATAGTAAAGTATGTTCTGATCTTTGATAGTTTAATAAGTTACTTTAAACTACAGCCCAATAATAGGGATGTATCATTATATAATGGCCCGGAAATTACGAAGTTTCTACGGACCCGGGAAGGCATCGGAAAAGCCGGTTTTCAGTGCGCAATGCGCACGCGCTGAAAACTGGCATTTCCGATCTGTCAGGTTTCTGGCTTGACAGATCCTCCGCATCTCGGGAGCGAGGACATTTGCAGGGCATGATTTCCGATATTTACGAATATCTTGCCCTGCAAATGTCCTTTCAAATCTTGTGCCTGAAAAATCAGGTGTATAGCCTACTTTTACAGGTGTAAGAGTTTAAAAACATAGAAAAAACATGATTAAAATAAAAGTTTAAAAAACACTATGTTAAAATCCTGCCCACTTACATAATTTTATTTTAAACCCTAACCCTAACTTTTTTTAAAAATCGGGAATTGTTTTTATTTAAAAAACATGTGTAACATTTT
This sequence comes from Pristiophorus japonicus, assembly GCF_044704955.1. Lineage (NCBI taxonomy): Eukaryota > Metazoa > Chordata > Chondrichthyes > Pristiophoridae > Pristiophorus > Pristiophorus japonicus. Next base: position 108,403,009 of record NC_091980.1, read on the forward strand.
TAATTTCGATTAGTTTATTGTGTGAGGTGTTTTTTAATGTTTTGTATAGTATTTGTGCGTTTTGGGGTTTTTCTCATTCATAGTATCGGAGATTCGTAACTTACGAATCTCCTATTACTATGAATGAGAAAATACTTACTTGTGATTGGGTGTCCAGGCACACATGACTCCTGCAGACGTTCTGACGTGCACGCGCTGAGCGTCGTTGGGAGAGGAGGTCTGTGAATCGGAAGTCCCAACATGCACAGCAGCTCCAGGTAAGTGCGCAGTTTATTTCTATTTTTTCAGGATTTACCCGTTGGAAGCCCTCCTCGGAATTTCAGGGCCAATATAATTGTAAAGCACTGCATGATAGATCAATTTCACAAATGTGTTATCCTTACACACAACCTCACTCACCAAGAATATATATCAGGACATAACGCTCCCGGCAGGCATGCTGGGGATGCAATTTCATTAACCCTTGCATCTCCGATCTACTGGCACTTCTGGTTAAAGGTGGTTGCACTCATATGGTGGGTTCTGCCATTGTTGAGGAAGGGGATGTTCATGGAGCCTCCTCCTCCTATTATTTGCTAAATTGTTTACCATTCACAACTAGATATAACAACAACTTACATTTAAATAGCATATTTAATGCAGTAAAATGTATTAAGGTGCTTAACAGAGCGATATGAATCAAAAAACGTTTTTTGACACCAAGGCACAGAAGGAGCTATCAGGACAGATGACCAAAATCTTGATCAAATAGGTAGGTTTTAAGGAGCATCTTAAAAGAGGTAGAGAGGCAGAGAGGTTTAGGGAGGGTGTTCCAGAGCTTAGGGCCCAGGCAGCTGAAACCATGACCGCCAATAGTGGTGAAATTAAAATCGGGGACGCACAAGAAGCCAGAATTCGAAGAGCGCTGAGATTTTCAATGCTTGCAGGGCTGGAGGAGGCTACAGAGATAGGGATGGGTGAGGCCATGGAAGGATTTGAAAAGTTATGGCAGGGTTCTAGAGCTTTGACCTGATCTATTGGTTGTGGGATAACTTTGTTCTGTCTTTCGCTTTTTAGCAAGCATGATATCCAATTCAACTTTTCTGCCACCTCTCTTTGTCCTGTCAGATTGCTTATCTGACATTTAGTAGTTGTAAGATCAAAGTCATTGGGATAGAAATTGGATATGGCCCATTTTCAAGCACATAATCAATGACATGTGGACAGTGTCTATCCGAACCGAGAAGCCCAAGGTTCATCCTCAATTGGGCCTCGAGCCTCATTTAAATAATTTAGGTGAGCTACTGGTGCCTGTTGCACCTCCAGATACAGGACCCATTTTAAGGGAATCAATTTCGAGCCGTTTGCCTCGCCGGCAGTGGCCCTCAGTAAGTCCCGGGGGAGGGAGATGGACAACAGGAAGGGGGCCAATTGCAGGCCAGCAGCGACCCTCTGGGGTTCTGTGGAGCCAGAAGGACCCTTCCTGCTCCTCTTGGCTCCTCATCAAGCTCCGCTCCATGTTGTCCAATTTAGAGGAGTCCTAACATCTGCTTTAGGTGGCTGCCAGGGGCATCTGAATAATCGTCCGTCCAATTTGGGGTCAAATATATTTGAAGAGCCCTTGGAGAACAGGAGACTGCATTATGAAATTGGTGCTTTTTGGTCCCATTTTATGCGAAAGAACTGGTGCAGTGGGGCCCAATTTCTCCCCAATCCTTTTTGGCCCATGCCACAAATGCCAGTTTGTTACCACTGACTGTAGCCTGTCTCCAGCTATCGTCTCAGGCTGAACCAAACTTGTTTGTGTTCTCTTCACCCGAAGCTGAGGTTCAGACCTCATATCTCCTCTGTCACAAAGATTGCCTTGTTCCACTTCCATAATGTTGCCCACCTCCAACACCGACTCACCCCATTTGCCACTTAAACCCTCACTCATGTTTTTGTAACCTCCAGTACTCTGATGCTCTCCTGACTGGTCACTCATCTTCTACCCTCCATAAACCAGCTCGTCCAAAACCCTGTTTTCCAAATACTAGCCTACAAAGCCATACTATCCCATCATATCTGACCTCGCTAATCTATATTTGTCCCTGGTACTCCTATGATTCATATTTAATATTCTCATTGTAGTGTTTAAATCCCTCCATTGCCTCACCTCTCCCTATATCAGTATAATCTCCAGCACTACAAATCCCCTGCCCTCCCATGTAATCTCGACTTTTCTCTTATCTGTAACCTCCCGCTCCCTTTGCTCTGCCATTCATGACTATATCAATGATTCAACTTGGCCCTATTCTCTGGAATTCCCTGCCTAAACTACTCTGCCTATCCACCTCCCTTTCCTCATTTATGACCCACCTTTAAATCCACCTCTTTGACCAAGCTTTTGGCTATTCTTCCTAATCTGTCTTTCCTTGGCTCAGTATCCATTTTCTCTGTGAAGCTCCTCGGGACATTTTTCAACTTCAAAAGTACGATATAAGTGCAAGGTTTTCTTGTGAAGAGCAAGGATTAATTACAGATTTGTTCTTGCAAAAAATTATCTCTGTAAAACTCAAAAGATTTACAGAAATCTCAACTCCTTAGGTGTATTGTGGCCATTTATTACATTCTGAGACATCAATTGTACTTTGTTTTACAAATAACAGGCTCAACCTTCCTGTCTTCACTGTTTTTAATTAAAGAGTAGATGAGTTAAAAAGGGCGTGACATTGATGGAAAGCACAAATAGACGCATGGCAATGCCAGTTCTATCTCATGATGTGCCCCTGCTCTCGGCAAAGGCTCAGTGCTTCAGCCACAGCTATTTACAATCTATATTAATGACTTAGATGTGAGTATTGTATCCAAACTTGATGATGATACAAAGCTAGGTGGAAAAGTAACCTGCAAAGGGATGTGGGCAGGTAGGGGAAAAGGTGACAGATGGAGTATAACGTGGGGAAATGTGAGGTTATTCACTTTAGTATGAAACATAGAAATACAGAATATTTTTTAAATAGTGAGAAATTATTAAATGTTGGTATACAGAGGGATTTGGGTGTCTTTGCACACAAAACACAGAAAATTAGCATGCAGGTGCAGCAAGTGATTAGGAAGGCCAATGGTATGTTGGTCTTTATGGCAAAACGTTTGGTGTACAAGAGTGCGGAAGCCCTGCTATAATTGTACAGGGTTTTGGTGAGACCACACCAAACTGTACTGTGTACAATTTCAGTCTCAGTACCTAAGGAAGGATATACTTGCCTTAGAGGGGATGCAACAAAGGTTCACTAGATTGATTCCTGCGATGAGAGGGTAGTCCTATGAGGAGAGATGGAGTAGAATGGGCCTCTACTGTCTGCAGCCTAGAAGAATGAGATGTGATCTCATTGAAACATGTAAGATTCTGAGAGGGCTTGACAGGGTAGATGCTGAGAGGTTGTTTCCCCTGGCTGGGGATTCTAGAACTAGAGGGCATTTAGGACTGAGATGAAGAGACATTTCTTCACTCAGGGTTGTGAATCTTTGGAATTTGCTATCCCAAGAGGGATGCTCTGTTGTTGATTATATTCAAGGCTGAGATTGATCGATTTTGGACTCTAATGGAATCAAGGGATATGGGGATCGGGCAGGAAAGTGGAATTGAGGTTGAAGATTAGCCATGATCTTATTAAATGGCGGAGCAGGTTTGATTGGTTGTATGGCCTACTCCTGCTCCTATTTCTTATGTTCTTATGCTCAATTCATAGTGGGCACTACCCATTGAAAGCAATGATCTCACAGCAGCCCTGAAAGAAGGAAATCCCTGGCACGGGTGCCCTAGAATGCCATTCATTAAGACACCACACAATAAGATATATCTTAGTTGATCTGCATGCTGTATGTGTATTATAAAAAAAATATGAGCCAACTGCCAGTTATAAACATATGCTGAACAGATGTAGTGGTCAAATTTGGTGAAACACAAATTCCGCCCGTTTTTTGGCGGTCGCCGGGCGGTGAGTCATTGTTTTACCGCCCAGTACCGCTGGGGCAGAGTGGGCAGGAGTTTCATCCCACTTTTCTTGGTGGTAACCAGAGTAGAGTGCAGTGGGCGGTGTGTGGAGTGCAGCGGGCGGGAGCGGAGTGCAGCAGGCGGTGTGTGGAGTGCAGCGGGCGGTGTCGGAGCGGAGTGGGTGGTGGGTGGAATGCAGCGGGCGGTGGCCAATGGAGGAGCCTTTTTTGCCGCGGGAATCTTCGGCTCCCAAGTTGTGCTTACGTGGCTGTCAAGCTCCGCCCCACGAGAGACACCGACGAGAGGCCAGAGACTGCCGGCCTGAGATCGCTGGTGTGGGGGCAGATCACTGTGGGTAGAAGAGACTGCTGGGGGGCGGGAATCGCTGTGGGGGGGGAAAAGATCGCTGTGGGGGAGAAAGACTGGGGGTTAGGAGAGACTGGGGGATGAGAGAGAGAGAGAGACTTGGGGGGTGGCGGTGAAAGAGACTGGGGGGGTGGTGAGGGAGACTGGGGGGGGTGAGAGAGACTGGAGGATGAGAGAGATGGGGGGGGGGATGAGAGAGACTGGGGGATAAGAGAGAGTCAGTTGAGGAGGCGGGAGCTCGGAGCAGCGCGAGTCCGGGGTTGGCGAGAGGCCTATAAAGGCCAGCGGGAGTCAGGCAGTTCGAGCAGTCAGTCGAGGAGGTGGGAGCTCGGAGCAGCGCGAGTCCGGGGTCGGCGAGAGGCCTATAAAGGCCAGCGGGAGTCAGGCAGTTCGAGCAGTCAGTCGAGGAGGCGGGAGCTCGGAGCAGCGCGAGTCCGGGGTCGGCGAGAGGCCTATAAAGGCCAGCGGGAGTCGAGCAGTTTGAGCAGTCAGTCGAGGAGGCGGGAGCTCGGAGCAGCGCGAGTCCGGGGTCGGCGAGAGGCCTATAAAGGCCAGCGGGAGTCAGGCAGTTCGAGCAGTCAGTCGAGGAGGCGGGAGCTCGGAGCAGCGCGAGTCCGGGGTCGGCGAGAGGCGTACCGGTGCAGCTACAGGGAGAAGGCAAAGAAAGAAACAAAGGTGACGTCACAGCCTAGGGGGTGAGTGATTGGCTGGTGATTGGTGAGTAGTTTTTCTTTTTCTTCTTATATTAGTCAGTAACTTTTAACATTGTTGTTGCCAATTTAAGTGTATCTAACGGTTAAGTCATGGCAGGAGAGCTCGGTCGGGTGTTATGCTCCTCCTGTACCATGTGGGAACTCAGGGACACTTCCGGTGTCCCTGACGACTACGTGCGCAGGAAGTGTATCCACCTCCAGCTCTTGACTGACCGCGTTGCGGAGTTGGAGCTGAGGGTGGATTCGCTCTGGAGCATCCACGATGCTGAGAATGACGTGAGTATCACGTGTAGTGAGTTGGTCTTACCGCAGGGAAAGGGTCCACAGCCAGCTAGGGAATGGAAGACCAGCAGGAAGAGTAGTGCAAGGAAGGTAGTGCAGGGGTCCCCTGCGGTCATCCCCCTGCAAAACAGATACACTGTTTTGAGTACTGTTGAGGAGGATGACTCATCAGGGGAGGGCAGCAGCAGCCAAGTTCATGGCACCGTGGCTGGCTCTGCTGCACAGGAGGGCAAGAAAAAGAGTGGGACAGCAATAGTGATAGGGGATTCAATGGTGAGGGGAATAGATAGGCGTTTCTGCGGCCGCGACCGAGACTCCAGGATGGTATGTTGCCTCCCTGGTGCAAGGGTCAAGGATGTCTTGGAGCGGGTGCAGGACATTCTGAAATGGGAGGGAGAACAGCCAGTTGTCGTGGTGCACATTGGTACCAACGACATAGGTAAAAAAAGGGATGAGGTCCTACGAAACGAATTTAAGGAGCTAGGAGCTAAATTAAAAAGTAGGACCTCAAAAGTAGTAATCTCGGGATTGCTACCAGTGCCACGTGATAGTCAGAGTAGGAATCGCAGGATAGCGCAGATGAATACGTGGCTTGAGCAGTGGTGCAGCAGGGAGGGATTCAAATTCCTGGGGCATTGGGACCGGTTCTGGGGGAGGTGGGACCAGTACAAACCGGACGGTCTGCACCTGGGCAGGACCGGAACCAATGTCCTAGGGAGAGTGTTTGCTAGTGCTGTTGGGGAGGATTTAAACTAATATGGCAGGGGGATGGGAACCAATGCAGGGAGACAGAGGGAAACAAAAAGGAGGCAAAAGCAAAAGACAGAAATGAGATGAGGAAAAGTGGAGGGCGGAGAAACCCAAGGCAAAGAATAAAAAGGGCCACTGTACAGCAAAATTCTAAAAGGACAAAGGGTGTTAAAAAAACAAGCCTAAAGGCTTTGTGTCTTAATGCAAGGAGTATCCGCAATAAGGTGGATGAATTAATTGTGCAAATAGATGTTAATAAATATGATGTGATTGGGATTACGGAGACGTGGCTCCAGGATGATCAGGGCTGGGAACTCAACATTCAGGGGTATTCAACATTCAGGAAGGATAGAATAAAAGGAAAAGGAGGTGGGGTAGCATTGTTGGTTAAAGAGGAGATTAATGCAATAGTTAGGAAAGACATTAGCTTGGATGATGTGGAATCTATATGGGTAGAGCTGCAGAACACCAAAGGGCAAAAAACATTAGTAGGAGTTGTGTACAGACCTCCAAACAATAATAGTGATGTTCGGGAGGGCATCAAACAGGAAATTATGGGTCCATGCAATAAAGGTGTAGCAGTTATAATGGGTGACTTTAATATGCACATAGATTGGGCTAGCCAAACTGGAAGTAATACGGTGGAGGAGGATTTCCTGGAGTGCATAAGGGATGGTTTTCTAGACCAATATGTTGAGGAACCAACTAGGGGGGAGGCCATCTTAGACTGGGTGTTGTGTAATGAGAGAGGATTAATTAGCAATCTCATTGTGCGAGGCCCCTTGGGGAAGAGTGACCATAATATGGTGGAATTCTGCATTAGGATGGAGAATGAAACAGTAAATTCAGAGACCATGGTCCAGAACTTAAAGAAGGGTAACTTTGAAGGTATGAGGCGTGAATTGGCTAGGATAGATTGGCGAATGATACTTAAGGGGTTGACTGTGGATGGGCAATGGCAGACATTTAGAGACCGCATGGATGAATTACAACAATTGTACATTCCTGTCTGGCGTAAAAATAAAAAAGGGAAGGTGGCTCAACCGTGGCTATCTAGGGAAATCAGGGATAGTATTAAAGCCAAGGAAGTGGCATACAAATTGGCCAGAAATAGCAGCGAACCTGGGGACTGGGAGAAATTTAGAACTCAGCAGAGGAGGACAAAGGGTTTGATTAGGGCAGGGAAAATGGAGTACGAGAAGAAGCTTGCAGGGAACATTAAGGTGGATTGCAAAAGTTTCTATAGGTATGTAAAGAGAAAAAGGTTAGTAAAGACAAACGTAGGTCCCCTGCAGTCAGAATCAGGGGAAGTCATAACGGGGAACAAAGAAATGGCAGACCAATTGAACAAGTACTTTGGTTCGGTATTCACTAAGGAGGATACAAACAACCTTCCGGATATAAAAGGGGTCAGAGGGTCTAGTAAGGAGGGGGAACTGAGGGAAATCTTTATTGGTCGGGAAATTGTGTTGGGTAAATTGATGGGATTGAAGGCCGATAAATCCCCAGGGCCTGATGGACTGCATCCCAGAGTACTTAAGGAGGTGGCCTTGGAAATAGCGGATGCATTGACAGTCATTTTCCAACATTCCATTGATTCTGGATCAGTTCCTATGGAGTGGAGGGTAGCCAATGTAACCCCACTTTTTAAAAAAAGGAGGGAGAGAGAAAACAGGGAATTATAGACCTGTCAGCCTGACCTCAGTAGTGGGTAAAATGATGGAATCAATTATTAAGGATGTCATAGCAGTGCATCTGGAAAATGGTGACATGATAGGTCCAAGTCAGCATGGATTTGTGAAAGGGAAATCATGCTTGACAAATCTTCTGGAATTTTTTGAGGATGTTTCCAGTAAAGTGGACAAAGGAGAACCAGTTGATGTGGTATATTTGGACTTTCAGAAGGCTTTCGACAAGGTCCCACACAAGAGATTAATGTGCAAAGTTAAAGCACATGGGATTGGGGGTAGTGTGCTGACGTGGATTGAGAACTGGTTGTCAGACAGGAAGCAAAGAGTAGGAGTAAACGGGTACTTTTCAGAATGGCAGGCAGTGACTAGTGGGGTGCCGCAAGGCTCTGTGCTGGGGCCCCAGCTGTTTACATTGTACATTAATGATTTAGACGAGGGGATTAAATGCAGTATCTCCAAATTTGCGGATGACACTAAGTTGGGTGGCAGTGTGAGCTGCGAGGAGGATGCTATTAGGCTGCAGAGTGACTTGGATAGGTTAGGTGAGTGGGCAAATGCATGGCAGATGAAGTATAATGTGGATAAATGTGAGGTTATCCACTTTGGTGGTAAAAACAGAGAGACAGACTATTATCTGAATGGTGACAGATTAGGAAAAGGGAAGGTGCAACGAGACCTGGGTGTCATGGTACATCAGTCATTGAAGGTTGGCATGCAGGTACAGCAGGCGGTTAAGAAAGCAAATGGCATGTTGGCCTTCATAGCGAGGGGATTTGAATACAGGGGCAGGGAGGTGTTGCTACAGTTGTACAGGGCCTTGGTGAGGCCACACCTGGAGTATTGTGTACAGTTTTGGTCTCCTAACTTGAGGAAGGACATTCTTGCTATTGAGGGAGTGCAGCGAAGGTTCACCAGACTGATTCCCGGGATGGCGGGACTGACCTATCAAGAAAGACAGGATCAACTGGGCTTGTATTCACTGGAGTTCAGAAGAATGAGAGGGGACTTCATAGAAACGTTTAAAATTCTGACGAGTTTAGACAGGTTAGATGCAGGAAGAATGTTCCCAATGTTGGGGAAGTCCAGAACCAGGGGTCACAGTCTGAGGATAAGGGGTAAGCCATTTAGGACCGAGATGAGGAGAAACTTCTTCACCTAGAGAGTGGTGAACCTGTGGAAATCTCTACCACAGAAAGTAGTTGAGGCCAATTCACTAAATATATTCAAAAGGGAGTTAGATGAAGTCCTTACTACTCGGGGGATCAAGGGTTATGGCGAGAAAGCAGGAAGGGGGTACTGAAGTTTCATATTCAGCCATGAACTCATTGAATGGCGGTGCAGGCTAGAAGGGCTGAATGGCCTGCTCCTGCACCTATTTTCTATGTTTCTATGTTTCTATGAGAGAGATTGGGGGATGAGAGAGACTGCGGGGGGGGTGGGGGAGGGAGACTGGGGGTTGAGAGAGACTGGGAGGGATGAGCGAGACTGGGGTGTGGGAGAAACTGGAGGGTGAAAGAGACTAATAACATTTTTATTAGAGTTCATTAACAAAAGAAGTAAATAAGGCTTTGTTAGATCATTTAAATTAATGCCTCACACTAGAAAATACGACAATCCATTTAAAAATACATCAAACTGTGGAGAACTATAAAGATCTGTATAATATCAAACAAAGCTGTCAGCTCTGTGTACATACTGTCCACTTCACCATCATAGGCAGTCCCTTGGAATCGAGGAAGACTTGCATCCACTCCTGAAGTGAGTTATTTGGTGGCTGAACAGTCCAATATGAGAGCCACAGACTCTGTCACAGGTGGGACAGACAGTCGATGAGGGAAGGGGTGGAAGGGGTTTGCCGCATGCTCTTTCCGCTGTCTGCGCTTGATTTTTTCATGCTCTCAAGGTGCTCAGCGCCCTCTCGGGTGCACTTCCTCCACTTCGGGCGATCTTGGGCCAGGGACTCCCAGGTGTCAGTGGGGATGTCGCACTTTATCAGGGAGGCTTTGAGGGTGTCCTTGTAGCGTTTCCGCTGCCCACCTTTAGCTCATTTGCTGTGAGGGAGCTCTGAGTAGAGCACTTGCTTTGGGAGTTTCGTGTCTGCCATGTGGACTATGTGGCCTGCCCAGCAAAGCTGATCGAGTGTGGTCAATGCTTCAATGCTGGGGACGTTAGACTGAATGAGGACGTTGATGTTGGTGCTTCTGTCCTCCCTTGGGATTTGTAGGATCTTGCGAGACATCGTTGGTGATATTTCTCCAGCAACTTGAGGTGTCTACTGTACATGGTCCGTGTCTCTGAGCCATAAAAAAGGGCAGGTATTACGACAGCCCTCTAGACCATGAGCTTGGTGGCAGTTTTGAGGGCCTGGTCTTCAAACACTCTTTTCCTCAGGTGGCCGAAGGCTGCACTGGCGCACTGGAGACGGTGTTGGATCTCATCATCGATGCCTGCTCTTGTTGCTTGGAGGCTCCCGAGATATGGGAAGTGGTCCACGGTGTCCAGGGCCACGCCGTGGATCTTGATGACAGGGGGGCAGTGTTGTGTGGTGAGGACAGGCTGGTTGAGGACCTTTGTCTTACAGATGTTTAGAGTAGTGCCCATGCTTTCATACACCTCAGTAAATACGTCGACTATGTCCTGGAGTTCAGCCTCTGTATGTGCGCAGACGCATGCGTCGTCTGCATCCTGTAGCTCGATGACAGAGGTTGGGGTGGTCTTGGATCTGGTCTGGAGATGGCGCAGGTTGAACAGGTTCCCACTGGTTCTGTAGTTTAGTTCGACTCCAGCGGGGAGCTTGTTGGCTGTGAGGTGGAGCATGGCGGCGAGAAAGATTGAGAAGAGGGTTGGGGCGATGACGCAGCCCTGTTTGACCCCGGTCCGGACGTGACTTGAGTCTGTGATGGATCCGTTGATAAGGATCATGGCCTGCAAGTTGTCATGGAGCAGGTGGAGGATGTTGACAAACTTTTGGGGGCATCCGAAACGGAGGAGGACGCTCCATAGACCCTCGAGGTTGATAGTGTCAAAGGCTGTTCCCTGCATTTTTCCTGTAGCTGTCGTGCTACAAAAATCATGTCCGTTGTGCCCCGTAGGGGACGAAATCCGCACTGTGACTCCAGGAGGAGCTCCTCGGCCACGGGAAGAAGATGGTTGAGGAGGACTCTCGCGATTACTTTCCCAGTGGCTGATAGCAGGGAGATTCCTCTGTAGTTGCTGCAGTCGGACTTGTCCCTTTTTTAAAGATGATCACGATTACTGCATCTCTGCGATCCCCCGGTATGCTTTCTTCCCTCCAGATGAGACAGATGAGGTCGTGTATTCGCACCAGCAGTGCCTCTCTGCCATACTTCAGTGCCTCAGCAGGGATTCCATCTGCACCCGTAGCCTTGTTGTTTTCAAGCTGTCTTATGGCTTTTTCTACCTCGTGCAGTGTTGGTGTCTCACTGAGGTGGTGGCGGGTAGCATGCTGCGGGATGGAGTCGAGAACACTCGAGTCAAAGGCAGAGTCTCGATTGAGGAGATCTTTGAAGTGCTCCTTCCAGCGAGCCCTGACTGCCTCGGTGTCCTTGATGAGTGTTTCCCCATTCTTGGCCAGCAGTGGGGTTGGGCCTTGGTTGTTTGGCCCATAGGTGGCCTTGACTGCATGAAGAATCCTTGCACGTCATGGCTGTTGGCCAGCTGCTGTATCTCCTGTGCTTTCTCCATCCACCACCTGTTCTTTAGGTCCTGGGTTTTTGTTGTACCTCAGCCTTGAGCCATCTGTAATGCTGCTTTGCTGCTCCCGCATTGGGTTGTTGTTTAAGGCTCAGAAATGCCCTGCACATTCAATCTATTAGTTCTTGGATCTCCTGATCATTCTCATCAAACCAGTCCTGGTGTTTCCTGGTTGAGTAACTGAGCGTCTCTTTGCAGGCACTGGTTATGGAGACCAAGCGCTGTGGGCATTCTGCGTCTCAGGGTCGTCAAGGCATGCCAGGTTAGCTGTGAGGCGCTGACTGTATAGGACTCTCTTAGCTGGGTCCTTAAGTGCTCCGGCATTGACTTTTTTGTGGCATTGCTTCTGCTGCCCCCTCCGCTTTGGGGCTATGTTGATGTCGATAATGGATCGGAGTAGGCGGTAGTCCGTCCAGCAGAAGATCCAGTTAAAAGCACCTTCTCCAGGACGGTATGCAGTTCCAGCAGTATGTCGGTGTTATGTCATGAAACTTGCACTTTTGGGCGGTATGTCGGCAGTCTACATGGGCAGGCGGTGTGCATACTGCCCGGCGATAAGTCACTCATGAAACTTCCGCCGGGCGGTATGTCGTCAGTATGTACCTGATTTTTGACGAAACTTGTGTTTTTGGGAGGTAAACGGGTGGTAGTGGGTAGTTTGTCAATGAATTTCAGGCCCGTAGTGTTGGCATTGGAGATACAAATGCAAATTTTTATTCAAGGTCCATAGGTTTTGGTAGGCTACATTTGGTATGCTAAAGGTTAGATTTTAGATACGATTTAATTCTCCAGTACTTTTAAATCCAACAATCAGAATGCAACGGGCTATAAATTGCATTCAAAATTGTGCTACTTTTGCGAAGTGAAATTTTTGCTCAAGTTTCCATTCAAGCTAATGTTCATATTGCCGAAAGTAAATTCATCCATTTACCAGTGCAACCAGGCAGTGTTCTGGAATGTAATATATATATATATATTTTTTAATTGCATTCAAAATATTCCTTCTTGTATTTAAGAGTGGTAGGCTGGTGCTATTTGATTAATACAGCTGAAAATAGGTTTATCAGAAAACAATAAGCATTTTTAATCAGAGTGTCAATCCACCACCTGTGAGTAGCCCGATTTGAAATAACTGAAAATGACTCAAAAATAAAAACAGAACCATTTGCTCGTTACATCGGCATACTGTAGTCAGTTTCTTGCTAAGATAAAAACAATGGGCCCATGGGATCCTCGCAAGTTCCGGCTTTAGGTATGCAAAGCGTATGCGCCTAAACCCGGCTCTTGTGTTTTTGGGCGGTAAGCGGGCGGTAGTGAGTGGTCTGTCAATGAATTTCGGGCCAGTAGTGTTGGCATTGGGGATACCGCATCTGAACTTAAAGGGTCTCCGCAGGCAGAGAGGTGGGCTATTTGCCCAACACCTGCCCAGCGAATGTCCTTCAAATTCTTATCACTGATTAAAAAAAAGACATGAGGCCTGCCTTTATCAGCGTAAGACTTTTAAAGTGCAGAAAAATATACATTTTAAAATAATTAAACATTTAAAATCCTTTTAAATAAGGTAAGTTTATTTTTAGACCCCTTAAAATATGTAAATTTAATTTCCAAAAAATTAAATTTTTGTTTTAAATAATTAATTAAATTAAATTTTTATAAATTTGAAATAGGTGACTTTTTTTTTAGGTATTTTCAGTGTTTCTGAAGGTATTTTTGGAGGATCCCCATTCATACTTATGTGAGCCCCAATTTACATAAGTATGAATGGGAATTCCCCCTACTCTGATAGGTTGGGCCGGCCCACATGATCCCATTGATACGTAGATAATCCATACCCAGGATATGTGTGCCCCTACGAAGGCCTTCACATAGAGGGCCAAGACTGGTAGTCTCCAAACCTCAGGGACCACCAGATACTTTCGTAGAAATTTTTGCAGTTGGAGGCATCCGCCCGCGGGAAGGAAGTAACCAACCGCTATTTCTGGGCCAATATTTAGATTTTAAAAGGTATCTATTAGTGTCCTTGCGCTCCCCCCAAAAAAGCTTAATTCTAAGAACCTCTTCAAAGGCTCACAAACGGCACAATTAGTGGAAGCTCGCCATGGTGATTAATTTGATCTGGGGGCGTGGCCAGTTTTGTTTGCCGTATCAGCTTCCATCACGATGGTTTTTAAACTAGCACTAAAGATCGCAGAAACTCAATTTGCACTGATTTAATTTGTGCTTGAAATTTTTCGATCATATAGAATCATAGAAATTTACGTCACAGAAGGAGGCCATTTGACCCATCGTCTCTGTGCCAGCCGCAAAAGAGCTATGCAGCCTAATCCCACTTTCCAGCTCTTAGTCTGTAGCCCTGTAGGTTTTTTGGCTGTTTTTTTGCGCTGGTTTGGCCGATTTGGGGAAAATTGTGTTGCTAACCAGTGCAACCTAGCAGAAACTCCAGGCCTTTATGTTAGCATTCTAAGGGGCTGAAATTGATGAAGGCCCCCGCCCGCCCAAGTGCTGCCCAAAGTACTGCCGATGGCTGCCGAGGTACCTGACGGTACTTTGGGCAGGATTTTCATCAAAAATGTCCTTCAAAGGGCGACGGGCGGCAAATGAGGGACTTATGCCGCCAATCTGGGCGCTTGCCGCCCAAGTGCCGTCGAGGATGGAGTCAGCCCAGGGAGGGTCGAAGATCTGCAAAGAAAAATCATTGAAAAAAAAACCATCGGAACACCTTCAGGGGACCCAATCAGGTAAGTCGCTGTGAAAAAAGTGTTTAAAAAATATTTACCAACCTTTTTTTAAGGTCTCCATGTTCACCGTTGGGGACAGACCAGCCTCCAGCCAGCGGTCGACTCCTGCCGACTCCCGCCCGCATGAATATGGCATCTTGGTGGGCGGGAATCCACTTACACCACTCGGCCGTCCGCTGATGTCAGCGGACGGTTCCCAGTGGATCTCCCCTCCCGCCTGCTCCAGACCAAATTGAAAGTAGCACTGGGCGGAACCCAAAGAGGAATGTCAGCGACAGTGGGTGGTGAGTCCATCAATTTTGGGCCCTTTTTATTAACTGAATTTTGATTTCACTGTGAATTAATTTTCTACACTTAAGTGTATTTTTAATGTACAATATAATGCTTTATGGAGCAACAATGAATAAATCCAATTTTATTGTAGTTATGAAACAAACAGGAATTTTTGTTGACCAAATTATATTTTCCATCTGCTTTCAAAATGAGAACATAAGATAATATGGAATGAAAAAAACCATTAGAGCCACTTTGCATCCCCGACCTGCAAGGACCATCAGCAGGTTGGGGCCTTCAAAGGAGCAGTGTGGAGCGTACCACTTCAAGGTGCAGCGTGTGCTGGAGAGCGATGGCTGTGAAGAGGGTAACTGGATTGGACGTCACCTTGGCCCAGGTTGCTGATTGGGGTGTGGGCAGGTACAGCAGAAGCGGTGAGGTTGGGGCGCAGGAGCGACGAGTGATCAGGAGAGGCGTGAGTTCGGGGCGCAGAAAAGGCGAGGGCCCAAAGAAAGCACGGGCCAGCCCACACTGCAATATGTGTGCGCACTAGGTCCGTGCAGCAGAGCTGGTCTCCAGTCGTCTTGGCTAATAACCCTTGCCACTGGACCAAGACCTAGCTCTGTCAAGCCCGTGTGGTGGCTGGTGTGCAATGGCCATCACAAGTTAAAAAAAAATCCACGCACAGGCACCTTCTACCCTTCAACTTGTAGTTTGGGACCTGGAATATTAGGTCCTTCATTGAAACACCTGTGAACTCACTTTGGCATGGAAACAAGTCATCCTCGATAGGAGAGACGGCCTATGATGATGATGATGACTTTATTATGGATTGTACCATGCAGTTAATCCTTGCCGGGAAAGTTGTTCATAGTGCTCCCGATTCCCAAACAGAAAGCAAAACTCCAAAACTATCAGCCATTTCCACTATTAATTTTTGGTTTGCTGCCCTCAACATTCACTATCCCCATTAATTTACAGCTCTATGGGCTCAATTTTCCCCAAAGCTTTTTTTTTGGCGTACTTAAAGAATTACACACATTTTTTGGGGGCCCCAAGTACGGCAAAAAAAATGTTCCAAGTTTCCCCGTTGGATTTCTTCATTCTGGCACAGCCTAACCTGTCCTTTAGTTTTGGGGGTGGAGCCTTGATCTGCGCCAAAAAGATCGGGTTGCCACGGTAACCAGGGACACAATGTAAGCTGAGGCTGGAAAGTGAAGCATACAGCCAGCTCGCAACACATTAAAACACATTGCATCAACTTAAAAACACATTCATCAACTTAAAAACACATTAAAATATATTGCAGCAACTTACCTCCAATTATTAAACTCACCCCCCCCCCCCACCGATTCCGGTGCCGATCTCCGCCCCCGCCCCTATCCCAGACCCGAGGGCCTCCCAGTCTGCTTCCCGCGCCCGCCTGGAGCCTCGAGTGCCTTGCCATTGCCAGTCCCGCTCCCCTGCCCCTAGCCCTGGCCGAAGGACTTGCCGGTCCTGCTCCCACCCCCAAACCCCTTGCCAGTGCCAGTCCAGCTACAGCTCCCCCGTCCCCCCCCAGCCCCGACTGCCTTACCGGTCCTGCCCCTATCCCAGGCCGAGTGGCCTCCCGGTATGCTCCCTCATTCCTATCCCAGGCCGTGTGGCCTCCCGGTCCGCTCCCCCGCCCCTATCCCAGGCCAAATGGCCTCCTCCCTCCTGGTCCCCACACCTAACTACACCCGAAAGGCTTCCCCCCATCCCCCCCCTCTCTCTCCCCCCACTCTTTCTCCCCTCCTCTCACCCACCCCACCTGCCCAACCCCCTCTCTCTCCTCTCCTCTCTCTCTCTCTCTCTCTCGCCCACCCCCCTCTCTCTTACCTTTGCTGCTGCTGCTGTCTGGGCATCTGCTGCACTTACCTGCGCCAATTTCCTTACCTGCGCTGATTTCTTTAACTTTCCAGAAGGATTTTCTGCAAGGGCCACATTCGCTGGCCTAAGCAGTACTGGAGTAACTCTCAGCTGGCCAAACTTGCCTAAATGGCCAGAATTGGCACGGGTGGCAGGTTGCGCCACCTTTGGCTGAAAAAAAACATACGTTAAAAAAAACCGTAACTAACTGAGTTACGCTGGTGCAAATTGATGGGGGAAACTGTGGTTTTTTAAACTAAGGCCAAAAAAAGCGGCCTGCTCAAAAAAAAAGAGTGCAAATCACTGGGGAATATTGAGCCCATAGTATATCCTGCATTCAAGCATTTTGGGATATATTCCCATCTTTACAAATTTTTATAATATTTTTTATTTTGGAAGATTTTAACATCTGCCAATTGAAATTGCTACTGTTTGAGATTTACCTTTGGGCAACTTTGTTGCTCCCAATTATGATAGTGGGAACCATAGAAAAATCACCACTACCATTACTACACATGTAATAATGCTGCTTTCACACTGTGCAAACAGCTAATTGGAACATAACAAAAAATAATTATGAAAATGTCTTCAATACGGCTGTGGAGTATTGCAAACTTAGCTGAAATAGACCAACAATATTACAAAAGCAAAATATTGCGGATGCTGGAATCTGAAATAAAAATAGAAAATGCTGGAAATCTCAGCAGGTCAAGCAATATCTGTGGAGAGAAACAGAGTTAACGTTTCAGGTCTGTGACCTTTTGTTAGAATTGGAAAAGTTTGAGATGGAAGTTCAGGGGCACTGAAAGGGGGGAGGGGAGGAAAGAACAAAAAGGAAGGTCTGTGATAGGGTGGAAGGCAGGAGAGATTAAGTGACAAAAGGGCTGATGGGGAAAATGAGATGGTAATGGAACAAGTTAAGAAACAAAAGATGAGTCTAGATAGGGTGCGAATGGCAGAATCATCACCAGCTGCCATGGGAAAGAGAAAAAAGGGGTGTTTTTTCAACAATATTACAAATCTCCAACTTAACCCAAATACACGGTCCAGTCCAAGCTGACCTGACCCGACTCCCAATGATAGCGCCAACTGGACCCAATTCACAATTGCAGTTCACAAACTCAAATAAACAAACCTATAACTAACCCATATACTAAAAGGATTAACATATATATATGAGTTGAAATTCCAATCGTTGTTTATTTGTAAGATACGAGTGAAATAAATAAGTCACGTACTGAAAAGAATGAACTTACAGCTGACAAGCTGATAATTTCTCTGTGCACAGATGAGTTAATGACTTTGTTAAAAGCATGCACAGCATTTTGAAGCAAGGCATAATAACCCTTTTAACAATGTGATAATTATTAATTACTGCCAATCAACCTTTCTGCAACTGAAAATTGAATATTACAAGTTTGGAGTCTCATTCCTTCAGGTATTAATTGTTCAAGATTTTAAAAATGTCAAATATAATTTTGTTTATTAATATACTTTTTCTTTCTGTCTCTCTTTTTTCCCTCTCTCAAATCAATCTTTCTTTCCCTCTCTTTATTTTTCTTTCTGTTCCTGATTTGACATTGAATTCACCCATTCTAATTTGCATTTCCTTCTCAGTCCTTCCACCATTTATTTCTCAATCCTTCAATTTAATTGATTAATGAGACACATTGTTGGTTGTCCTGTTCACTCGGGTCCCAGATACCCTGTTTCTGCGCTGTTATCAGCTCACACTTTTGGCAACTTAGTGGTCAAAAATGTTTTGAGCTAAAGGGTGCAGGGACCAGTTTAGCTAACAGTAGATGCCATTATATGCCCTGCTTTAGCAAAATCTGGCCCAATATTAACTAGCTATTTAAAAAATAGTGCAATGAGAAATTTCAATTCCCTTGAATTTTATCTTAATATTTGTTTTACTGATATCTGTTTGTTTTATAAACTAAAATGACAGAATTGGGACCACTTCTGAACACACTGTGAAGAAGACATTTAACCCCGCAATTGTTATTGAGAAATGTAATTATCTGAGTACTGTTGGATTCCAAGAGCCTCTGACAAAGACATTTGCTTGGTTGCCCTCTTCCTGGTATGATGTGTAAAGCACACCAAAGATTTACTAGGTTGTCCCTATGGTACAACAATGTTGATATTCCAAATCTGGGTATTTTTATTGGTGGAAATTGCCCTTTAAAGACAATTTATAGGCAATAAAATGGATGTATTTTAAAATTTGTACTGATCGCCAGAAAGGACACCAGAGAGTCAAGAGACTGAGTAAACAATGTAAGCAATTTAAAACTTGTGTTTTAGGGACCACAGCATTGTAGAACCATGGGATTAGAGAGATTTGCTAGAAAAAAAAAAGTTTATAAAGAGAATCAATAAGGAAAAGTAACGCTAAAGTAATAAAGGAATTCTAGACAATGAGAGAAGGGGAATGTGGGAATAATATAGCAAACAGAAGTTAATGATTTTTGAAAAACATGTGTTTAAAGTGTATATTTTAGTCCTGTATGGTCAAACTTATCGTAACAAAATGAATCTTGATATTTGAGTAACTTTACTATATAATTGCTTGTTATTTTTAATATCCCAATGTGTAAACTGAAAGCAGGTGAACTTGCTGTCTACTACTAACTTATCTGGAAAAAAAAATCTGCAAGTTTTTTCACTTCTAATACACGTTTTAGTTATTTTGAACTGAACATTATATGGCTCCCAGATACCAGTACTATTTTGTTTTCTTATAAAATAATTCAGATTAGCCTTTAGATTAGTTTTGGCTTTTAAATTTTGCTGCCGTGGTCAAGGTACTCAGTTTCTCCATTTTTTCTCATAGGAATGTCTTTACTTTTCACGCCTTTTAATATGGTCTTTAAAATGATCCTTTGTTTTCTCTATCCTTTTGAACCTGGGGAGCTATTAGTGAGGCTTAGACACTGAGGTTTAGAGAGTCATGGCACTGGATAAGGCTAAATATTGATAATAGAGTAACATGCATCCTGATCTTACCCGATTTCTAATGGCTGCAAATATTATCAAAAAAATAAAACTTTACCTCTAAACTATCACTTCAGTGCAGTACTAAGGGGGAGCGCTACATTGTCAGAGGTGCCATCCTTAAGATATAACATCAAGCTGAGGCCCTGTTGTCTTTCGAGTGTGGTTCAATGGTTTAGGTAGGTGTTAAAGATCCCATGACACTCTTTGAAGAAGAGATGGAACTTTCCAGGTGACCAGGCCAAGATTCTTCCCTCAAACAATACTATCAGAAACAGATTCACTGGTTATTTATCTAGTTACCATTTGTAGAATCTTCCTGCGAGCATAAGGCTCACTTAACAACCATCATTGCATTTCTAAAGTAATTCATTGTGTGAAGCACTTTGTAAGACTTTTCTAAGAATATTGGTATAGAAGGAAAGAGCTGCCATTTATATAGCATCCTTCATTCACATCATCAGGATGTCCCAAAGCAACTCACAACAAATTAAGTACTTTTGCCTTTTCCCTTGTGGTTTTGAAGTGTGGTCAGTTGTATAATGTAGACAAACACAGCAACCAATATATACATAGTAAGGTCCCACAAACAATAATGAGATAAATGACCAGAGAATCTGTATGAGTGATGTTGGTTGAAAGATAAATGCTGACCAGTATAACAGGAGAACTCCCTTGCTCTTCATACAATAGTACAATGGGATATTTTACATTCACCTGAGGGGACAAATGGATAGCATATCTGACAGTGCAGAACTCCCTCATACTGAGATGTCAGCTTAGATTATGTGCTCAAGTCTCTAGAATGGGACTCAGAGGTGTGAATACTACCACCGACCCAAGGTAAGATTTGAGATAATATGCAAATCTTTCTTTCTATTGTCCATTCTTTGGCATACAAAGTGGCCAAGATTAGTGGGAAGCCAGAGGATTGGGAAACTTTTAAAAACCAGCAAAGACCGACTAAAAAAATAATAAAGAGTGGGAAGATTGATTATGAAAATAAACTAGCAAGAAAAAACAGATAACAAGAGTTTCTACAGGTATATACAAAGGAAGAGAGTGGCTAAAGTAAATGTTGGTCCCTTAGAGAATGAGACTGGGGAATTAATAATAGGGAACAAGGAAATGGCAGAGACTTTGAACAAATATTTTGTATCGGTCTTCATGGTAGAAAACACTAAAAACATCCCAACAATGGATAATCAAGAGGTTGAAAGGAGGAAGGATACAATCACTGTCACTAAAGAAGAAGTACTCGGTAAAATAATGGGACTAAAGGTGGACAAGTCCCCGGGACCTGACTGCTTGCATTCTAGGGTCTTAAAAGAAGTGGATGCATTGGTTGTAATCTACCAAAATTCCCGGGATTCTGTGGAGATCCCAGCGGATTGAAAAACAGCAAATGTAATGCCCCTATTTATAAAAGGAGGTAAGCAGAAAGCAGGAAACTACAGACCAGTTAGCCTAACATCTATCGTTGGGAAAATGCTGGAGTCCATTATTAAGGAAGCAGTTGCAGGATATTTGGGAAAGCAAAATTCAGTCCAGCAGAGTCAGCATGGTTTTATGATAGGGAAATCATGTTTGAAAAATTTGCTGGAGTTCTTTGAGGATGTACAAGCAGGGTGGATAAGGAGTAACAAGTGGATTTCCAGAAGGCATTCGATAAGGTACCACATAAATGGTTACCGCACAAGATAAAAGTTCACAAGGTTGGGGTAATATATAGTGGATTGGCTAACGAACAGAAAACAGAGAGTCGAGATAAATGGGTAATTTTCCGGTTGGCAAACAGTAACTAGTGAGTGCCGCAGGGATCGGTAATGGGGCCTCAACTATTTACAATCTATATTAATGACTTGGATGAAGGGACCGCGTGTAATGTAGCCAAGTTTGCTGATGATACAAAGCAAATTGTGAGGAGGACACAAAAAATCTGCAAAGGGGTATAGAAGGCTCAGTGAATGGGAAAAAATGTGGCACGTGGGGTATAATGTGGGAAAGTGTGAGGTTATCCACTTTGACAGAAAAATAAAAATGCAAATTATAATTTAAATGGAGAAAAATCTAAAGTGCTGCAGTACAGAGGGAACTGGGGGTCCTTGTGCATGAAACACAAAATGTTAGTATGCAGGTACAGCAAGTAATCAGGAAGGCAAATGGAATGTTGGCCTTTATTGCAAGGGGGATGGATTATAAAAGCAGAGAAGTCCTGCTACAATTGTACAGGGTATTGGTGAGGCCACACCTAGAGTACTGAGTACAGTTTTGTTCTCCATATTTAAGGAGTGATATACTTGCATTGGAGGCAGTTTAGAGAAGGTTCACGAGGTTGTTTGCAGAGATGCAGGGGTTGACCTATGAAGAAAGGTTAGGCAGATTGGGCCTGTACTCATTGGAATTCAGAAGAATGAGAGATGATCTTATTGAAACATATAAGATTATGAGGGTGCTCGACAAGGTAGATGCAGAGAGGATGTTCCACTCATGGGGAAATCTAGAACTAGGGGACATAGTTTCAGAATTTAAAACTGAGAGGAGGAGGAATTTCTTGTCTCAGAGGGTTGTAAATCTGTGGAATTCTCTGCCCCAGAGAGGCTGGGTCATTGAATATATTTAAGGCGGAGATAGACAGATTGATGAGCGATATGGGAATAAATGGTTATAGGGAGTGGGCAGGGAAGTGCAGCTGAGTCCATGATCAGATCAGCCATGATCTTATTAAATGGCGGAGCAGGCTCGAGGGGCCAAATGGCCTACTCCTACTCCTATTTCTTATGTTCTTAGTCAGAATTGAATAGCACCTTCCCTAAAGGCCTAGTGAGTAAAGGCCACCCAATGTAATACTGAGCCACAGAGACAAGAAGATCTCATGTTTGATCCCCATTCTGATTACCAAGCTGCATTAGTTCATTTTAGTTAGGCAAGGTTAGATTATTATAATTAGCCTCAGCATTTATGGACTAAAGAAACGGAAAAAAACCCCACAAGGTTTGTGCATCTGGTTAATATCTAGAAACCCTTGCTGGAATGTGATTATGTGTGGATGTCAGGTGAGAACAGGATCTCGTACTGCTGTAACAACCTCCACAGTCTAATAGCACATCAACATCGACTGTTCTGGCTCCCATTTGAAAAATAGCCATTTGGCGAAGGTACTGCACCACTGCTAACACCTCTGAAACTATAAGCCAGCAACAGTCAGTACTGTCAGGAAAGTAATGGAAGAAAATTTGAATACAAAAAAATGAACAACATTCCTTAATCAGAAAAGGATTGTTGTTGGTGCTGAGACATGATATGATTGAACCGTAACCCTAACTTCTTATGGTTCTTAAAATAAACCTTAAATAAGAATGGACCCGTCATTTCAATGCTACATCAGTCGCTGTTGAAACTTTGTTAACTTTTTAAATTATAAAAAGTGAAAATTAAAATTGTATAATATTTGATTTTTAGCACCACAAATAAGTCCGTCACTGCTCAAATTTATTTCATAGCAAATCTATAAATATTTTAAGCATACAGATCAAGTTATGTTAAACAAGCAATTTTTGTGTCCATCCTAATCTATTGCATATGTGTGGGTGGCAGTGAGAATGTTACTACATTTATTTGTCAAAACTGTAATTCAGTCTTTTTTCTTTCCACAGGAGGTATTACATTTGGGGAAAGAAATTCCTTCTAATCCCTATTATTGCCAACTTGATGGTCAGATGTCCCATGTATTTACTGAGACACTGGGCAAGTACACACTAGTCGGTGAATCACTGAACATGACTGCAGCAAAGCGTCTAAGGCTAGTTCTATTTGCACCAGGAACATGCACGTCATTGGAGTATAGCATACGGGTCTATTGTCTGGAAGATACTCAAAATGCACTGAAGGTAAATAATTAACCAAAACTTTCATACACGCCTATTGCTTTCAGAAGGCTGTATCATAGAAACATAGAAAATAGGTGCAGGAGTAGGCCATTCGGCCCTTCTAGCCTGCACCGCCATTCAATGAGTTCATGGCTGAACATTCAACTTCAGTACCCCATTCCTGCTTTCTCGCCATACCCCTTGATCCCCCTAGTAGTAAGGACCTCATCTAACTCCTTTTTGAATATATTTAGTGAATTGGCCTCAACAACTTTCTGTGGTAGAGAATTCCACAGGTTCACCACTCTCTGGGTGAAGAAGTTCCTCCGCATCTCGGTCCTAAATGGCTTACCCCTTATCCTTAGACTGTGACCTCTGGTTCTGGACTTCCCCAATATTGGGAACATTCTTCCTGCATCTAACCTGTCTAACCCCGTCAGAATTTTAAATGTTTCTATGAGGTCCCCTCTCATTCTTCTGAACTCCAGTGAATACAAGCCCAGTTGATCCAGTCTTTCTTGATAGGTCAGTCCCGCCATCCCAGGAATCAGTCTGGTGAACCTTTGCTGCACTCCCTCAATAGCAAGAATGTCCTTCCTCAGGTTAGGAGACCAAAACTGTACACAATACTCCAGGTGTGGCCTCACCAATGCCCTGTACAACTGTAGCAACACCTCCCTGCCCCTGTACTCAAATCCCCTTGCTATGAAGGCCAACATGCCATTTGCTTTCTTAACCGCCTGCTGCACCTGCATGCCAACCTTCAATGACTGATGTACCACGACACCCAGGTCTCTTTGCACCTCCCCTTTTCCTAATCTGTCACCATTCAGATAATAGTCTGTCTCTCTGTTTTTACCACCAAAGTGGATAACCTCACATTTATCCACATTATACTTCATCTGCCATGCATTTGCCCACTCACCTAACCTATCCAAGTCGCTCTGCAGCCTCACAGCATCCTCCTCGCAGCTCACACTGCCACCCAACTTAGTGTCATCCGCAAATTTGGAGATACTATATTTAATCCCATCATCTAAATCATTAATGTACAGTGTAAACAGCTGGGGCCCCAGCACAGAACCTTGCGGTACCCCACTAGTCACTGCCTGCCATTCTGAAAAGTACCCATTTACTCCTACTCTTTGCTTCCTGTCTGACAACCAGTTCTCAATCCATGTCAGCACACTACCCCCAATCCCATGTGCTCTAACTTTGCACATCAATCTCTTGTGTGGGACCTTGTCGAACGCCTTCTGAAAGTCCAAATATACCACATCAACTGGTTCTCCCTTGTCCACTCTACTGGAAACATCCTCAAAAAATTCCAGAAAATTTGTCAAGCATGATTTTCCTTTCACAAATCCATGCTGACTTGGACCTATCATGGCACCTCTTTCCAAATGCACTGCTATGACATCCTTAATAATTGATTCCATCATTTTACCCACTACCAATGTCAGGCTGACCGGTCTATAATTCCCTGTTTTCTCTCTCCCTCCTTTTTTAAAAAGTGGGGTTACACCTCCACTCTATAGGAACTGATCCAGAGTCAATGGAATGTTGGAAAATGACTGTCAATGCATCCACTATTTCCAAGGCCACCTCCTTAAGTACTCTGGGATGCAGTCCATCAGGCCCTGGGGATTTATTGGCCTTCAATCCCATCAATTTCCCCAACACAATTTCCCGGCTAATAAGGATTTCCCTCAGTTCCTCCTCCTTACTAGACCCCCCGACCCCTTTTATAACCGGAAGGTTGTTTGTGTCCTCCTCAGTGAATACCGAACCAAAGTACTTGTTCAATTGGTCCGCCATTTCTTTGTTCCCCGTTATGACTTCCCCTGATTCTGACTGCAGGGGACCTACGTTTGTCTTTACTAACCTTTTTCTCTTTACATATCTATAGAAACTTTTGCAATCCGTCTTAATGTTCCCTGCAAGCTTCTTCTCATACTCCATTTTCCCTGCCCTAATCAAACCCTTTGTCCTCCTCTGCTGAGTTCTAAATTTCGCCCAGTCCCCAGGTTCGCTGCTATTTCTGGCCAATTTGTATGCCACTTCCTTGGCTTTAATACAATCCCTGATTTCCCTTGATAGCCACGGTTGAGCCACCTTCCCTTTTTTATTTTTATGCCAGACAGGAATGTACAATTGTTGTACTTCATCCATGCGGTCTCTAAATGTCTGCCATTGCCCATCCACAGTCAACCCCTTAAGTATCATTCGCCAATCCATCCCAGCCAATTCACACCTCATACCTTCAAAGTTAGCCTTCTTTAAGTTCTGGACCATGGTCTCTGAATTAACTGTTTCATTCTCCATCCTAATGCAGAATTCCACCATATTATGGTCACTCTTCCCCAAGGGGCCTCGCACAACGAGATTGCTAATTCATCCTCTCTCATTACACAACACCCAGTCTAAGATGGCCTCTCCCCTAGTTGGTTCCTCGACATATTGGTCTAAAAAACCATCCCTTATGCACTCCAGGAAATCCTCCTCCACCGTATTGCTTCCAGTTTGGTTAACCCAATCTATGTGCATATTAAAGTCACCCATTATAACTGCTGCACCTTTATTGCATGTACCCCTAATTTCCTGTTTGATGCCCTCCCGAACATCACTACTACTGTTTGGAGGTCTGTACACAACTCCCACTAATGTTTTTTGCCCTTTGGTGTTCTGTAGCTCTACCCATATAGATTCCACATCATCCAAGCTAATGTCCTTCCTAACTATTGCCTTAATCTCCTCCTTAACCAGCAATGCTACCCCACCTCCTTTTCCTTTTATTCTATCCTTCCTGAATGTTGAATACCCCTGGATGTTGAGTTCCCAGCCCTGATCATCCTGGAGCCACGTCTCCGTAATCCCAATCACATCATATTTGTTAACATCTATTTGCACAGTTAATTCATCCACCTTATTGCGGATACTCCTTGCATTAAGACACAAAGCCTTTAGGCTTGTTTTTTTAACACCCTCTGTCCTTTTAGAATTTTGCTGTACAATGGTCCTTTTTGTTCTTTGCCTTGGGTTTCTCTGCCCTCCACTTTTCCTCATCTCCTTTCTGTCTTTTGCTTTTGCCTCCTTTTTGTTTCCCTCTATCTCCCTGCATTGGTTCCCATCCCCCTGCCATATTAGTTTAACTCCTCCCCAACAGCACTAGCAAACACTCCCCCGAGGACATTGGTTCCGATTCTGCCCAGGTTACTCATGTTACTATGAGCAATAATAAGAAAAAACTCAGATGTTGATTAACTAAGCAACGGTGTAGTGAAAGTTGAGTAGTAATGAGTTGGGGACAGCATCAAACAAGAAATAAGGGATGTGTACAATAAAGATACAGCAGTTATCATGGGCGACTTTAATCAACATATTGTTTGGGCTAACCAATCTGATAGCAATGCGGTGGAGGAGGATTTCCTGGAGTGTATTAGGGATGGTTTTCTAGACCAATATGTCGAGGAACCAACTAGAGAGCTGGCCATCCTAGACTGGGTGATGAGTAATGAGAAGGGACTAATTGGCAATCTTGTTGTGCAAGGCCCCTTGGGAAAGAGTGACCATAATATGGTAGAATGCTTTATTAAGGTGGAGAGTGACACAGTTAATTCAGAGACTGGGGTCCTGAACTTAAGGAAAGTTAACTTCGATGGTATGAGACATGAATTGGCTAGAATATACCGGCAAATGATACTTAAAGGGTTGACGGTGGATAGGCAATGGCAAACATTTAATGGATGAACTGCAACAATTGTACATCCCTGTCTGGAGTAAAAATAAAACGGGGAAGGTGGCTCAACCGTGGTAACAAGGGAAAATAAGGATAGTGTTAAATCCAAGGAAGAGGCATATAAATTGGCCAGAAAAAGCAGCAAACCTGAGGACTGGGAGAAATGTAGTATTCAGCAGAGAAGGATTAAGGGTTTAATTAAGAGGGGGAAAATAGAGTACGAGAGGAAGCTTGCCGGGAACATAAAAACTGACTGCAAAAGCTTCTATAGATATGAGAAGAGAAAAAGATTAGTGAAGACAAACGTAGGTCCCTTGCAGTCGGATTCAGGTGAATTTATAATGGGGAACAAAGAAATGGCAGACCAATTGAACAAATATTTTGGTTCTGTCTTCACGAAGGAAGACACAAATAACCATCTGGATGTACTAGGGGACCGAGGGTCTAGTGAAAAGGAGGAACTGAAGGATATCCTTATTAGATGGGAAATTCTGTTAGGGAAATTGATGGGATTGAAAGCTGATAAATCCCCGGGGCCTGATAGTCTGCATGACAGAGTACTTAATAAAGTGGTCCTAGAAATAGTGGATGCATTGGTGATCATTTTCCAACAGTCGATCGACTCTGGATCAATTCCCATGGAATGGAGGGTAGCTAATGTAACACCACTTTTTAAAAAAGGAGGGAGAGAGAAAACGGGTAATTATAGACCAGTTAGCCTGACATCAGTAGTGGGGAAAATGTTGGAATCAATCATTAAGGATAAAATAGCAGCACATTTGAAAAGCAGTGACAGGATCGGTCCAAGTCAGCATGGATTTATGAAAGGGAAATCATGCTTGACGAATTTTCTGGAATTTTTTGAGGATGTAACTAGTAAAGTGGACAAGGGAGAAGCAGTGGATGTGGTGTATTTGGACTTTCAAAAGGCTTTTGACAAGGTCCCAAACATGGAATTGGTGTGCAAAATCAAAGCACATGGTATTGGGGGTAATGTACTGGCGTGGATAGAGAACTGGTTCGCAGACAGGAAGCAGAGAGTCGGGATAAACGGGTTCTTTTCAGAATGGCAGGCAGTGACTAGTGGAGTGCCGCAGGGCTCAGTGCTGGGACCCCAGCTCTTTACAATATAGATTAATGATTTAGATGAACGAATTGAGTGTTATATCTCCAAGTTTGCAGATGGCACTAAATTGGGTGGCGGTATGAGCCGTGAGGAAGATGCTAAGAGGTTGCAGGGTGACTTGGACAGGTTAGGTGAGTGGGCAAATGCATGGCACATGCAGTATAATGTGGATAAATGTGAGGTTATCCACTTTGTGGGCAAAAACACGAAGGCAGAATATTATCTGAACGGCGGCAGATTAGCTAAAGTGGAAGTGCAACGAGACCTGGGTGTCATGGTTCGTCAGTCATTGAAAGTTGGCATACAGGTACAGCAGGCGGTGAAGAAGGCAAATGGTATGTTTGCCTTCATAGCTACGGGATTTGAGTATAGGAGCAGGGAGGTCTTACTGCAGTTGTACAAGGCCTTGGTGAGGCCTCACCTGGAATATTGTGTTCAGTTTTGGTCTCCTAATCTGAGGAAGGACGTTCTTGCTATTGAGGGAGTGCAGCGAAGTTTCAGCAGACTGATTCCAGGGATGGCTGCACTGACATCTGAGGAGAGACTGGATCAACTGGGCTTTAATATACTGGAGTTTAGAAGGATGAGAGGGGATCTCATAGAAACATATAAGATTCTGATGGGACTGGACAGGTTAGATGCGGGAAGAATGTTCCCAATGTTGGGAAAGTCAAGATCCAGGGGACACAGACTTAGGATAAGGGGTAGGTCATTTAGGACTGAGATGAAGAGAAACTTCTTCACTCAGAGAGTTGTTAACCTGTGCAATTCCCTGCTGCAGAGAATTGTTGATGCAAGTTCACTGGATATATTCAAGAGGGAGTTAGATATGGCCCTTACGGCTAAAGGGATCAAGGGGTATGGAGAGAAAGCAGGAAAGGGGTACTGAGGGAATGATCAGCCATGATCTTATTGAATGGTGGTGCAGACTCGAAGGGCCAAATGGCCTACTCCTGCACCTATTTTCTATGTTTCTATGAGTACTGCAGTGAATGACCTGTCCGAATTTGCAACCTATTGTTTGACTCCAAGCTAATTGCTGCCATTCAATTATGCTTTATTTTTAAAATATTTTGAAATTGTTATTTTATCGAGCTTTAAACAAGAGTATTCCTTTCACATATGTGTGATTCAATCATGTCTAAGGCATCCATATAAAAGAGCAGCACAGTTTAATTAATATTGTCTGTAATCATTCAGTTCATTATTATTTAATTCTATTTTTGCCATATTTTGTTTGGGTCAGCACATTGTACACTATTCTTTCTTGAAGAGGTTGTCAGAATCTGTGAGGCCAATGCTAAACAAATTCTATTACTGAAAGGGTAAGCATTACTTTTGGGACCATAATTTCTGATATTTTAAAAACTGATTCTAATTATGCAACTTATTCCACTTGGAACAAAACTGCAATGCCTAATGACATATTTTGGCAATTGTCCATTTTTCCATAGAAAAGGATTTGTAAAAGGAATTGCTTTTAATGTTGGGGTTTTAAAGAAAATGGTGTCCTCAGGTTTTTTAAAAAGGCACCTCGACTATGGTGGTAAATATGCAAATAAAAGTTATTTTCTGCAAAGATTATCAACAAAAACCAGTTCATTTGATTTCCTTGGTAACTGGAAAACACTTCACACCCATTGTGTTAAAAAGTCTTTGATTCTTGGCTGCCTGTCAACAGATGGAGATAAAACGTAGAAATTTTGATGCAGGAAGTCAGTCAGGTTTACAAAGAATATGATTTCACCAAGACTAAGAAGTTAGAAATGCTGGTGAACAGTTACGGGCCAAAATTGCCCCTTCCCTTAAAGCCTGTTCCGGCAGCCACGCTGCAGAGTGCAATGGCTGCCAATTTCTCGTGTAATGGCCGCCATTTTTTAAATTCCACTCCGGCTAGTCAGAGTTGGAATCGCAGGATAGCTCAGATGAATACATGGCTTGAGGAGTGGTGCAGAAGGGAGGGATCAAATTCCTGGGACATTGGAACTGGTTCTTAATATGTCCTTACTATGCAGTATAAATGCACACAAGGCCCATACTAGAGAGAAGGTCACTCTGTGACCAGTAACCTTTATTCCAGCACTGAAGTGGAGAAGATGGGTGGAGCTTCCCCTTTTATACCTGAAAGTCCAGGTTAGGAGTGTCTCCCACAAGTTCACCACCTAGTGGTCAGTGTTCTCACGGTGTACAACTGAGGTCAGTTTATACATGGATTATAATGACAGTAGAATACTGACATCACCTCCTCCCCAAAGTCTTATTAGGATCACAGGTTAAGTCTCTCTGGTGGTCTACGCTCCCTTGTAGAGTGACTGAGTTGGGGCTCAGGCCAGCGCCCAACAACCGGAGTGTCTGCTGTTTGCGGTGCCTCAGGCCTGTCCGGACTGCTCACAGTGACTGGGCTCTCCTCCACTTGGTTCCGGTGTTCGGTCACCTGTGGTGGAGTGAACTCCATATCGTGTTCTTCCTCTGCTTCTTCTATGGGGTTGCTGAACCTTCTTTTTGTTTGAGCCACGTGTTTGCGGCAGATTTGTCCATTGGTAAGTTTAACTACAAGAATCCTATTCCCCTCTTTGGCAATCAAAGTGCCTGCGAGCCATTTGGGCCCTGCAGCGCTGCTGAGGACATCAATACATTGCATCCTCACATTCCCGTCATGGTAGTCACATTGTGACCGGCGCCTGCTCTCAACAATTTCTTTCATGGTGTGGTGTATAAGGGATAACCTGGTTTTGAGCATCCTTTTCATTAGCAGCTCTGCGGGTGGAACCCCTGTGAGCGAGTGTGGTCGGGATCTATTGGCCAACAGGAGGCTTAAGAAGCGGCTTTGTAGGGAACCCCCTTGGATTCTGAGCATCCCCTGTTTGATTATCTGCACTGCTCGTTCCGCCTGGCCGTTTGAGGCCGAGTTGAATGGTGCTGCTCTGACATGGTTGATACCATTTTCTCTCTTGAAGTCCTAGAATTCAATGCTTGTAAAGCACAGGCCATTGTCGCTGACCAAAACATCCGTAAGACCATGGCCGGTGAACAATGCCCGTAGACTTTCCACCGTGGCAGAAGATGTGCTTGAATTGAGAATGTCACACTCGATCCATTTGGAGTAGGCGTCTACTACAACCAAAAACATTTTCCCCATGAAAGGACTTGCGTAGTCCAAATGGATGCGTGACCATGGCTTGGCGGGCCAGGACCAGGGACGAAGGGGGGGCTTCCCTGGGCGCATTGCCCAGCTGGGCACACATGTTGCACCCGCGAACACAAAGTTCCAGGTCTGCATCTATCCCAGCCACCAAACGTGCGACCTGGCAATTGCCTTCATCATGACAATGCCAAGGTGCTCATTGTGGAGTTCTTGGATGAACGCCTCTCTGCCCATCTGGGGCATGACTATTCGGTTTCCCCATAGTAAGCAATCGGCCTGAAACGAGAGTTCATCCTTGCGCCTGTGAAATGGTTTAAATTCCTCAGGGCATGCCCCGTACGTGGCTGTCCAGTCCCCATTCAGGACACATTTCTTGACGAAAGACAGTATCGGGTCTCTATTTGTCCAGACTTTGATCTGACGGGCTGTCATGGGTGAGCCTTCACTTTCGAAAGCTTCAACAGCCATGACCATCTCAGCAGCATGCTCGGTTGCCCCTCGATGGTGGCTAGTGGGAGCCTGCTGAGTGCATCGGCGCAGTTTTTCAGTGCATGGTCTGTGCCGAATTGCATAGTCATAGGCGGCTAACGTGAGGGCCCAGCTCTGCATGCGGGCCGACGCATTTGCACTTATGGCCTTGTTGTCGATCAAAAGGGGCGTTAGGGGTTTGTGATCTGTTTCCAGCTCAAATTTCCTGCCAAACAGGTACTGGTGCAGTTTTTTTAATGCATATACACATGCAAGTGCTTCCTTTTCTACCATCCCGTAGCCCCTTTCTGCCTGGGTCAGACTTCGGGAGGCATAAGCTACCGGCTGTAACTGACTCTTGGCATTAACATGCTGCAACACACACCCGACCCCATAGGACGACGCATCGTACGTTGAAACAAGTTTCTTACATGGGCCATATAGCGTTAACATATTGTTGGAGCATAAAAAATTGCGTGCTCTGTCAAAAGCCCTTTCCTGGCTGTCCCCCCAGACCCATTCGCGACCTTTGCGTAGGAGCACATGTAGCGGGTCTAGCAGCGTGCTCAATTTGGGAAGAAAGGTACAAAAATAGTTCAGGAGCCCCAGGAATGAACGCAGCTCCGTCGTGTTACAGGGTCTGGGTGCTCTCTGGATCGCTTCCATTTTGGACGCAGTAGGTCTGATCCCGTCTGCTACGACCCTCATCCCCAGGAATTCTACCTCTGGCGCTAGGAAGACGCACTTCACCTTTTTCAGTCGCAGACCTACCCGGTCCAGTCTATGTAGCACCTCCTCCAGGTTGTGGAGGTGTTCTTCAGTATCGCAACCCGTGATGAGGATGTCGTCTTGAAAAAGCATCATCCTTGGAATCGACTTGAGGAGACTTTCCATGTTTCACTGAAGATCGTGGCGGCCGAGCGAATCCAGAACGGACATCTGTTGTACTCAAACAACCCCTTGTGTGTCATGATGGTGGTCAGCTTTTTCGACTCACTCTCCAGCTCCTGGGTCATGTAAGCTGAGGTCAGGTCCAATTTTGTAAAATGTTTGCCACCGGATAGCGTCGCAAAGAGTTCTTCTGCTCTCGGTAGCGGGTACTGGTCTTGGATTGACACCCGATTGATGGTGGCCTTGTAATCACCACATATCCTGACCGACCCATCCGCCTTGAGCACCGGCACAATCGGGCTCGCCCAGTCACTGAATTCGACCACCGAGATGATGCCTTCCCTCAGCAGTCGATCCAATTCGTCTTTTATCTTTTCCCGCATCACGTACGGCACCGCTCTGGCCTTGTGGTGTACTGGCCTGGCATCCGGGTTTATGTGAATCACTACCTTGGTCCCAATGAAAATGCCAATGCCGGGTTGAAATAGTGAGTCAAATTTGTCCAGGACCTGTGAGCATGATATTCGCTCCACAGAAGAAATTGCATTGACATCGCCCCATTTCCAGTTCATGTCAGCAAGCAAGCTCCTCCCCAGCTGTGCGGGACAATCCCCCGGGACAATCCAGAGTGGCAACCTGTTCTCTGAATCTTTGTGGGTCACGACTACTGTGGCGCTGCCTAGCACGGGAATATCTCCTTTGTATATGTCCGTAGCTGTGCGTCAATCGGCAATCATTTTGGTCTCCTGGCCTTGGATGCCTACAACTTGTCGAAATGTTTGATTCTCATCAGGGACTGGCTGTCCCCCGTGTCTAGCTCCATTGATACTGGGATGCCATTGAGGAGCACTTTCATCATTATCGGTGGCGTCCTGGTGTATGAACTGTATATGTGCTCCACATTAACTCGCTGAACTTCAACTTCCAGCGATTTCCCCCAGTGTCCATTTGGCCTCGTAGGGCTTACATCGGGCCCGTCCTCCTCGTACATCAACCTGGCTGCAGGCTTCCTGCACATACGTGCCAAGTGACTGCTGACGTGCAATTTCTGCAGGTATATTGCTGATACCTGCAAGCTCTGGCTGTGTGTTTGCCTTCACACCTCCAACATGAGCCGTTGTTGGAAACAAAAGGTCCATTACCAGTCGATCGTCTCTGACTGTCTCTGTAACTGTCCTTAAACGCACCATTGACAGATGTTGATGGCCCCATTACTGGCCGTATTGTCCCTTGCGATGGCATGAATCGCCGTTCAGCTAGCCATTGTCTCTGTTGAATTTCCCCTTTGGGTTCGACTACATGCTCGGGCATGTCCGATTGCCCCTGTCTGCCTGGAGAACTGTGTGTCGCGTTAACAATGTTGACTCCCTGTCCATTTGCTGCATCTAAACCAAGATTTTTGTCATACATCATTCTGGTCTCTTCCTCCCCTGAGATAAATGTCTGGGCCATCAAAGCCGCCATTTCCAGGGTCAAGTCTTTGGTCTCAATCAGTTTCCTGAAAACCACAGCGTGCCCAATGCCCTCAATAAAAAAAGTCTCACAACATCTCCGCTCTGCATGCATCTGGGAACTTACATAGGCTCGCCAGTCACTGGAGGTCTGCCATGAAGTCTGGAACGCTTTGCCCTTCTCGCCGCCGGTGCGTGTAAAACCGGTGTCTCGCCATGTGCATGCTGCTCGCCGGTTTAAAGTGTTCCCCGATCAACTTACTGATCTCTTCAAAAGTCTTGTCCGCCGGCTTCTCTGGCGCTAGAAGGTCCTTCATCAGGGAGTACATCCTGGATCCACAAACAGTCAGGAGATGAGCCCTGCGTTTGTCGGCCGAATCCTGTCCCAGCCATTCCTTCATGACGAAACGTTGCTGTAGTCTCTCAATAAAATCGTCCCAATCATCACCAACACAGTACCTCTCGTCTGTGCTGCTGGTGGCAATGCTCGCGTGGTTTAAATCCCAGTTTCTCGTCGCCAATAATATGTCCTTGCTATACAGTATAAATGCACACAAGGCCCATACCAGAGAGAAGGTCACTCTGTGACGAGTAACCTTTATTTCAGCACTGAAGTGGAGATGATGGGAGGAGCTTCCCCTTTTATACTTGAAAGTCCAGGTTAGGAATGTCTCCCACAAATTCACTACCTAGTGGTCAGTGTTCTCACGGTTTACAACTTCGGTCAGTTTATACATGGATTACAATGACAGTAGAATACATGACAGTTCTGGGGAAGGTGGGACCAGTACAAACCAGACGGTCTGCACCTGGGCAGGACTGGAACCAATGTCCTGGGGGAGTGTTTGCTAGTGCTGTTGGGGAGGGGCTAAACTAATATGGCAGGGGGATGGGAAACTATGCAGGGAGACAGAGGGAAGTAGAATGGGGGCAGAAGCAAAAGATAGAAAGAAGAAAAGTAAAAGTGGAGGGCAGAGAAACCAAGGCAAAAAACAAAAAGGGCCACATTACTGCAAAATTCTAAAGGGGAAAAGTGTGTTAAAAAGGCAAGCCTGAAGGCTCTGTGCCTCAATGCGAGGAGTATTCGTAATAAGGTAGACGAATTAACTGCGCAGATAGCTGTTAACGGATATGATGTAATTGGCATCACGGAAACATGACTCCAGAGTGACCAAGGCTGGGAACTCAACATCCAGGGGTATTCAACATTCAGGAAGAATAGACAGAAAGGAAAAGGAGGTGGGGTAGCATTGCTGATTGAAGAGGAAATTAACGCAATAGTAAGGAAGGACATTAGCTTGGATGATGTGGAATCGTTATGGGTGGAGCTGCGAAATACCAAAGGGCATAAAACGTGAATGGGAGTTGTGTACAGACCACCAAACAGTAGTAATGAGGTGGGGGACAGCATCAAACAAGAAATTAGGGATGCGTGCAATAAAGGTAATGCAGTTATCATGGGCAACTTTAATCTACATATTTATTGGGCTAACCAAACTGGTAGCAATGCAGTGGAGGAGGATTTCCTGCAGTGTGGTTTTCTAGACCAATATGTCGAGGAACCAACTAGAGGGCTGGCCATCCTAGACTGGGTGATATGTAATGAGAAAAGACTAATTAGCAATCTTGTTGTGCAAGGCCCCTTGGGGAAGAGTGACCATAATATGGTAGAATTCTTTATTAAGATGGACAGTGACACAGTTAATTCAGAGACTGGGGTCCTGAAATTAAGGAAAGGTAACTTCGATGGTATGAGACGTGAATTGGCTAGAATAGACTGGCGAATTATACTTAAAGGGTTGACGGTGGATAGGCAATGGCAAACATTTAAAGATCACATGAATGAACTTCAACAATTGTACATCCCTGTCTGGAGTAAAAATAAAATGGGGAAGGTGGCTAACAAGGGAAATTAAGGATCGTGTTAAATCCAAGGAAGAGGCATTTAAATTGGACAGAAAACGCAGCAAACCTGAGGACTGGGAGAATTTTATAATTCAGCAGAGGAGGACAAAGGGTTTAATTAGGAGGGGGAAAATCGAGTATGATAGGAAGCTTGCTGGGAACATAAAAACTGACTGCAAAAGCTTCTATAGATATGTGAAGAGAAAAAGATTAGTGAAGACAAACATAGGTCCTTTGCAGTCAGATTCAGGTGAATTTATAATGGGGAACAAAGAAATGGCGGACCAGTTGAACAAATACTTTGGTTCTGTCTTCATGAAGAAAGACACAAATAACCTTCCGGAAGGACTAGGGGACCGAGGGTCTAGTGAGAAGTAGGAACTGAAGGAAATCCTTATTAGGCAGGAAATTGTGTTAGGGAAATTGATGGAATTGAAGGCCAACAAATCCCCGGGGCCTGATAGTCTGCATCCCAGAGTACTTAAGGAAGTGGCCCTAGAAATAGTGGATACATTGGTGATCATTTTCCAACAGTCTATCGATTCTGGATCAGTTCCTATGGACTGGAAGGTAGCTAATGTAACACCACTTTTTTAAAAAGAAGGGAGAGAGAAAACAAGTAATTATAGACCGGTTAGCCTGATATCGGTAGTGGGGAAAATGTTGGAATCAATTATTAAAGATGAAATAGAAGCGCGTTTGGAAAGCAGTGACAGGATCGATCCAAGTCAGCATGGATTTATGAAATGGAAATCATGCTTGACACACCTTCTAGAATTTTTTGAGGAACTAACTGGTAGAGTGGATAAGGGAGAACCAGTGGATGTGGTGTATTTGGACTTTCAAAAGGCTTTTGACGAGGTCCCACACAAGAGATTGGTGTGCAAAATTAAAGCACATAGTATTGGGGGTAATGGACTGACGTGGATAGAGAACTGGTTGGCAGACAGGAAGCAGAGAATCGGTATAAACGGGTCCTTTTCAGAATGGCAGGTAGTGACTAGTGGGGTGCCGCAGGGCTCAGTGCTGGGACCCCAGCCATTTACAATATACATTAATGATTTGGATGAAGGAATTGAGTGTAATACCTCCAAGTTTGCAATGACACTTGATACATCCTTACTATACAGTATAAATGCACATGAGGCCCATACTAGAGAGAAGGTCAGTCTGTGGCCTGTCCTTTATTCCATAGCACTCAAGTGATGAAGGTGGGTGGAACTTCCCCTTTTATGCCTGAAGGTCCAGGTTAGGAGTGTCTCCCAAAAGTTCACCACCTAGTGGTCAATGTTCTCACAGTGTACAACTTGTCAGTTTATACATGGGTTACAATGCTGGTTGAATACATGACATCACCTCCCTCCCCCAAAGTCTTATTGGGATCACAGGTTAAGTCTCTCTGGTGGTTTACGCTCCCTTGTAGAGCGCCTGAGTTGGGGCTCCGGTTGTTGGGCGCTGGCCTGAGTGTCTGCTGTTTGCGGTGCCTCAGGCCTGTCTGGACTGCCCACAGTGCCTGGGCTCTCCTCCCTTTGGTTCTGGTGTTCGGTCACCTGTAGTGGAGTGAAGTCTACATTGTGTTTTTCCTCTGATTCTTCTCTGGGGTTGCTGAACCTCCTTTTTGTTTGATCCACGTGTTTGCGGCAGATTTGTCCATTGGTAAGTTGAACTACCAGAATCCTATTCCCCTCTTTTGCAATCACGGTGCCTGTGAGCCATTTGAGCCCTGCAGCGTAGTTGAGAACAAAGACAGAGTAATTTACATCAATACATCGCGCCCTCGCATTCCTGTCATGGTAGTTACATTGTGACTGGCGCCTGCTCTCGACAATTTCTTTCATAGTGGGGTGTATAAGGGATAACCTAGTTTTGAGCGTCCTTTTCATTAGCATCTCTGTGGGTGGAACCCCTGTGAGCGAGTGTGGTCGGGATCTGTAGGCCAACAGGAAGCGTGATAAGCGGCTTTGTAGGGAACCCCCTTGGATTCTGAGCATCCCCTGTTTGATTATCTGCACTGCTCGTTCTGCCTGGCCGTTTGAGGCCGGCTTGAACGGTGCCGTTCTGACATGGTTAATTCCATTGCCTGCCATGAAGTCCTGGAATTCAGTGCTTGTGAAGCAAGGGCCATTGTCGCTGACCAAGATATCTGGTAGACCGTGGGCGGCGAACAATGCCCATAGACTTTCTACCGTGGTAGAGGATGTGCTTGAATTTAAAATGTCACAGTCGATCCATTTGGAGTAGGCGTCTACTACAACCAAAAACATTTTTCCCATGAAAGGACCTGCGTAGTCCACATGGATGCGTGACCAAGGCTTGGTGGGCCAGGGCCAGGGGCGCATTGCCCAGCTGGGCACACGTGTTGCACCTGCGAACACAAAGTTCCAGATCTGCGTCTATCTCTGGCCACCAAACGTGTGACCTGGCAATTGCCTTCATCATGATAATGCCCGGGTGCTCATTGTGGAGTTCTCTGATGAACACCTCTCTGCCCATCTGGGGCATGACTACGCAGTTTCCCCACAGTAGGCAATCGGCCTGAAACGACAGTTCATCCTTGCGCCTGTGAAATGGTTTAAATTCCTCAGGGCATGCCCCGTACGTGGCTGCCCAGTCCCCATTAAGGACACATTCCTTGACTAAAGACAATAGCAGGTCTCTATTTGTCCAGACTTTGATCTGACTGGCTGTCACGGGTGAGCCTTCGCTTCCGAAAGCTTCAACAGCCATGACCATCTCAGCAGCATGCTCGGTAGCCCCCTCAGTGGTGGCTAGTGGGCGCCTGCTGAGTGCATCGGCACAGTTTTCGGTGCCCGGTCTGTGCCGAATTGTGTAGTCATAGGCGGCCTAACGTGAGTGCCCACCTCTGTATGCGGGCCGATGCGTTTGCATTTATGGCCTTGTTATCGGCCTCCAGCTCAAATTTCCTGCCAAACAGGTACTGGTGCATTTTCTTTACCGCATATACACATGCAAGCGCCTCCTTTTCTACGATCCCGTAGCCCCTTTCTGCCTGGGACAGACTTCTGGAGGCATAAGTTAGCAGCTGTAACTGACCCTTGGCATTGACATGCTGCAACACACACCCGACACCATAGGACGACGCATCGCACGTTAACACAAGTTTCTTACATGGGTCATATAGCGTTAACAGATTGTTGGAACATAACAAATTGCGTGCTCTATCAAAAGCCCTTTCCTGGCTGTCCCCCCCCTGACCCTTTCACGACCTTTGCGTAGGAGCACGTGTAGCGGCTCTAGCAGATTGCTCAATTTGGGAAGAAAGTTACCAAAATAGTTCAGGAGCCCCAGGAACGAACGCAGCTCTGTCGTGTTATGGGGTCTGGGTGCTCTCTGGATCGCTTCCGTCTTGGACGCAGCAGGGCTGATCCCGTCTGCTGCTACCCTCATCCCCAAGAATTCTACCTCCTGGAGCTAGGAAGACACACTTCACCTTTTTCAGTCGCAGACCTACCCGGTCCAGTCTGCGTAGCACCTCCTCCAGGTTGTGGAGGTGTTCTTCAGTATCGCAACCCGTGATGAGGATGTTGTCTTGAAAAACCACCGTCCCTGGAATTGACTTGAGGAGGCTTTCCATATTTCGTTGGAAGATCGCGGCAGCCGAGCGAATCCCGAACGGACATCTCTTGTACTCAAACAACCCCTTGTGTGTCGTGATGGTGGTCAGCTTCTTCGACTCACTCGCCAGCTCCTGGGTCATGTAAGCTGAGGTCAGGTCCAATTTTGAAAAAAGTTTGCCACCAGATAGCGTCGCAAAGAAGTCCTCCGCTCTCGGTAGCTGGTACTGGTCTTGGAGTGACACCCGCTTGATGGTGGCCTTGTAATCACCACATATCCTGACTGACCCATCCGCCTTGAGCACCGGCACAATCGGGCTCGCCCAGTCACTGAATTCGACTGGCGAGATGATGCCTTCCCTCAGCAGGCGGTCCAATTCGCCTTCTATCTTTTCCCACATCACGTACGGCACCGCTCTGGCTTTGTGGTATACTGGCCTGACATCCGGGTTTATGTGAATCACTACCTTGGCCCCCATGAAAGTGCCAATGCCGGGTTGAAACAATGAGTCAAATTTGTCCAGGATCTGTGAGCATGATACTCACTCCACAGAAGAAATTGCATTGACATCGCCCCATTTCCAGTTCATGACAGCAAGCCAACTCCTCCCCAGTAGTGCGGGACCGTCCCCCGGGACAATCCAGAGTGTCAACGTGTTCTCTGAATCTTTGTGGGTCACGACTACCGTGGTGCTGCCTAGCACCGGAATGATCTCCTTTGTGTAAGTCCGTAGCTGTGCGTCAATCGGCAATAACTTTGGCCTCCTGGCCTTGGACGCCCACAACTTGTCGAACTGTTTGATACTCATCAGGGACTGGCTGGCCCCCGTGTCTAGCTCTATTGATACTGGGATGCCATTGAGGAGCACTTTCATCATTATCGGTGGCGTCCTGGTGTATGAACTGTAGACGTGCTCCACATGAATTCGCTGGACTTCAGCTTCCAGCGATTTCCCCCAGCGTTCATTTCTGCAATTTCTGCAGGTATTTTGCTCATCTCTGCAAACTCCTGCTGAGTGTGTGCCTCCACACCTCCAACATGAGCTGTTGTTGGAAACAAAAGGTCCCTTGCCAGTCGATCGTCTCTGACTGCCTCTGTGACTGTCCTTAAGTGCGCCATTAACAGGTGTCGATGGCCCCATTACTGGCCACATTGTCCCTTGCAATGGCATGAATCGCCGTTCAGCTAACCATTGTCTCTGTCGAATTCCCCCTCTGGGCTTGACTGCATGTTGGGGCATGCCCAATTGTCTTTGTCTGCCTGGAGAACTGCGTGCTGCTTTAACAATGTTGATTCTCTGTCCCAACCATTCCTTACCACAGTACCTCTCGTCTGTTCTGCTAGTGGCCATGCTCGCGTGGTTTAAATCCCAATTTCTCGTCACCATTGATACATCCTTACTATACAGTATAAATGCACACGAGGCCCATGCTTGAGAGAAGGTCAATCTGTGACCTGTCCTTTATTCCATAGCACTCAAATGATGAAGGTGGGTGGAGCTTCCCCTTTTATACCTGAAGGTCCAGGTTAGGAGTGTCTCCCAAAAGTTCACCACCTAGTGGTCAATGTTCTCACAGTGTACAACTTGCCAGTTTATAAATGGGTTACAGTGCTGGTTGAATACATGACAACACTGAACTGGGTGTGAGTTGTGAGGAGGATGCTAAGAGGCTGCAGGGTGAATTGGACAGGTTAGGTGAGTGGGCAAACGCATGGCAGATGCAGTATAATGTTGATAAATGTAAGGTTATCCACTTTGGTGGTAAAAACATGAAGGCAGAATATTATCTGAATGGCGGCAGATTAGGAAAAGGGGAGGTGCAACGAGACCTAGGTATCATTGTACATCAGTCATTGAAAGTTGGCATGCAGGTACAGCA
Organism: Pristiophorus japonicus; assembly: GCF_044704955.1. Lineage (NCBI taxonomy): Eukaryota > Metazoa > Chordata > Chondrichthyes > Pristiophoridae > Pristiophorus > Pristiophorus japonicus. The sequence goes on from NC_091980.1 coordinate 108,444,431, forward strand.
GGTGGTGAAGAAGGCAAATGGTATGTTGGCCTTCATAGTTAGGGGATTTGCATATGGGAACAGTTGTACAGGGCCTTAGTGAGGCCTCATCTGGAATATTATGTTCAGTTTTGTTCTCCTAATCTGAGGAAGGACGTTCTTGTTATTGAGGGAATGCAGCGAAGGTTCACCAGACTGATTCCTGGGATGGCAGGACTGACATATGAGGAGAGACTGGATCGGCTGGGCCTGTATTTACTGGAGTGTAGAAGGATGAGATGGGATCTCATAGAAACATATAAAATTCTGATAGGACTGGACAGGTTAGATGCAGGTAGAATGTTCCCGATGTTGGGGATGTCCAGAACCAGGGGTCACATACTAAGGATAAGGGGTAAGCCATTTAGGACTGAGATGAGGAGAAACTTCTTCACTCAGAGTGTTATTAACCTGTGGAATTCTCTACCGTAGAGAGTTGTTGATGCCAGTTCATTGGATATATTCAAGAGGGAGTTCGATATAGCCCTTATGGCTAAAGGGACCAAGGGATATGGAGGGAAAGCAGGAAAGGGGTACTGAGGTGAATGATCAGCCATGATCTTATTGAATGGTGGTGCAGGCTCGAAGGGCCGAATGACCTACTCCTGCACCTAGTCTCTCTGTTTCTATGTTTCTATGCAGTATCCTGGCAGTGAGCTGCTCCCCCTCCTACCGCTCCACTGCTGCCAATCTGTCCTAAGTGAGTCATAGGACCGCGCACCGCCGATGTTCCCCCACTGTGGTGAAATTCCGCCAAAAAAATCTTGCTCCCGCCGTGCAGTGCCAAAAGCTGCTTTTTTCTGGCGGTGCTGTGAGGTTCTCGTCCATCTAAAATAGTGGCGCAGCTACTATTAAAGGAGGGAGCGCACTGCAATTGCTGCCATGTTTTTTTTTTGTCGGCCGACTGCCATGTTGGGCTGATAATTATGCCCCCAGGTTCAGCCGGGATGCCAACAGCTGGCCCGGCCGAAACCCTCCCTGGTGGTCCAGTGGACTGAACTTTAACAATCGCGCAGGATCTCCCCTTTAAGTGCCATGATGACGTCATCAGCACTACACTGATGACTGACAGCATCAGCCCATTCACCCGCCCCCAACTTTCGCCCCTCTAGATTCCAAACTTCCACTTACCCACCTCACTTCTGCCCCCATTATGAACCATTTACGGCTGGGGAAAAAAAAGCTGAAGAGCGGCATTTCACTCAAGAGGCCATCACTTCCACCGCACCGGTAAAATCACCAGAAACAGGGTAGGTGCGGCCCGTTTCCAGCAGAGGACAATTTCGGCCCCTTACAGTTTAATTCAAATAAGATATCCCACTGGTGTGTGGAAGGTTGTTTCCAGTCACACAGCGGACCTCATGGTGTTCAAGAAATGGTTCTGTACCACACCTCAATGATGAGATAGCTTTCCGTGTCTTATCTTCTCAGGGATAGACATGCCATATCATGTGGTATTCAAACAGGTTGGGGGCAGAATGAACTGGTTGTTCAGCGTGACTGGGTTGGGACATTGGTTAAGCATGACGAGTTTCTAGTGGGATCCATGCCAACAGAAGAAGCCAGACACTGCAATGGAGAAAGCACTAGAAGAGAAGGAGCCCAAATTCAAAGGGACAAAAGACCCTAAAGATCTGCCCAAAAGATTTATTTTGGTACAGTTTGGAGGCCTGTGGTGAGGGAGAGGTGCCCACTGCAGAATCTTCTCCATCTGAAAGGGGCTTTAACGGTAGACCTGAGGTCTGCCACCATCCGTTTCCTGTTAGTCCTTGGTCAGTAGCAGTGCTGGCAGAAGGCAGGTAAATCAGGTAGGTTTCCGTGTCCTTCTGTTTCACCATTGTTTACATGTAGTGCAATTAATTTCCAAATTCTCATCATTTTTTTCAAATCCCTCCATGCCCTCACCCTTTCCTATCTCTGTAATCTCCTCCATCTTCCCCCGCCCCCCCACCCCACCGACCCTCGAGATGTCTGTGCTCCTCTAATTCTGCTCTTTTGACTATCCTTGGTTATAATTGCTCAACCAATGGTGGCCGTGCCTTCTGTTGCCTAGGCCCTAAACTCTGGAATTCCATACCTAAACCTCTCCACCTCTCTTTCCTCCTTAAAGAGGGTCCTTAAATCCTACCTCTTTGACCAAAGTTTTGGTCACCTGCCCTAATTTCTCCTTTTGCGGTTCAGTGTCAAATTTTTAATCTCATAATACTCCTATGAAGTGCCTTGGGATGTTTCACTATGTTAAAGGGGCAATATAAATAAAAGTTATTGTTGCAGAGGGGCAGTTATCCACTTTACCTGCTAGCGCAGAAGGGCAAACTTCCACAGTCATGCTGTTAGGGGCGAAGATGCAGTGATAGGCCTCTTCACTTGATTTTCTATCATTATACCACATTATTTCAGATGGTTTAGTGAAGGAAAATGCCGTCCCGAATGTCGTGATGCTCTATATTCTTTGAGGATGTCAGAACGTAGCTGGTTTGATTGGGCAGTGCTCGGACTCAGACAGCTGAAGAGGATCAGAGATAAAGCTTCAGACTTCTTGTTCAGATAGGTAATAGTGGAACATGACAGGTGAACAAACGGGCCTGGATTTTCCTGGACAAATTCAAACCAATACACTACCCTCAAAAATAGCTGCAACAACTTCCCTCTACTTTGATCCCATTGTAACCCAGATCTGCCCAGCCAAGCTATTCCCAGGCCACATGAATTATAACAGTATCCAGTTCATATAAGGATTACATTATTAAAGCTATGTCATGCTATTGTACAACTAGATGTGCATTCCTGATCCTATTGTCTTTAGAAAATTGAAGAGTGATCTAATTAAATGATCATTGAAATGATAAAGGGATTTGATAGGGGAGGTACAGGCAAGCTATTTCATCTGACAGAGAAATCCAAAACAACAATTGTAAAATTACAGCTAGGCCAATTAGGAGTGAAATCAGAAAGCACTTTTACAGGCAAAGGGTAGTGGAGGTCTGGAAATCGCTCCCCCAAAAGGCTGTGGATGTTGAGTCAATTGAAATTTTCAAGATTGAGATCGATAGTTTGAGGGGTGTGGGGAGGGGGTGATGTAAGGGTATCAAGAGATATGGAACCAAGGCGGAGAAATGGAGTTCAGATACCGATTAGGGATGCACAATACATTTACATGGGAGACTGATGGAATGGAACCTGAAAAGGTATCAGACCCAGAATTTGTATTAGGCGTAAAGAGTCGAGCGGAGTAAATGTTGGTAATCAGATGTCTTTATCATACTTCTTAAATATGGAGTATCTTGGCAATTGCTCAATGGTCTATTGGTACCGAGTGTCAGAGCACTAGTATTGAACTTTCCTTGTTTTTATTCTGTTGACATGTTATCTAATCTTAGGGATGAGTTCACAGGTGTTTCAATGAAGGACCTAATATTCCAGATCCCGAACTGCGTCGCGAAGGGTGGAAGTTGCCTGTGCATAGATTTTTTTAACGTGTGGTGCCCGTTGCACACCAGCCATCACATGGGCTTGACAGAGCTAGGTCTTGGTCCAGTGGCAAGGATTACCCAAGACAACTGGAGACCAGCTCTGCTGCACGGGCCTAGTGCGCACACATATCGCAGTGTGGGCTGGTCCGTGCTGCCCCTGGGCCCTCACCTCTTATGGCTCCGAATTCACACCTCTACTGGGTCCTGATCACATCCCTCTACGTTCTCTCGCCACTGCTTCGCCCCGACCTCGCTGCTCCTGATGCACCTGCCCACGCTCCAGTCACCGATCTGGGCCTTGATGACATCCCTCTTCTCTGCCGTCGCCCTCCTGCACCAGCTCACGCTTTACCTTGAAGTGGCACGCCGCCACACTGCTCCAGGGGCCGCCGCTAGCCGCTCCTTTTATGGCCCTGACCGGCCGCTGCTGGTCTCTCGCAGGTCGGGGCTGCCATGCTGTGGTGTACAACTGCAAAGTCAACTGATCATCAGCCATTTTGACATTGGTAAACAAACCTGAAATAGTTCACCTTTGATGAATAATTCAATTTAAATCTTATTTCCAGTAAATGACCATTGGCAGTTCACGAAGTGGCATAAATTTTCTCTCACATACGGCCACTCACCTTGTTTGCACTTACCACATCTCGAATTGTTACAGTTGAGATCAAAACTTACTGTATGGTATAAAATGGAGATGGAATCGTAACCTGCAACTCTGTAGTGCAGAAAGACAACGACACACTATAGCACTGGCCTGTCCTGCTGTTTGATTATGTTACCCCCTGTTGTAATAAAGGAGAGTCACTGGGAATAAACTTACAATTTCACAGTGCTGTCTCTTAGCTAATGAAGCTGCCTCAGACATAGTTCCCTAAGTGGCACTCACATGGGCTGTTTCCAATCTGCTGAAAGAGCAACAAATATAATGAAGTCTGTAATAATGGATCATTGTGGCCTATTCACATTTTCATTGTATTACCATCCATCTACCCACCTCTACATACAACAGTATCATTAACTACTAAAAATGGTTCAAATAGCGATATATTGCTTAGTGATACAGCTTGAAATAATTGTCATTATTTATATCAATTCTGTGCAATGATTGCCTTATAACAGCTAACCACTGCATACTTACAATCATGCATTTCAGGCAGTAATCCACTGTGTTTACTTGATAACGATTTTGATAGTCTTTGTGAATTATCACAATACTTCATACACCACTGAAACCATAAATTATTTTTAATTGTATTATAAGTATGAGAATTAAAATAACATGCATTTTGAATAAATTAATATCATCGCCAGTATAATATACAAGCTGGCTTCTAATTCTTCAGAGTTATTTGCACATAAATCTAATAGTGTGTGCTTGTATAATGCAGTAACAAAATGGCAATTAGTTCTGTTGTCGCAATTTCTTTTTCCTTTTTTAAGTCGTGTATGAGGTGTAAAAAGTAGACTAATAGACTCAATGACAGTTTTGATATTGCTGCATTAAACAGCTGATATAAGGTACGTAGTTCATTGACAGCAGGTAGTGGCCAACCAAATACTACTCAATCTAAAGCAAGATCGAGGCCCAGGGAAGGTGCAGCATGGGCCAGCAGCAAGGTCGGGAGGCCTATTCTGCGTTCTCACAAACCCAGGGAAAGAGGACCTGTGGGAAAGAGGGAGGGGGTCAGTAGGTGTGTGTGTGTGTTTCCGTGTGTGTGTGTGTGTGTGTGTTTCCATGTGTTTTCACTGGGCAGAAACATAGCCGTAGCACACCAAAAATCTCAGGCCTGCACTTACAGGCCCCATTCCCACTCCCGATGTGCCCATTGCCATTCACAAGGGTGGCTCAGACACTTGCCCAAAGAAGATACAAGCCACATTATTGTCTTTGAATCAGAATTTTTGGACATCAGTAGGACTCCAATGCCATTTTCACTGGAAAAAACAGAAGTAGCACACTTTGCTGGACCCAGAGTGATATTGAAAGGGGAACGTACATTCAGGACTCAGATTGTTGGAATATGTTTGCAATTCACCTGATTGGATTTTTTTTCCCGAAGTTTCAGCAACTTGTCTTTAACATAGTAAAATGTCCCAAGGTGCTTCACAGTTGTGTAATAAGACAAAAGTTGACACCGAGCCAAAGAAGGAGATATTAGGATGGGTGACTAAAAGCTTGGTCAAAGAGATAGGTTTTAACGAGGGTCTTGAAGGAGAGAGAGGTGGATAGCAGAGAGGCTTAGAGAGGAAATTCAGATCTAGGGGCCTAAACAGCTGCCAATGGTGGGGCGAAGGGAGTGTAGCTTGCACAGAAGGCCATAGTAGGAATAACACCGAGTTCTTGAAGGATTGTAGGGCTAGAAAAAGTTGCAGAGATAGGCAGAGGTAAGGCCACAAATAGATTTTAACACGAGGATGAGAATTTTAAATATGCAGAGTTGATGGACTGGGAGCCCATATAGGTCAGTGAAATGGAGTGATGAGTGATCAGGACTTGGTGTGGGTTAGGATACGAGAAGCAAATATTTGGATCAGCTCTAGTTCATGGGTGGTAGAAGTTGGGAGGCTGACCAGCAGAGCATTGGAATAGTTGAATCCAAAGGTAACACAAGCATGGATGAGGGTTTAAGCAGCAAAAGGACTGAAGCAGGGGCAAAGCTGGGTCATGTTACGGAGGTGGAAGTCGGCATTTTTGTGACGGGATTATATGAGGCTAGAAGCTCAGCTCAGGGTCGAATAGTGTAAGATTTGCTCTCTCTCTCTGAGAGCAAGACCATTCTGTTAAAACAATTTGGAATAAGTTTATTAAACACACACATGCACGTAGCCCATCGGACAAAACAACAGTCTACTAGTATCCTATGGACTCTACTTAATTATGAGTTACAGATTTAAACAGAATTATACTTCCCCCTGAGTCAAGCAAAGCTCACGGTCTTCTTCCTTGCTTCTTGGTCTGCTCTGCAGAGGGAGGCTTCCTGCTTTGCCGCGTGATCATCAAGAGAGAGCGAGCAGGATTTGGGTTCCTTTTTCTTTTTCTTTCAAGCCTATTGTCTCTTAGCATAAGTCGGTAAAGCCCCAGGATTGGGTCTTAGTTTCATGGCATTTCTTCAATTGGCTTTCCTTACCCAGGTGCCTGTCTGCAGAAGTTGGTGCTGTTTCTTGATCTAGTTAATCATTTTCCTATGAACACTTTTAATGGTTCTGATAGTTTGGTGAGTTTCGATGGGTTTATTTATCCTGAAAGTCATGCTATCTTTTGTTACGTTTTGTGCCGTTGTCTTAAGCTCCGCCCACCCAGAGAAGACTTGAACTTAATGTTTTTTCTCTGTTAAGTGCCATTTTGTATCCATTTTGTGTCCTTCAGTTTCCTTTAATGGGAGCTCTTGAGTTCAAACCGCAGCCCATCTGTGTCGATCGCCCCTTGCTGCTTACCAACGTGACAGCTGAAAGCCGTCAGGCCTCCCAATCCTGCAGCCACACCCAGTCCCAAAAAGGGAACCCCCCATTATAATCTGCACTTTTGACATTTATACAGACACACCAAATTCATCTCGATTACATACATCCCATATCAATAGTCTCGATTCCATCACACATCATATTTCTATCACTAACATACACTTTTATTCTTACAATAGGACATACAGATTGTAAAATGTCTAGCTCTGTCTGAGATGGTGGCCGGAGAGGAGGACAATATCAGTGGCAAGGGAACAGAGTTTGTGGTGGGTGCTGAACACAATGGCTTCAGTCTTCACAATGCTTAGTTAGCTCATCCAGGACTTGATGTTGGACAAGCAGGCTGACAACACATAGGCAGTGGAGAGGTTAAGAGAGATAGGGGTTAGGTGTCATCAGCGTATATGCGGAAGCTGACATTAATGTTTTGGGGATGATGAGCAGCATGTAGATGAGAAATAGAAGGGTGCTAGGGATAAACATTTGGGGGGGTTCCAGAGGTAATGTTGCAGGAGTGGTAAGAGAAGCCATTGCAGTAGATTGTCTGGCTATGACTGGATAGGTAAGAGTAGAACCAGGCGGGGGCAGTCCCACTAACTGGACAATGGAGGAGAGGCGTGGCAGACCGTATCAAAGCTTGCAGAGATATTGCAAAGGATAATAAGGAAGAGTGCACTATGGTCACAATCACATAGAATGTCATTTGTGGCTTTGATTAGGGCTGCTTCAGTGCTGTGGCAGGGATGGCTACCTGATTGGATAGATTCAAACATGGAGCTGCGGGAAAGATGGGCACGGATTTGGGAGGGGATCACACATTCAAGAATTTAGGGAAGGAAGAACGGTTGGAGATAGGGCACTAATTTGCATTGACAGAGGGGTCACGGGTGGATTTTGAGGAGGGGATAACAGCAGTTTTGAAAGGGAGAGGACTATACGAGGAGAGAAATGTCAGCTAGCATTGAGGCCAGGAAATGAAGGTGGAAGGTCATTTTAGTGGGAATAGGGTCAAGAGAGTATGAGGTGGGTCTCATGGACAAGGTGAGCCCGAGAGGGCTTGAGTTGGCAGAGAAACTGGAGAAAGGTGCGGGACCTTAGCAAAAGTTTGGCTTGGTGGGCAAAGGGAAGGGAGAGATGCTTTAAAGGCAGCTGAAAGGGGGCCTCAATCTTAATGACAAAGAAGTCCATGAACTTGTTGTTGGAATGAGGATAGAGGAGGCAGGGGAGAGGCGTGTAAAGAGACAGTTGGTAGTGGAGAAAAGGAGACAGTGGTTAGATTTGCTGTCCAGAATGATCATACAGTAGCGTCCAGTTTGGCACATGAGAGCAGGGCCCAATAGCGCTTGATGTGGCCCAGCAAGATCTGGCAATAAAAGGCAGTTGTGCACTATATACATTCAAGTCTTTACCTCTTGGACTTAAGGGAAGCTCAAGGTGCGACTGCACAGCGCTCAGCATTGGGTCATTCTGGCCAATCTATTCTGGTTGGAGAAAGAGGAGGAAAAAGAACAAGTTGGGAACGTCAAGGAGTTGCAGTTGCCCCTCTGATACTCCTCGAGCTGCCTGCTCCAGTGATTTCTATGGCTTCCTCCGCCATCTGGAGAGGGCATAGATGGAGGCTAGACCTCCCTTAATTCTAGCCTTCTCCATAGTGCTGTGAGCCATTTTGTCCTGCAAAAAAAGTGGGAATGAGTTAGCGTGTGATTCTTGTGAAAGCTTGTACAAATGTGGAGGCAGATTCATATTGTGTCCAAGTTGAGAGAGAGAAGCCGCAAGTTGTGAGCATGATGGGGAAGTGGCCATGTGTAAGAAAGTGGCTCCAGAGTGAGAAGTGAAAGCAGTTAAGGGAAGGATAAAATGTTGCTGCCAGGTGAAAGCAGAAAGCTGTTTGTGCCTCAAGTGAAGACAACACTAGCAGGTGATTGTGTCACTAGAATGAAAAGGGGAGATGGTGCGGTTTCCCATTTTAGTTAAAGGAGGAGCCTGTGGTCTGGGGTGGCTTGCGACACTGAACCATCAATGTCCTGGAGGTGATGGTCCTTGTTATATATGTGGACTTGTATTTACTCTTACAGCCACCAGGGGGCACATTCCCCAGAGTCCCAAGTGATCCCATAATCCCTTGGAACACAGGTATTTATGAAGACTTCACAGGTTGGAGAGGGACTCTGGAGACCTGCAATAAAAGACTAAGGTCATACTTTACTTTGAGCTCACGGTGTTCAGTCTGACTCTTTCTTCATACACTAGAACTGGCGACGAGATATAGATAGCGAACCCAAAGATGCAGAGAACAGTGGGCATCCTGGAGAAATTTTTGGAGGGAGATGATTGGGAAACTTTTGTGGAGCAACTCGACCAATACTTCATGGCCAGATGGGGAAGAGAGCGCTGCCAAACGAAGGGCGATCCTCCTCACTGTCTGTGGGGCACCAACATATGGCCTCATGAAGAATCTGCTCACTCCAGCAAAACCCACGGAGAAATCATACAACGATTTGTGCACACTGGTCCGAGAGCATTTGAACCCGAAGGAAAGCATTCTGATGGCGAGGTACCGGTTCTACACCGACAAAAGATCTGAAGGCCAGGAAGTGGCGAGTTATGTTGCCGAGCTAAGACGCCTTGTAGGACATTGCGAATTTGAAGGACATTTGGAGCACATGCTCAGAGACATTTTCGTACTTGGCATTGGCCATGAAACCATACTTTGCAAACTTTTGACTGTAGAAACCCCAACCTTGAGTAAGGCCATAGCGATAGCCCAAGCATTCATTGCCACCAGTGACAATACTAAGCAAATCTCTCAGCACACAAGTGCTGCTACAAGTACTGTGAACAAAGTGATGTTTTTGTTTTCGAATCGTAACATACAGGGCAGGTCACACATACCTGCAGCTACACGTCCGCAGATGTCTCCGAGTCCACCATCAAGGGTGATGAATGCAAGGCCATTAACACCTTGTTGGCGCTGCGGGAGTGATCATCGTTTCCATTCATGTCGATTCAAAGGATATGTTTGCAAGGGCTGTGCAACAATGGGACACCTCCAACGAGTGTGCAGGTGAGCTGCTAAGCCTGTTAAACCTGCAATCCACCAGGTTGCAGAGGAGGATCACGATGAAACAGAGCCTCAGATAGAGGAGGCAGAGGTATATGGGGTACACACATTCACCACGAATTGTCCCCCAATAATGCTGAATGTTGAACTAAATTGACTGCCGGTGTCAATGGAGCTGGACACGGGTGCAAGCCAGTCCATCATGGGCAAAAAGACTTTCGAAAGGTTGTGCTGCAACAAGGCCTCAGGCCAGTCTTAACTCCAATTCGCATGAAACTAAGAACTTACACAAAAGAACTGATTCCTGTAATCAGCAGTGCTACTGTAAAGGTCTCCTACGATGGAGCGGTGCACAAGCTGCCACTCTGGGTGGTACCGGGCGATGGTCCCACACTGCTCGGCAGGAGCTGGCTGGGAAAGATACACTGAACTGGGACGACATCTGAGCGCTATTGCCCGCTGACGATACTTCGTGTACCCAGGTCTTAAACAAATTTCCTTCACTGTTCAAACCAGGCATCGGGAAATTCCAAAGAGCAAAAGTGCAGATCCACCTAATTTCCATCACAAAGCGAGAGCAGTACTTTACATGATGAGAGAAAGGGTAGAGATCGAGCTAGACCATCTATAAAGAGAGTGCATTATCTCACCGATCGAGTTCAGTGAGTGGGCCAGTCCTATTGTCCCAGTCCTCAAGGGAGACAGCACCGTCAAAATTCTGTGGCGATTACAAAGTAATTATCAATGGTTTCTCCCTGCAGGACCAATACCCACTACCAAAAGCGGACGACCTCTTTGCAATGCTGGTGGGAGGAAAGACGTTCATGAAGCTGGATCTGACTTCAGCCTACATGACGCAGGAACTGGAGGAATCATCGAAAGCCCTCACCTGCATCAATACGCAAAAAGGTCTTTTTGTTTATAACAGATGTCCATTTGGAATCCGATCAGCGGCGGCAATATTCCAGAGAAACATGGAAAGTTTACTGAAGTCGGTCCCGCACACCGTGGTCTTCCAGGATGACATCTTGGTCACAGGTCGGAACACAGTCGAACACCTGCAGAACCTGGAGGAGGTTCTTAGTCGACTCAACCGCGTGGAACTCAGGTTAAAATGCTCAAAGTGCGTTTTCCTGGCACCTGAAGTGGAGTTCCTGGGAAGGAGGATAGCAGCAGACGGCATCAGGCCCACCAACACGAAGACGGAGGCAATCGACAACGCACCGAGGCCACAGAACGTGACGGAGTTGCGGTCGTTTCTGGGCCTCTTGAACTACTTTGGTAACTTCTTACTGGGTCTCAGCACCCTGCTAGAACCACTACATGTCTTACTACGAAAAGGGGGCGAATGGGTTTGGGGCAAAAGCAAATAAAATGCCTTTGTAAAAGTGAGAAAATTGTTATGCTCAAACAAATTGCTTGTGTTGTATGATTCATGTAAGCGTTTAGCACTAGCATGTGATGCGTGCTCATATGGCATCAGGTGTGTAGTGCAACAAGCTAATGATTTCGGAAAACTTCAACCAGTTGCTTATGCATCCAGGAGTCTGTCTAAGACCGAGAGAGCCTATAGCATGATTGAAAAAGAAGCCTTGGCATGTGTCTATGGGGTAAAAAAAATGCATCAATACCTATTTGGGCTAAAATTCGAATTGGAAACTGACCATAAGCCACTTATATCCCTGTTTTCCGAGAGTAAAGGGATAAATACCAACGCATCGGCCCGCATCCAGAGATGGGCGCTCATGTTGTCTGCATACAACTACGCTATCCGCCACAGGCCAGGCACAGAAATCTGCGCCGATGCTCTCAGTAGGCTGCCATTGCCCACCACAGGGGTGGAAATGGCGCAGCCCGCAGATCTAGGCAATCACCCATCACTGCCCGGCAGATCAAAACCTGGACAAATCAGGACCCCTTATTATCTCTAGTCAAAAGCTGTGTGTTTCATGGCAGCTGGTCCAGTGTCGCAGTGGAAATGCAGGAAGAAATAAAGTCGTTCCAACGGCGCAAAGATGAAATGTCTATACAGGTAGACTGCCTTCTGTGGGGCAATCAAGTAATGGTCCCTCAAGAAGGGCAGAGACACCTTCATCAATGACCTCCACAGTACCCACCCAGGCATCGTAATGATGAACACGATAGCCAGATCCCACGTGTGGTGGCTCGGTATCGATGCGGACTTAAGAATCCTGCATTCACAGATATAATACATGCTCGCAGTTAAGCAATGTATACAGGGAGGCGCCGCTAAGTTTATGGTCTTGGCCCTCCAAACTGTGGTCTAGGGTACACGTCAACTATGCAGGCCCGTTCTTGGGTAAAATGTTCCTTGTGGTTGTAGACGCGTACTCCAAGTGGATTGAATGTGAGATAATGTCAGCTAGCACGTCCGCTGCCACTACTGAAAGCCTGCGGGCCATGTTTGTCACTCACGGCTTACCCGATGTTCTGGTGAGCGACAACGGGCCATGCTTTACCAGTGCTGAGTTCAAAGAATTCATGACCCGTAATGGAATCAAACATGTTACATCTGCCCTGTTTAAACCAGTGTCCAATGGTCAGGCAGACAGAGCAGTTCAAACCATCAAGCAAGACTTGAAGAGGGTAACTGAAGGCTCACTGCAGACTCGCCTATCCCGAGTCCTGCTTAGCTACCCCACAAGACCCCACTCACTCACTGGGATTCCACCTGCTGAACTGCTCATGAAAAGAGCACTTAAGACAAGGCTCTCGTTAGTTCACCCTGATCTACATGAACAGGTAGCAAGCAGGTGGTTTCAACAAAGTGCATACCATGATAGCGCAAATGTGTCATGCGAGATTGAAGTCAATGATCCTGTATTTGTATTAAATCATGGACAAGGTTCCAAGTGTCTTCCCGGCACTGTTGTGGCCAAAGAGAGGAGCAGGTGTTTCGGGTCAAACTTTCAAATGGACTCATTCACCGGACACACTTGGACCAAATCAAACTCAGATTCACGGACTACGCTGTGCAACCCACCTTGGACCCTACCTTTTTTCATCCCCCAACATACACACCAGTGGCAACCGACACCATGGTTGACCACGAAGCAGAACCTATCATCCACAGCAGCCCTGCAGGGTCCAACACACCAGGCAGCCCAGCAAGGCCAGCTGCACAGTAGCCCAGCGAGGGTCCAACAAATGATTCAACAACACCAGCTTTCACACCGAGATGATCAACCAGGACAAGAAGGGCCCCAGATCGACTCACATTGTAAATAGTTACCCTATTGACTTTGGGGGGGAATGTTGTTATATATGTGGACTTGTATTTACTCTGTACAGCCACCAAAGGGCTCATTCCCCGGAGACCCAAGGGATCCCATAATCCCTTGGGAGCACAGGTATTTAAGGAGGCTTCACAGGTTGGAGAGGGACTCTGGAGACCTGCAATAAAAGACTAAGGTCACACTTTACTTTGAGCTCACAGTGTTCAGTCTGACTTTTTCTCCATACACTACAGTCCTGGCTTGATATTTTCAGCCATCCCCTACAGGCCAGCTGCAGAGACTGTCGGGGCAGCTCCCATCATTTGTGGGCAAGAACATCTGCCTGTCTGCCCTCACTTGTTCAACAAGAACTTCATTAAATCAAGGTGCTCTAGCCTGAGACACGTTGCAGCTGAAATTTCCCAATACCAGCAAGAATTTCCAGTGAGTAAAAGGACACTTCGCTTTAATAGGTGCACATATGTTTTCAATGGATGCTCAGGCCTGCTGGAAATCCTGCCCTCCAAAGAGGTGGGCTTCCCATCATCACTGGAACTGCATGAGCAGTCTGCCAGTGGTATTTAAATGGGGCCCGACCATCAAAACATCATCATAGGCAGTATCTCGAAATCGAGGAAGACTTGCTTCCACTCTAAAAGTGAGTTCTTGGTTGACTGAACAGTACAATACAGGAATTACAATCTCTGTCACAGGTGGGACACACTGTCGTTGAAGGAAAGGGTGGGCGGGGAGTCTGGTTTGCCACATGCTCCTTCTGCTGCCTGCACTTGCTTTCTGCATGCTCTCGGTGACGAGACTCGAGGTGCTCGGCACCCTCCCGGATGCTCTTCCTCTGCTTAGGGTGGTCTTTGGCCAGGGACTCCCAGGTGTCGGTGGGATGTTGCATTTTATCAAGGAGGCTTTGAGGATGTCCTTGAAATGTTTCCTTTGCCCACCTGGGGCTCGTTTGCCATGTAGGCGTTCCGATTAGAGCACTTGCTTTGGGAGTCTTGTGTCAGGCATGTGGACAATGTGGCCCGCCCAACGGAGCTGGTCGAATGTGGTCAGTGTTTCGATGCTGGTGATGTTGGTTTAATCGAGGATGCTAACGTTGGTGCGTCTGTCCTCCATCCACCAAAATCCAAAAGCTGCCCAAAGTCAAAATCTACCCCTTGGTGTTTTACTGTGATGTGTAAGATGAACATCACAGGCCTTCCATGTGTTATTTACTGTTTTCTCTGCTGTATCACTGCACCTGGCCTGGCTCCTCAGGTGGGCCTCACATCTGCTCCATTGGGTGAAACCAGGCATACCTTCGCCAATCATATGCCAGGTCCTGACTGAGGCCCTAGGAGTGGGAACTTCCGGTTTAGGGAGTCCCCAGCCTGGCACCACCCCCTCTTATGATAATAGTTTTATGGGATGGGCAGAAGCTCTGTCCCATAAGATCAGCCTGGAAACATTGGCGCAAGGCTGGGTTTGCAGCCGTTCTGGTGGACTCCTGCTGAACTTGCTGTGAGAGACTGTTGGACGAGCCACAGGGCTCATATATTTACATATTTATCTTTAAGCCAAAATTTGCAGCTGTATCTTGAAGTTTAATTTTATCAAAAACTTTTTAAAGTAAATTGCTTGCAATAGGTAGTTATTATCTGTAATTCCACAAGGAAAATTGGCTGCTTATTATGCTGCTTCAAAGCAATTTTAAAAAATCAGAAAAGAATGTTTATCTTTCATTAGGGATTTGTCCAATCAATTCAGGAATTCTAAGCATAGAACAAACCATTACCTTCCAACTGTCATTGAATATTCACTCAAGGATCATTCATAAGAAATCAGGAAAGGCATTGAATGTTTAATTTTGGAACATTGTCCCATAGAGGTTTTTAAAGTCTATGGAAGTATGTGGAAACAATTTGTCATGGTCATGTTAGCTATATAATTTTTCTTACTTGTCAACAGTAATTTATAGTCCATATTAATACCCATATGCAGTTAGGCCAGTTTCCTTCTTGAAACAGTTGCCTGTGTTTAGTCACTTGCCTTAGGAGAGCAAATAAATTAAAGGAAGAGGTCATGATGCTGCAAATTGTATATGGTCCAGCAGTAAGAGGAGCAGCCATATATCAGTGAATGGTCTTTCACATTTCATGTTGCCTTATTTTTTTGAACTGTCTCTTTAGAGGAAGCAATGAATATTCGCTGTGGCATAGAAATAGGTTTTATATCTCCTATGGCATTGTTTGATGTTGTTTGTATTACTGGAGGTGTATCTACATTGTAATAAATTGTCTGTCATTTGATAGATCTGTTTCTTAATGTTCACTTATAGTTGTTTCCGTTTATTGTCTGACTGCTTGTTGTCAGTCTTCACCTACCCTGCTCTTCATATCTTGTCGCCATTGATCACCCAGAGCTGGCGCCCATTTGCTGAAATGAGTGGGCTGGGGGGAAGGGAGTATAGATATTAAATGGTAGCAGTAGAGTAGGGGAATTGAGAAAAGGATATAGCAAGAGGAGAATCTAATAAAAAATATCGAACATGGCCAGGAGGAGGGTAATTAAAAATAATCAGGAGATGTCAAATAGAAGAGAGGATGGTTGAGGGAGAAATTTACAAAATAAAAGGGAATACAACATGTGGCAAGGGATCAGAGGGGAATTTAGATTTAAAGGAGACAGATTGACATAAAAGTACAAGACAAGGCACCCAGTTCCCTTAATTTTCAGCAGGCCTTTGCAGATCTGACTTAAAACTTCATTTCCAGTCAGGCTCCCAGATTTCACTGACTGGTTCATTCAGGAAGGGCTTTTGGCTCACAATTATGGAGCAGAGTCTGAGAGGAAGAACAGGAAGCAAGGTTGATGCTGGGCAGACACCAAAGTGGAGTGAGGAAACACTAGCCAGCGAATCACCGACAATGGCCTCTCTTCCTGTTCCTGCACCGTTACCTCTGGAGTCCCCCAAGGTCTATCCTTGGCCCCCTTCTACTTTTCATCTACACGCTGCCCCTCAGAGCCATCATCCTAAAACACAATGTCAAGTTCCACATGTACGCTGATGTCACCCAGCTCCATCTCACCACTACCTTTCTCAGCCCCTCCACTGTCTCTGATTTGTCACACTGCTTGTCCGACACCCAATATTGGATGAGCAGACATTGGCTCCAACTAAATATTGGCAAGCCCGAAGACAGTGGGCAGAATTTCAAACTTAAAAAATGTGTGGGTTTGGAGCGTGGGGGTAGTTAAATGGTTAAAAATCGGATTCCCGACCTGAACACTACTCTAACCTACCCACTTTCTGTTTTAACAGAGGTGGGATGAAGAGGGAGGCCGTGGGTTAGGGGCGGGAACCAACCCGCTCCCAGGGGGCAGGACATTAATATTATAATGAGGTTGGAAGCCTCTTTTGTAACTTCCACTTTGTGTTTAACTGCATGTAGATGTGTTTTTGTGAAACCCGGCAGTTACAGAAGGGTGGGGACAGCCATATCCTGGAGGTAAGTGCCTTTATACCTACCTCCTGGATCCAGGATCGCTGCCTAGCCCACCCCCTGTGATCACACCCCCAGGGATGGGCAATAAATGTTGGCTTTGCCAGCAATGCCCACATCCCAGGAACGAATTACAAAAAAATTTCCCCCCCCCCACCCCACGCCAGCGATG